>NC_088884.1:101912629-102232629 GCF_037157495.1 Lathamus discolor | reverse complement strand
CGTGGAAGGGAGATCCAGGACATAAATAAAGGACAGAATTTACTGCATTACTTTCAATGCATTTTATTCTCAGGTTGTTAGAATATAACTGGTATCATACTGTTCTCTCTTACAAAAAAAAAATGTGTAGAAAGTGTTTTTAGATAGAATCCAGAATGCCTAGTTTCTTGGAGATGGGATCTTCTGCCACCAGTAAGAAGAAAAATCTCTTATGTACTCCTGGCATAGTTGCAGTCAGTTTACTTGTACTCAGTCAGACCCTCTAGACTGTCTAGGCTTAGTGAAGGCTTTCCTCTACAAGAAGATGATTCTCTTCTTTCATTTCCTATGTTTGTGTTCCATATTCCTCCCTGATGATTTAGATGGAGTGTGCTTCTTATAGCTTTGTGGGTATATATCCTGGTTTTATAATTCTTCTAAAATTGCACATTTTAAGTGTGCCAGAAACCGTTAGATCAACCTGTTACAGAACATCAAGATGCTGAACTTTCTACAGTTATTTCTGTAAGTAATTTGGTCAAAGCAGGTCCTTTAAAAAAAATAGAAATTGATTATTTCTAATTTTATGGGTTTGTTTTCCTTAGTAAGGAATGGTGGTAGTAAGCATGTGCCCCTTTACTTGTTTACTAAAGATATAACAAACTGTTTGCTCAAGCACAACAGGAATGAAAGAGATGGCAGTTTATTTTCTTTTTTATTCAGATTACCAAATAGCAAAGCGTAGCTGATAGTCAGATGGTAAGTATTTCTCTTGCTCTTCCCCTAGCTTTTCTGGCTGTTTGGCTGCCTCTGTTCACACATCTGTAGATCTTCATCAAGTAATAATCAAGTCTTTATCTTCAGCTTATAGTAGAAGGCTGCTCAAACATCCTCTTTTAGAGGAAAAATCTTACAATTTCAATCACAATTAAGCTTTTAAAAAGAGCCTAACTGCATTTTAAATGGACTCCAGAAAAAGGATGTCATTGTGCTACATAGTTATAACGCAGCTTCACCCAAACTGCTTTTTAACAGTTGCTTCTTAAAAACCATCTTTTCTTTATTTGAGAGAGAAAATTAGGGGGAATCCTCATTTTCTTTATCAGGAAAATAATGATTAATGATTAACTCAATAAGTGATAGAATAATTAATGATTAATCTAATTGTAAAGATTTATCATGCTGTTATAAACCACGTCTTATTTTTTCTTCTGTATTTCATGTAAAGAAAACCTCATGAAGTCATCTGTGATGCAAAGTCTGTGCTTTTGCTATCATTGTTCTCTTATTGGGAGACTCATCGTTTTAGAGGAGGCATTGATTCCTGTGCCTGGCATCCAAACATGACAAAAAAGCTACGTAAACCGGCTTGTTGTTAGACCCAAACAATTTACTTTCTGTGAGATCAAAATCTGGGGCATGAGAGTATGGGTGGAAAATTCCAGATAGGAAATGCTCAGGCTTTCATAAATGTTTACTTTAGAGTAAGTACACTTGGGATTTAAGGAGCAAGTAAGATGAAGTGGCCACTGTATTTAAGAAAATCTGTTTTTCAGTTCAGTTCTGGTTTCTTAGCAAATTATCTTTTGAATTCTAGTTTCTCATGTTTTGGCTTCATTTAGAGACAGATCTCTCTCTGTGTATGCGTCTGTGTGGGAGTGTATGTATATGTGTATGTATGTGTCTGTATGTGTATATTTAAGACTTGAAAAATGCTATGCCCGAATCCAAACCCCATTCATGTTAATATCTTTTGGCTTTATATCCATCATTATTTGGAATGTGATTAAATCTCGTTTACTTCACTGTGCCCAAAGCATGTGTTTAAAGTCAAGCATGTGCTTAAGTGTTTTCTGAATAAGGATGCTTTCCTGAATGAGAATTTAAAGTGAATACACTCCATGTGAATAGTAAATATCTTTTTCTATGTAACTGTTCCACACCATATCAAAGCCTGAGGTTCTATTAATATATTTTTCTTTCTCATTAATGTAGAAAGAAATATTGGATCACATGGATAGAATTCCTTTTTGAACTGCATGCCTTTTCAGGGCTGCAAAGGAACAGAGAAATATTCTTTAAAATTAACTAGTATCTCATCATTAGTCTACGTATTCATTAACTTACATGAATATTAGAGATCTGGTTCAGAGGGCTTATTGTTTACCTTTGGTTATTTTCTGGAGAAGCCTCTTGCATTTGTCACCTGTGCAGTCATTTATAACATATTTAATATATAACAAAGTCAGTGAAGCAGTGTTCTTTTTGATTTTTCTTTTTTTCTCTTTTTCTTTTCATTTTTTTTTAAATGTGTTCTTTAATGGTAATATGTTTGTAACCCTTTACTGCTTAGATACGTTGCTGTTTAGGATTAACTTGTTTGTCTGCAATAACAATGGCTGTCAATTTTTTAAAAATGAAGGCGAATATTTGCAGCACGAAAATGAAAGCTTTTCAGCTGAACCCAGTAGCCAGTTTCAGGTTGCTAATATTTTTGAGGTTGTGATCTAAAAAAATTGGCAATGTGTAGACACCCTGTTATGGTAATGCAGTATTTGGTGTTGAAAAAATTAATATCAGTTATCAAAATTTAGAGAAGCATTTAAGTAGATATTTTTAGGAACTGCACTGTAATAATTTTGAAAAAGTTTTATGTACTTTTTACTGTCAAAATTTATTTTCCAGAAAATGCATTTGAGATTGTAAATTACATGCGCCAGTATAATGTTTTTTTCATAATTCAGGTCTTTTGAAATCTACAACAAAATTCTAATACTGTGCTCTTGCAAACTGTTGAAAAGCACAATTGGAGTCAGTCTCTTCAAAAATAGTAGACCAGTGAATCTCAGCCTGTTTATGTAAGGAATTCTAGTTTGTACCTTATTTCGAAAAGAAACAAAATGGTTGAGAAATGATTGTGGTTTAGATCTATATATTACATTGAGATTTAGGATCTCAAGTTGTCTTGAATTTGTCTTATTTTTTATTTTGGAATTCGTCTTGTTAATTTTCAGCATGATTACTTATATAATCTAATTCATTCCACCATTTTCTGGAATGCTTGTAGAGTCATGATACACAGCAATCTTAGTTAATTGGGACATACCAGCTTCCCAGGGCAGCAGAATATTCTGAAGAGCACAGGTTGCCTTTCATGAGTTAAAAAATTATGATGCTCCTTTTAGGAGTGTCCATACGCTTTCAAATCTGATTCAAAAGCCTATTACAAATTTTGAGCACTAGGAGAACTGCCACAGTGCTTTCATTTTTACATTTTTCTTTTGGGTTTGGCATTTCCCCAATTTGCTTGATAGCTAGCATTCCGACATATACGTGTGTTCAAGGGCTTTCAAACCCAATTAACGTCAAAGTTCAAAAGGTAACTTCTGTACCTTTCAGGAGTTGCGTGAGTTAGTTATGGTGTCAGTTGGACAGAAAAAAAGACAAGTTTAAGGAGATACTGTGGGTTTTTTTTGATGTCTTTATGAAGAGTTCACTATAACACTCCCTGAAACTTTTTGGAACTACTGTAACAGATGTTGTAAAAATAGATGCAATGAAAAAAATAATATTTGTGGTAATGTAAAAGGATTTAATTTAAATTTGAAGAACCTTAAAATAGATCAAAAATAGATTATGTTGTTTAATAGCCCATCAAACTAGCTGAGTAGCATTGTCAGTATCTTGACAAAAGTCAGAGGTTGCAATGTAAATGTAGATGTTAGCTATTAACCTTGTTAGAAAAACTGACTTCCGTTTAACTGCTTTTGCAAATAGAAGGCTTTTACTCCATGGCTGCTAATCTTCTCAGGTTGTCTTTACGGTGGGTGGACTAGACAGGCTCCTTGAGAAGGAAAATGGAAGAGTCTGCTCTTAATCTGCCCCTGGAGAAGCTTGCATCCCTTTACTACAGAGGAAACCTAGGAGATTTGCCTCTTTAGGTGATCCTTAGCCCTTGGAACCCCTTGCAAGAATGAAAAACAACTGCATGATAGATTGCATTTTTGCCATTGTGTGCAAGGCTTTGGCAGCAATTAATTCCATTACTACTTCTGCTGATTATTTTCCAGTGCAACTACTTGTTACTGTTTTCTATTTATATTCTGCTCTTTTCACTGGAGTGCAAGGTTATACCCAGAACATTCAGCATCTCTGCAAGTCTGTTCTTTGTGGAGATACTAAGGACAGCATTTAATGTTAATCAGAAATGTGCAGATAGGGCTTGTTCTGGAATCTACTGAGTCAGGAGAAAGATTTCAGTGGAGTTCTATGTATTTTGGATCAGGTTGACGGTTCTGAGATTTCACCCTGAAAAATACTGATCGTATATTTCATTCTCTGCGAACATCAGAATTTAAGGTAATTGAGACTCTCAAAAATAGGACATAGTGTTACAATATATATGAAACCTATTAACTCTAATTTTTTTATGGTTGTTTGCTACTATATGAATGTAATTTATTGTGCATGCAGCAACCCGAGGACATGCTGGAAAATTAGATGATCCATTTCAAGTGTTTTATCCTAGTGAGCAAAATTTTAATCAGCACGTTTTCTAATCCCAGCTCTGTTATTGGCACACTGTTTAAACTTGGCAAAGTCACAGAAAGACTCCATTGTAAACACAGTATTGCATCTCAGCTAAATCTTTACTACATATGTTTCAATTTATCTGCATTATAGAATTTTTAAGAAATAGAACTGTAGAAAGGTGCTCCTAATAACATAAATTATCATTTCACTTGAGCTGTGGTTGCTAATTCCTACGCAATTTTTTTACAACTTCACCTTAAAAAACAAAACAAAACTAACCCCCCAAACCCACCACCTTTAACCTAGTATAAAAGAAAGTAAAATCCTCATAACATATGGACTACTGTCTTGTCACTTGCAAGTTTGTCACTACATTGTTCATTGGGCATTTTGAATTGTACCATGCAGTGAGCAGGAGCTGTATTATCAGTTTATTGTACCTCAAAGCTTGCTGTTAGCCATTACCAGGAAGATGCTATCTTGATGCTTGATGATGTTAATGTTAATTCAGAAATACAAAGTAGTCCAGCATCCCCAAATCAGTTGAATATGTCAAATGCATGCTAATGATGGTGTAGAAGATATTCTAATTGCCTTAATTATCAGGCAGTAAATGCAAGAATAATGGTCACATTGGAGTAAAATTTTCAGAAATGTCCAGTATCCTAATTTTAAAGGCAATAAAGAAGCCTAACATCCATTAAAAGCAAATAGACTTAGGCTCCAAACTCATAATTGACTTTTGAACAATGTGACATAGCTAAAAGTATTGAATATTAAAAGGTTTTACCCACAGATGACCATGAAAAACACGAGCTCTTCAGAATGATAGACTAATACTTCCCAACATTATATCCAGAGCAGGATCATGAAGCATGTTATATTCCGCATTCTTTGATATAGGGGTTCAATTTTTTTATAAGGTAAATATCAATTTTTCCTTGGATAACGGAAATCAGAATGTATTTCAGATTAACTGCCACATTAAAAAACAAACCAAAACAACTCAAACCAGTGGATATTATTAGCAAATTATAGAAGAAAGTAGATGCTATAACGCAGAAGAGGTACAACAGGAATGTCATTTTACAGAGACTCAAAAATATTCAGGAGGGGATTAAATTAGATAAATATTGTAAGCATGTTTTCACAGAATTTGAGTGAAAAACGCACAAGTAACTTAATTTTAAGCAGGGAGGGATATAAGGATTGCATATATTGTAATATATTTATGCACATATATATGTATGTATGTATATATGAATGTGTGGATATTCTAACCACAAAAATTACACTAGAGTTAAGAAAAAAACGTAAGTTATACATCTTGCAGGTCTTTCCAAATAGCAGTTAGTATTAAAGCAATTAGACTGATCAGTAAGTTGAAACAGCTTCAGTTTTATTCTCACGATATGTTACTTTTCAGTTTTAAAAGATTGAGACACTGGTCTCAAGACCCCCTTTTGATGTCTCAAAGTGGGGAAAATATCTTTATGCAGCAAATAGCAGGGCTTATTGAAAGAGCTCTAAATTAGATTTGAAGGGGGAAAAGGGTAAAACCACTAGATGTAAGCCTGGGGGCAGCATGCTGATATTTGAGGGACAGTGTGCTAGCAAGCTCCTTCAGTCTGACCTCTCTGGAGGTAGTGGATGGAGATCCATACAGTAGGAACGATGCAAAGGTTACTGATGTGTTAGAAAGCATGGAAGCACAGAGGAATGGTTATGTAGCAACTGGGGCTTCTATCCCCCAAAAGGGGAGTGATCAATAGCACAACTGAGCACTACTACATCAGTTTAGGGTAGCAGGGCTCTCTAGCACATCCCAATAGGTAAACCAATGAATATTCCCTTTGGATTTCCACACAGACAGTATGCAAAGTTAATTAGCATAAATATGCTACTCACCTTTTTCAGATTTGGGTGCCTAAAGATGTACTCTGCTATGACCTGACTGGTCAGTTGAGAAGCCAGGCACTGTGATTTTTTTGAGCATAAAATGACCTCTATGTAAACAAATACCCTTTGATACAACTGACCAGTTTTCCCTCTTCACTTACATCTGGCAACATCACAGTGACTAGGATTTTATTGTCTTTGCTCTCAACACAGGAGTGAACACTCAGACTTCCCACCTCAGGCATGGGCAGGGCCTTGCTATTAGCTCTGGTAACCTATTTGAGTGGTGGCATGCAAATATATTTTCTTTATAGCAGCTACAGAACCATCTGGCCTTACGTTCCTGGGCTTTCTGCAGCCCAAGAAGTTTGCTTTGTCCCATGCTGAGCAAATACCCATTCACTGCAGCACTTTCAGAGGCTGTGACTTTACCAAGTGTGCTTATACTATGCTGACCTTAGTTGCACACTTGCCAGAGTTACCTGCTGTACCAGTTAATGGATTTCTCCTTGGCAGTCTATTTGTTCCGTTCCCAAGCAGTCTTTTGTTTTGTTTTGTTTTTTTGGTTTGGTTTGGTCTTTTTTTGTTTGTTTAATTTAGTTTTGGTTGCTTGGTTGGTTTTGGTTTCATTCCTTTGGCTTGTTTTTTTGAACTATTTCTTCTTTCCTACTAACATGAGCATTCATTACAGCAGCCCTGGGGGACAGCTGTTAACAGCAGTGGCTGCTGGTGGGCTGGGCTTGGTCATGAGACAGGGATGGGCAACTTCTAAAGGCACTGATGCCCTTCCAAGGCACTTCAGTGAGTCACAACACTTCCTTCAGGCATGTGAAGCTTCATGGGACAACGTTGGAGGGCTCTGAGGGGGTCAAGGGAGCAAGACTTGCTGTGATCTAATCCCTTACAAATAAGAATGAAATCAGGTGGGTATTGTACTCGGTTTCCTCTGGCAAGTGAAGCTGGTTGCAGCAATACATCAGCTGAGTGGAAGATGGGTAGACAAAGATGTGTCTGCCAAGTTAGAAATACTGTAACATAACAGTAAAGGTACACCATGGCATTTTGTATAAGGGAAGCTTTGTGTATAGAAAACATATACATACTGACTACTTCTTGTTGGGATTGTGAAAAATTTCAGTAAAATTCATTATGCCTAATTATTTATAAGATACTGGAAATGTAGGTTATAAAAACAGGAAAAGAGGCAGGCTTTTTTAGAGACCTCAGACTTCTGCTGTGGTTGGCTAAGATGTGACTACTAAGTGTGATTACTCTGTGAAAGTGTTCAGTAGTGCAAATAAGTATCCCTCGTGCAGCACAGGGCGGCTAATTGGCTGACTTCAATATATATCAATATCGATATCCTTTTTATTGCAAGAAAGTTAAGTCTTTGTGGAGAAATATGTCCTATACCTGATCCTAAGCCAGACCAGGTAAAGCTGTTTCTGCTTCTTGTACTTGCAGATTAAAGTTGGGAAATAGGTTATATAGGCAAGAAGGACATTTTTAGATCTTCAAGAACTTATTTTCCACTCTAAGGGTGAGAGTAGAAAAGACTAACTCCCAGGCTTCTCTTTAACACACTTGATGCACCAGCCCTACCCCAGACTCTAAATAGAGACATAATCTGGCCTTCAAATACACAGAAAATAGTGTTAGGTATGTTATCCAGATGAATATTTTGGAATGCTTCCTTTTTAATAGCTAAGATAAACTATCAGAAAGATAATGCCTTTAGCATGTTGCCTTCATTCCAACCATAAACATCTATTTTGCCCTCTTAATTAAAAAGGTCAACAAATATAGCAGGTGTGTAAATTGGAATGAATTCACGGGTCATTTATTCAGGCAGATAGTTCAGGTAATACATGAATCCTCACAAAGGTGGGAATGGAGTGATGCTAAGGAAACTAACATACCACTGTAATCAGAGATTTCAGTTTTCCCAGGAAAATTGTGATTGCTAAAAAGAATAGTCACCTGGGGTTCTGATGAGCTCTGAGAAACCTGAAGCATGTCTTATGACCTGGTCTGAAGTGTTTTCACATTCTTTACTGGTTACAATCTTGCAGCTAGTCATGGCCACTTGTTCTATTATCAGATTGTGCTTTTTAAATCCTCTACATGTTGACCTTACATTTATCCTGTTCATGTCAATCTCTTGGATGTTTTCTTTGCTCTTCTTAGATCGTGAAGGAATTGAATCTATGTCCTTTTTGCAACCTTGGTTTATATTTTAAAAAATCAGGAGTGCTTTGCTGCTTTGGTCTGGCAAAGATCTCCCTGTTATTTATGAAAAACATGAAGGACATGAGTCCTCAGGTCTTTCCTGGATCTTGCAGAACAGATATTCTGGCAGTAGAGTCTATGAAATAGACAGTTTTAGTTAGAATTCAATTTAAGATTTTTTTTTGAGTATTTTTAACACTGGTCATTACCTTGTTGAACACCATGCCTGAATAATATTAACTGAGATTGAATTAAAAATGCACTTTTAGAGTTATATTGCCATGTCTTATTCTTACTTTCTTGAGTGAATATATCTGCTTTATTTGGCCTTTCATTAGAGTTTTTTTTTTTGTTTGTTTTTGGTTTGTTTTTTTTTTTCCCCAATCAAATATTTAGTCATTTTGGGGGTTTGTTGCTTTTTTTTTTTCTTTTTCAATTTTTTACCTTATAAATGTAAAATCCCAACTAATTGCCTAAGTCTGACTAATACCGGGATAGTTACATTTTTTTGAAAGCCCCAATGGACTTACCCTGCCCAGCAAAGAAACAGCATACAGTATCATCACACATAGATTGCCCTTTTCTTGTCTATTCTTACCAGTGTCTTTTGTCTTTCTTTAAGACCTCTTCAGTTTTACAGAGTTCTTCAAAAGTTGATATACGGAGTTCCGGAAACTGAAACAAGTCACTGATACTTTTTAATAAATACTATATTATCACACATTTGCTATCTGATTTAGCCAGTAATTAATGAATTTAGCTTTCAATATACATAATGCTGATAAGATTTAGTGGATCATATATTTGATTCAAAAGATGTATTAGATTTGGTAGGTCCTGACTTCAATTCAACATAAGATGACTTTGTCTTTATTTCATAAGGATATATGTGATTTCCTAAAACAATATATCTGTTTTTGAAAAAATCTACTACTGAAAAGGGAAAAAATAATTTATTTTAAGGAATGAAACATTCATTCTGGGAATTTGAATACAGAAATGAGCCACATTTATATTTGATTTTCATCGCAAAGCAGTATACCATGCATGCCTTCACGTTTCATATACTGAAGGTAATATTTTGATCACGATAACTTCACTGCATGTATTGCTGAATTCTGAATGAAAAAGCACTTTGCTCTGTAGAATAGAAAAATCAATTTAGCAGAAGGTGATCTCATTAAACGCTATTTATCCGAGATTACAACAATTTAGAAGAAGATTGAGAGTGAAAGTAATTGTTCTTTTATTAATCCAAATAGCTTCTGAAATGAAATCTACTGATTAGGAAGCTCTGCTTGACTTCTAAGTTGAATGTCCCAAGACATATTCCATGTTCCTGGGAGATTCAGCTCCTTATTCCAGGAGGTTGTGATTTCAGTGATACGTTCTGATAGTTCATAAGCAACTATGGCCGTACCTCACTGAAGTCACAGAAGTAAGATGGAGTAACAAGTTAACATGATCTGTTAGTGTAGTTTAGTATTAATCTGCCACAGAAATGCTAATTTTTTAAATGTTCTGCATATATATATGCTCTCTCGACAACTTTTCTAGGGGTGTAGATTTCTGGGTTTAGTTTGAAAAATTAGTACAATGCTTTGAAGATACAGTGCAGTCCTTGTGCACCAAGGTTCAATTGCTGACCCTTATGGATGTGAAGCCCCTACCTCATATTCTTTGCATGTAAAGGTTAATATTTCCTTCCAAATGCAAGAAGAAAAGAGAGAAAGGTCAACTATTGCCAGGACATCCAGACTTTCACATTACACCTCAAATGTCAATGTCCCCCAAAATGCCTTTGGATTTGAATCAGTGTTCTCTCCCTTCTCCTTCCCCCAGTGCTCTCCCTCCCCGATTTCAAATCCATGACACTTTAGTTTGAATCTTTCTTTAGTTACTGCATTGGTAAGACTGACAGGTTAAAACATACTGGGCATAAAAATTAAAATGTTAATACAATTCAGCTGAAGAACTGATGAATATGTTTTTGACTTGCAACTACAAATGTTAGCTGAGCCTGTAAATGTTCAGTTGCATCTGAAATTTTTGTCTCAACTCCAGTGAATTGAATAATATAGCTGCTGAAGCAGGGTTATGCAGTCTCTATATGCTTTTATTTATTAAACTTGATAAAACTCTGATAAAAACCCCTCTTACTGCCCTGTAGACTCTCACACAAAATTCAGACATTTAAGTAAAGAATTTCAAAGAAAGCAGAAGTCCTTATTTAGTAATTAACCTAAACATTTCATTATGTTGTAGGGAAGAATGGTAGACAGAAGATTCAAGAAGAACCAGCAGAGGCTGGTTTATGGGATCTCTGAACTGTGCAGGCCCATGGTTTCTGTGTCCCAGATCCCACTCCACCTCGAACTGACCTGTCCCTGCACTCCACCTCTTTGCAGGCCCAGCTGTTTTCAGCCGTATCCCAGCCTGGAGGTATATAACCTTTTAGGAAGCAGAACTTGCATAGTTACCGAAGTCAGGTGTTCCGGTTACTTTGATCTTTCTCATGCTTGTTTTTGATGTTGGCAGAGAAAAATCTATGACAAACTAAGTTCTTGTATTACATCATCTGAGCATTCACATGGTGGTTTAGTAAGTGAAATGTAGAATAAATTGGGAGAAAACTTAAAAGGACTGGTAAAATGGAGTATTAATTTAGAGGTATCTTTTGGGGATTTTTTTTTTTTGAGATCTTAGACTGGAAAATGTGCTTGCCTTGCAAATATATGTGTAATCTTTTACATAAGGCTCCAGTGTTAGGAAAGTTCCTTTTTGGTATATAAGACCATGTCACTGTTGTTTAAGGCTGTACAGAAGATCAATGATTATGACTCATATAGCTATTGTGTTATATATTTGCTGCCAAATTAGTACTTCAGTAATATTTTAGATCAACGATGAAATTCCAGTAATGTTAGTCAACAGGACAGTGGGTCCAGCCTCTAGGTATAGCAAAAGAGGCTCTGAGGAAAGAAATCTTGTTATATTTTAATTAATTTTTAGTTTTTCAGATTTTAATGACATTTGGCTTTGAGAGTTTGAATTGAAAGGTCTTCATAAATGAAATTGTTTCTGAATAATTCTAAATGAAAAGTTCACAATGGTTAAAACTTGAACAGATGAGCAGGCAAATAAATATTTTAAATCCTTTCTCTCTCTCTGCTTACCAGAACTAAATGGAGGTCTTTGTGCTGCTTCAGTAATCTACTTTCACATAGGTGATCTCAAAAGAGGCAAACTTTCTTATGTCTTAATCATCTTTTGTTGCAGTTATGGTTTTATTTCTTTTTGGCACAAGGTGTGGAGAAAAAAGAAGCTTTGAGATAAATTTGCAGAAGGGAAAAGATTATTGGCTTTACTTCATTTGGTATTTGAGAGTATGCCTCAGAAAAACAATGTCTTTAAATGGTGTTGGGCAAGAGGAAGGGCTGTGCCAACAGTTTAGGTTTCTTCAGAACGAGTCAATAGTTATTGTGGCTTCATAGAAACATTCTGGTTTCCAGAGAATTGATAATAAAAGGAAATGTAATGCTTCATGTTGTGTGGTAGGACATATTCTGCTGTGTGTGATAGAATGGTTACTAAAGGCATTTAGTTGATTGAAAAGAGCTAGACTAGGAAAGTCTTGTTTACACAGTTTGACAATTAGATTCTAAAATACCTATACATCCCTGGCTACGCTTGTGCTGGGTTCAGCAGTAGCCGTCTTTTTTCTCCTTCTTAGTAGCTGGTGCAGCGCTGTGTTTTTGACTTTCAGCCTGGGAACAGTGCTGATAACACCAATGTTTTTAGTTGCTGCTCAGTAAGGTTTACTCTGACCAAGGACTTTCTGAGTCTCATGCTCTGCCAGGGAGGAGGGGAAGCTGGGAGGAAGCAGAGACAGGACACCTGACCCAAACTAACCAAAGAGGTATTCCATACCACAGTGCATCATGTCCAGTATATAAACTGGGGGCAGTTATCCAGAAGGGCTAGATCGCTTTTAGGGTCACGCTGGGTATCGGTCGGCAGCTGGTAAGTGTTTGTATTCTCTTCCCTTGTTATTTCCCTTACCATTATTATTATTGGTCATAGCAGTAGTGGTTTTAGTTATATCTTAGTTACTGGGCTGTTCTTATCTCAGCCCATGGGAATTACATAATTTTGAATCTCGTCCCCATCCCTCTGGGAGATGTGGGAGGAATTGGGCGAATGAGTGAGCAGCTGTGTGGTTCTGGGTTGCTGGCTGGGCTTAAACCATGACAGTTCTTTTTGGTGCCAAATGTGGGGCACGAAGGGTTGAGATAACGACAGATCTGACTGGAGTGTGTCTAATCGTATTTGTGATAAACACTCGTTGTTTTGGATTAATAGTCACTCTTCACAATGCTGATTTATTGGCTTGCAAAGTTGTTGCTCTTGATCTCGGAGTTTCAGCATCTCATACCTTACTTACAGCCGGTATTTGCTGTGTTAGTGTTTATCAGCTGGGTGGCCAGGGCTAGGGTTATTTCGCTGTACTTCATGGCAATGACTTGTAATACAATAGACTCATTAATCATGACACTGATCTGGCTTGCATTCCCAATGTGGTCATCACCTCTATATTTTGGGAGATGTATAATGGAATTGTTTAGAAATTACACATCTTTTTTTCCCTCCTCGGATGGTCAGCCTATGAAGGAGACATTCCCTCACACCCTCTGCTCCCCCATCAGACTATTTACAGTGGGATTAGATTCTGGAAGATTTAAAGATCCTGAATATCCTTTCAGTGCCCTTGAAAGCACCCTGCTGCTCTTGCTGGAAACCAGTTTACTGCTGCATATGCTCTCTGTGTTTTGCCTATGGCCACACCACGCTGAGAATGCCCAGTCTTGTCCGGTCGTGGAAGCTAAGCAGGTCTGGCTTGATTCTTGTCTAGGAGTAGATGATGATATAGGAGGAACACCAAGAAATTTTCCCCGAGGATGGACAGCCATGAGTGGCAGGGTGTGTGGGACACTATGGACAAGTATCTAGTCCAGTAGGTCCCTCCACTGCTTTGGAAGCATCGGAGATGGAAAGCAGCCATATGGAGTGGCTAATGACTAGTTGCAGAAACTGCTGAAGGAGAGGGCGAATCGAGTCAGTTTGCCAAGGTGAAAGCCATCCAGCTGGCCCTGGACATTGCTGAATGAGAAAAGTGTCCAGTACTTTATTTCTATACTGATGCATGGATGGTGGCAAATGCCCTGTGGGGGTGGTTGCAGCAATGGAAGCAGAGAACTGGCAACGCAGAGGTAAACCCATCTGGGCTGCTGCACTGTGGCAAGATATCGCTGCCCAGGTGCAGAACCTGGTGGTGGAGGTACGCCATGTAGATGCTCATGTACCCAAGAGTCAGGCCACTGAGGAACACCAGAACAATCAACAAGTGGATAAAGCTGCTAAGATTGAAGTGGCTCAGATGGACTTAGATTGGCAACATAAAGGTGAATTATTTTTGGCCCGGTGGGCCCATGACACTTCAGGCCATCAGGGCAGAGATGCAACATACAGATGGGATCGTGATTAAACCACAACAATGCTAAACAAGCTGTTTATAGATAAAAATTTCTACTTCCTTTAACAAAATGCTTGGTAAGGCTCCTGCTTGGAGATATAAAGTAGCTAGATGACTGTCACTGTGGGAGATTTCTCTATTAATAAGATAGGCTATCCTAACTTCTGATACTGTTCACAGCATGGGAAAGTGTAATAATATTTGTTGAATTGTAAATCTCAAGTTCTAATTTCTTAAGAGTTCAATTTGTTAGAGAGTAGATAAACAGAGTCATTGACTTAAAAAAATAGAGCAAAACTGCAGAAACTCAATATTGGGGTTCTGAAAGGAAGATTACCTGCACCTCTGAATATTGATAATCCCAGTATCATAAGGTTCCTTGTTGCACATGTTGTTTCTGAAAAATCTTTTATTTAGGTCTTTAAACTTGAACTTGTTCGTTTACGGAAGACTACTCTGCATATACTTATGGCATAGATATAAGCCATCTATACATCTGATGGAATCAACTGTCACATCTGTAGATAGTGATTATTTTCATCATCTCAAACAACCCTTAGGAAACCTTCAGGAGTTCTGTTTTGGAAAGTTAATTAAACTACAGGTTCTCAGAGCTGCTACTACAATCACTCATGGCTTTATTTTTGCTTCAAGAGTACCTTTGCTTTGCCTTTTCCTCCCTTTGTCAGCCATATCTATTATACTGGATATGGTATTTCTCCCATGCTGGACTTTTCCTATTTGTGTGCCTTGTTGCTGACACCATTCTCTCTCAGATGTATCCGTGTTGTGGTACCTGTTCTGTTGTGATGTTTTCCCACAGTACTGCTTGTTATTTTACATTTTCTTTTTCAAAGATACATGTATCTTTAGAATGACACCACCACCCAAGCCTCCAGTTCTACCCCCCTCCACGATATTTACAGCCTGGTACTTTTTTGAACAATTATTTATGCTGAGAAGTGTTGGGGACTGATGAATATAGATAATTGTGCCTCAGAGCTTGGAAGCTAAACAGAAAAGTAAGGTAGATTCATTCCACTGTTGAGAAGATAGGAGGGACACAAGGATTCCTTTATCTCCAAATACAGCTGAAAAAAAAGTGACGTAGGATTTTGAAGGCCTAGACTCCCCTAAATATAAATCATCAGAGAGCAGCAAAAGGTAGAATGCTATGGCATGTTCATTCAACTGACAAGCCAGTGCTCAAGTCTGTGGTGTTGCCTATGTTATCAGTACTATATACAGAAGGAGAGAGTTTCAGCTATTTCTTTGGAAGTTATAGCTCTTTCTAGACGTAAACGTATTTCTTCATTTATTGCTAGTCATATCCCATAAACGAGGAAAGACAGACAGGTTTTTGACAGTGAGAGAGAAACTTCTCTTACCTGCTAACTTTCATTTTTGGAAAGAAGCCACTTGATCCAGCTGACCTGCCCAGTATTTAATATTCACTAGAAATTTTTATTCTTTTTATGACATATTTTCATGCTTCATTTCCTTCTCCAGCAGGTTCCAATATTTGCAGCCAATTCTACAGTTTCCTCATTTGTTTTTTTTTTTTAGCCTTTAACATTTGCAATTATGAGTCAACCTAATACTTTTATTTCCAAAGTGATTGCTAGAGCTAACAAGATTTTGGGACTGATCTGCAACTCTGCAGAAGTAAGCGTTACCATGATATCATTGTTGTATTTTTCTGCAATGGCCAGAGAGTATTCTCACCTCTGCTCCCCCATTAAAAACAATCAGACAAACAAAACCCAAGCAAACAAGATGAACAGAAGTCTCTTGGAAGAACAACTAAGATAAACTTCTTTATTAGGAGACATTTAGATTAGATATTAGGAAAAAGATTCTTGACTATGAGGGGAGCGAGACACTGGAACTGGTTGCCAGAAAAGCTGTGTCTTACCCATCCCTGGGAGTGTTCAAGACCAGGTTAGATGGAGGTTTGAGCAACCTGGTCTTGTGGAATGTGTCCCTGCCCTTGGCAGGGGGGATATAACTAAATGATCTTTAAGGTCCCTTCCAACCCAAACCATTCTACGGTTCTAAAAGTAGTTGTTTAAATATTCCAGACTAGGAAAGCATTTTGTAAATGGTCGTAAATTGCTCGTATGTATATTAAGAAAAACATGAAAAAGCCAGTGCAGAGGAAGTCAGGACCTCTGTGGGTAACGTGCAGTACTATTGTCAACGTTATAACAGCTACAGAATGCTTTGCAACAGCTCAAGGGATTGTGTTGGTGTCCATAGCATCATTCCATAGAGGATGAAAACAAGATAGATTACTTAAATCATAAAACTTAAGTATCAAGCTTGTCCGTCCTATCAATAGCCAGTCCCTGCCCTGATCTAATTTTCAAGGGGTTGGCCAAATTCCAGGCCCTTTGCCATCGAGCTCTGACCTATTCCCTGCTATTTGATCACTGGTAGGAGTGCAGTAGGGAACACAGTTAGAGCGAGGCTAATCTGGGTTAAAATAATAGTTTGGAGGTAAAAACAGTGTGGTGAATTTATAAAGAATTGCAGATTAATTTCTTAGAGACATACCAGAAAAATAAGTCCCTGCTACTGCATCTGCCCATAGCAAAATTCCTCTTTGACTAACACCGCTACTTCAACATTGTCATTTTCAAGAATCACATTGGGAACTCCAGGGTAGTTTTGATGAAGAAGTCATCTTTTCGATGATTAGAATTAAGAAGTTTCTCACAGAGTCTCCTGCTGCTCGGCTAGTCATTGTTTCAATAACAAGAGGTTACCCTGCAGCGATATTATCAAACTTTTCTGCTTCTTATGGTGCACTCTGAGGTCAGCTGCACTGAGAATACAGAAGTCAGTTTAACAGAATAAAAAGGAAACTGCAACCTTATAAATCATCATGAAAGTGGTAAAAATTGATGTCTTAAGGAAATGGAATTCCATTTCAGGGTTTTTTTCTGATAGGAGGATAAAGGAACAGGTTATATTTCTGTTTTTTATCTGATAGGAAGATAGAGGAACAGGTTATATTTCTGGACATCTTTGTGAAAAGAGAGTAGTAAAGGCTCTGCAGAATTTACAATCACATAAAGTAATGTTGATTTTGGCTGCAATTGCGACAATGTTAAGTTTAAAGGAAAACTTTCTGCATTTCTCTTCACATTTTGAAAAAATATTTTCACCTGTGCTGTAATTCTTAGATGATTTTTGACAAAAAAAACACTATGCAGCTTTAAATGCAAGGTCAGAGATGTTAGAATCATAGAATAGTTAGGGTTGGAAAGGACCTCAAGATCATTTAGTTCCAACCCCCCTGCCATGGGCAGGGACACCTCACACTAAACCATCCCACCCAAGGCTTCATCCAACCTGGCCTTGAACACCGCCAGGGATGGAGCACTCACAACCTCCCTGGGCAACCGATTCCAGTGTCTCACCACCCTAACAGGAAAGAATTTCCTCCTTAGATCCAATCTAAACTTCCCCTGTTTAAGTTTTAACCCATTACCCCTTGTCCTGTCACTACAGTCCCTGATGAAGAGTCCCTCCCCAGCATCCCTATAGGCCCCCTTCAGATACTGGAAGGCTGCTATGAGGTCCCCACGCAGCCTTCTCTTCTCCAGACTGAACAGCCCCAACTTCCTCAGCCTATCTTCATATGGGAGGTGCTCCAGTCCCCTGATCATCCTCGTGGCCCTCCTCTGGACTTGTTCCAGCAGTTCCATGTCCTTTTTATGTTGAGGACACCAGAACTGCACACAATACTCCAGGTGAGGTCTCACAAGAGCAGAGTAGAGGCGCAGGATCACCTCCTTCAACCTGCTGGTCACGCTCCTTTTGACGCAACCCAGGATACGGTTGGCTTTCTGGGCTGCGAGCGCACACTGAAGCCGGCCCATGTTCATTTTCTCATCGACCAGCACCCCCAAGTCCTTCTCTGCAGGGCCGCTCTGAATCTCTTCTTTGCTCAATCTGTAGCTGTGCCTGGGATTGCTCCGACCCAGGTGCAGGACCTTGCACTTGTTGTGGTTGAACTTCATAAGGTTGGCATCAGCCCACCTTACAAGCGTGTCAAGGTCCCTCTGGATGGCATCCCTTCCCTCCAGCGTATCAACCGGACCACACAGCTTGGTGTCATCAGCAAACTTTCTGAGGGTGCACTCAATCCCACTGTCCATGTCAGCGACGAAGATGTTAAACAAGACCGGTCCCAACACCAATCCCTGAGGGACACCACTCGTTACCGGTCTCCAGCCGGATATCAAGCCATTGACCACGACTTCTTGTGTGTGGCCATCCAGCCAGTTCTTTATCCACCGAGTTGTCCATCCATCAAATTGATACCTCTCCAATTTAGAGAGAAGGGTGTTGTGTGGGACAGTGTCAAACGCTTTGCACAAATCCAGGTAGATGACATCAACTACTCTACCCTTGTCCATCAGTTCTGTAGCCCCATCATAGAAGGCCACCAAATTGGTCAGGCAGGATTTCCCCTTAGTGAAGCCATGCTGGCTGTCACCAAGCACCTTGTTGTTTTTCATGTGCCTTAGCATGCTGTCCAGGAGAATGTGCTCCAAGATTTTACCAGGCACAGAGGTGAGACTGACTCGTCTGTAATTCCCTGTGTCTTCCATTTTCCCCTTCTTGAAAATGGGGGTTATATTTCCCTTTTTCCAGTTGTCGGGAACTTCACCTGACTGCCATGATTTTTCAAATACGATGGCCAGTGGCTTAGCAACTTCATTCGCCAGCTCCTTTAGGACCTGAGGATGGATGTTGATCAAAGGCTTATTTTCAAATAATGTAGTCCATATTCAGGAAGAAAATAGTTGTGTCATAAGTCTAAATAACCTGATGATTTTTTCCTCGGTTCCTTTGCTTCCTCCAATTTGCCTCCTATCAGTTATTTATCGTGGAAACTGTTGTCACAAAAATATTGCATTTTATTTTTAAATAATTACAGATTTCTTCTCCATGTCTTTCCATGCAGTAATTATCTACATTATTATTATTTATTGTAATAAACAATAACATACAATACAATACATACAATACAGTAACATACATTTGACAAAATAAAATCATCATCATCATCAATACTGCAATTTAATATTTCATACTTTATCACGGAGAATCTTTAAAAGATACAAAGGTACAGAATTATTTGGAATCATCACACAGAATATTTCAGGCTTATAGTAAACAATATTGAAACTTTTAAAAATTAAGCTTATGCTGAAGACTTAACAAATTATAAGTATTTCTAAGTGATTAGTCTATGTGTGTACAGTATTTTGAAAATGAAATGTTATATTCCTTGCCTGATTATGAGTGTCCTTGGAATTATTAGATTCAGTCTAAAGAAATATGAAAACACAGGGATGATCATTTTAATCTCTGATGCTCCTCTTACCCTTTTTATTCTTCCTGCTCCTCATTCCTCTTATGAAATATTTTTTTGCAAGAAAAAAGAAAATGCTGGGTCACCTACCCCTCTCCAGCAGATAAGGATTCATTTAGTATACTGTCTGTCTCTATGCGCTGCCATTTCTCTCTAGTGCATTTGTTTTTTCTGTTGCAGTGGGATTTAGGAATCCCTCTATTTTTCACAGTTTCAATGAATTCAAAGCTGGAAAAATAATCTAGGTTAGTTTAACATTAAATTTTGAAGATTTCAGATTATGGAAAATCGAACACCACTTGGTGGGTTTTATCTTGCAAAAGGTACCTTCAGTGCACTTCCTAAGTGCGCTTCATCTTAGTTCTACGTTAGGTATTGATGCACCTCTCTGATTAAAAAGCCAAATACTATCTGAAATCTTTCCATGTAGGCACACACAGACTGTGATTTGTTGCACAAACCTTCTTTTCTTATTATAGAAAAATTCTCCCTTGTTGTAAGAAGGGAAATGAGAAGTTGGGAACTGACACAGAAGGTTTACTGAAACCTTTTGTTTTGTTGGGAGTAACACAGAAGTGTTCTTCATTTGCAAGCAAACAAGTAATTCAATGTTTTATTGATTTCTTTAGAGATTGTCTGTATTTGGTGAAGTGGTTCTAAAAGGGTTGACCTTACAATTCTCTTTGGATTTTTCTTTATCATTTGCAGTGTTGTATGTTTAAAAAACCCACACAAACCAACCCCCAAACACCCCCACCAATCCCATTTAAAGTCTTTATATACTTTTTCATCTTCTTTACAGATCTGATTTTATCTTACTCCTTCTTTGACTGGATAATCCAGATTCCTTTGTCCCTTCTTTTTGAAGGAGTGGTGAAAGAAATTCTTTTCCTCATAGTGTTTTCAGATAGTGACCAAACTTTTCTTTTTGGCCCATTCTGAACATGAGTGGTGATAAGGCAACATCTCTCAACTGTAGTATTGCCTGTTTTCCTGATTTCTTGGAAATCAACACTGCCAATTTCTCATTTTAAGAGCAATGATACCCTTTATATTAAGCAGTATTAACAGAAAGCAAGGGAAAACACATTCTGCAGGTATAAAATCAAACAGCTTTTAGTTGCTATCTGTATGAATTTTGTGTACATAGCATATACATGCTGATCTAAACAGTCGAGACTTTATTTCCTTCTACAACTCCTTCTGGTTTAGTTTAGCTTTCCTCAACATGAGCTAGTAATTTTCTAGCATTCTCGTAATGAAGTATATTGGCCTTCTCTGTCCTTAAGGCAGATTTTTCAGGTGTCAAATTGTGCTTTAATTGTCTTCACAATATTTTTTATTTCTTAATAGGCTTTTAAAAATGCAAATGCTAGACTGAACATAGTGTTCTAGCATTGGTGACATCAGTTTTTGAATATGGAAATAATGAAAACATCTACTTCTTGTCAATATTCTTTCACTTTTCAAAGGATCAAATTAGTTCATTTAGCAATAGCTTTGTACCAGGAATTCAGTTTCTTACCCACCTACAGTTTCAGAATCACTTTTTCCAGTGTCCCATCCTATAAATATGACCTGCATTCCCGGCACCTAGATTTATGACTTTGCATTTGTCCTTATTAAAATTTATCTTGTACAAATGAATCTATCCAATTCCAATATCTATTCCACCTATCCAATCGAGACAGATAATTCCATAGAACATTTGCCTTATTACTTGCCACTCCACCAATTTTTGCATGCTCTTCAAGTTTTACCAGCAATCACTTCATATTTTCTTCCAGATCATTGAAAATGATACTTAAGACTTAGATACTGGCTAGTACATGTTAGAAATACTGTGATTAGACAGGCATTCCTTTTTTATAGCTGAAGAGAAATGTAGAATATATTTATAGCAGCTATAGTTAATAGCTAATTAATAATTTTTAAACCAAACTTTAATCATTTAAATACCATTTAAGTTATTGTATTTAATACTATACACCAGTCACTCCAAGAAATTAGCAAATTCTTTACAGTCATGTAAGTACAGTATATTAACCAATTTGCTTCTCTCAAGAAAAACTCTAAATCTTGCAGCCAGAGTGCTCAAAGTACAATCCTCCATTTCCATAAAATCAATTACATTTTTGGGTAAGATAAGAAATCCACATTTCACAATCCTTTTTTCTAATAGTAGGATATTAGCTCCAAAATTATGTTTAAATTTTAAAACAGCAGTTCATTCTAAGCTTGTAGAAGGTTACCACACTGTGATGCTCTTGCTGGACCACAAAGAATGAAATCTGAAGCTAGCAAATGGCATCAGTTATTTTGGTTATGGAGATGGTGGCACCTCTGTCTCCTTGTTGGTCTGTTCCTGTTGAAGCGGACCCAAAACAGAGTAAGCTAATATAAGGCAGAGCTGCTTTACTCCTTTTTCTCTCCCACTGCACAGAACTGCATGTTTTGTATCAATATCAGTGTTCACCTGGATTTGTGGTAAGCAGGCTTGTGGATTTAAACTGGCTCAAAACTATGAGGGTGATGATGACACAGGATGCAGGAGCCTGGCCAGCTCGGCTGAGTGGTAGGAGCATGAGAACATGGTCTGATGCTGAGGAAGGTCAGCATCAGTGTTAAACTTGCAAACTTTTTTAGGTTTGTTGTGCTTCTCCATTTTGTAAACTGATGTCATACGATTTTCCAAGTCTTAGACTGTCAGGATCTTTGTGTTTAGCTCTGTTTTCTGCTGGAGTCAATGGAACTTACCTTCCAGCTAATGATGGATTAGGAGAGGAAAGTGTTATTTACTCAACTGCAACTTTTTCTTATGGAGCTAGTGTTCATGAAATAGTTAAAATGCATAAGCAACTGTAAGGACTATCACTCTTTATCATACTGCACATTAATCTTTCCATGCATGCACCATCTTGATGCTAATATTTTTTATTTTTTCTTTTATTTCTAATCAACAAAACTAACTTATGTGAGTAAACATAGAAATTACTCAGAGAAGGGTGTTGTAGGGGGCATTTAAGAAGTGAAGTGACATGCATTCACAGATATTTTTTCCTGAAGGTAAATGATTTGAAATTATATACATGATGTTGTTTTCCATAGAAACATATTCTATAAAAAGAGTGGCTCAATCTGATTAAGCAGTTTACAGATGCTGTGGGCCACATAATTATCTATATATATACTATACCTCAAGCTGTAACATGCAGGCAAGTCTCCTCTCAGTAATTTTCACACCTTCATCCCTTTAGAAATCTAAATACATTGGTTCTGCAAACAGAGGAATTTGCTTCATTTCTGTGGTTGCACCTTGAGTCACTTCTAGTCAGCTTTCAGTTTCAACACTTTCTGAAATTCCTCTCAGCCAGCCAAATCTTGGAAATGTTTGTATCTTCCACTCTTTGTTCTCCTTGATATCTTTTTTCGCCACTAACACTTTCAACTCAATCTTTCCACTGAAAGCAGTATCTTTTGTAGGGTTTGGTGAAACATTCTTCTGTTTTTCTGCTCCCTTCTCTGCTTAATTATACTATCACTTTCAGTATGTTATTTTTCTATTTTCTATCTCTTCCTAAAGGGCTTTCCCTCAGCACTCAATCTACTACCATTTTAATATTAGTGACTTATTTCAGACCCATCTCCTGCAACTACCAGTCTTGGTTTTCACCACCCATTTTGGTAGTCCTCCTCTTTCCAGCTTTACTATCCCCAGAGCGTGTATCTCTACAGATGATCTACATTGCCCACCATACCCTTTCAATCCTTTTACTGTCTCTTTCCTTCTTTTTAAATTACATTGTTTCTATTCATTATCTTTGAGTTTCTTCCTTGGCCTTACTTTTGTCCTATGTATTTTCACCTGTGCTACATCATCAGCACCCTCTAAGCCTCTCTAATGAAAACAAATTTGATAACTGCTATATTTATGCCTCTCCTACGCTTGACAAGATCATATCTTTCTTGAGACAAGCTATATAGGAAACTGCTCCCTTTTCCACATCCCTTCTAAAGCTGGTGTCAAATTAAATGTCTCATGAAAATAATTAATTCATAATGTTCAGGGAAAAGGCATTTGAGGATAGCTACATTTTCTTTCTTTTCCCTTTCATTCACTGTTGCTTGTCTCTGATTGTAAGTGCTTTGAATTTGGGATTGTACACAAGTTTGGGAAGTAACTAGCCCAGGATGCAGATAATAATTTTAACAAAAGATTCTCTTGACTTACAAAAAGCAAAACCCACCATCGTAATAAAATATGTAAAATATTACTGCTTGCTGTACTTAGCACACACAGCCAAATAACTGTTAGCTGCTGCCACCTCCTAACAGTGCATTGTTGTGGTGATGTTTATTAAAAAACTTGAAGACTCACATGATTCTCCTGATATAGAATCCAAATAGGCATGAAGAAGCCAATAAGCTCTTAAACTGTAATTATCACTCAGCACATACAAGTTACCAAGCAGAAGACAGCATTGTTTCTGATCATTAATTTTTTTTCATCTGGGTGCCAAAGAAGGGGTAAAGGAAGGAATGTGGACCCTCCAAAAAGATCACTTCAACAGGAGAACAAAAAGTCTCTCTTACTGCATCTTGAACAGAAGATTAGTGGAGGAGGAAGTCACAAGATTCAAGGAATGTACAACAAATTAAGGCTAAACCTCTTCAGAAAGGTCTCAGATGATACACATTGTCATAGAAATGGTTAAAAGTTACATCCCTTGCTTACTTTACCTTCCATCAGCCATGGCAATTAAACAACGTAAATTCAGATGGATAGGGGCAGTTCAGACATGACTTGTGCACATTAGCCTGCTGCATTTGTGCTGTGGAAAGATGTGGTCAATTTGCTAGTAGAATCTTGTAGAAGCATGTGCCACCATGCAGAGCATTACAAATGTGGCTTTTGTTGGGGTGCAGTGAAGGCCACCAACTCCTAAAAGAGAAGATCCAGGCACTACTATCCACTATCTGTGGAACCACAAGAAAGTCCCATCCCTCTGCCCCAGAAAGGGAAGTGGGGCAGCCCAGGGCTGCCATCACCAGACAGAGACACAGATGGGTTACACGCAAGGCATGGCCAGGAAGCCATGCTGTGAGGGTGTCCTTCCACAGGGTTGCACTTGGGGTACTCATTTGTGAGGTGAGGTGGCCATGGCAGGAGCATATGTGTTATCTGCTGGTCCCTGGACAGGGGCCCAGGAAATCACTGCAGGGCTATCTCAGAATGTACAGTGTTGGGAACTTCAGTTAGGTGGATGAGATGTTGGGCACATTTTATCAAGTACACTTTATTTTCAGGAGAGTGACAGAGAAGGGAGAATTTTGGTATCGTTTGGCACTAAAGAGGGAAGTTATTTGTGTCCTTCACTGAAGCTAGAAATTCTGCGAGACTGAATGCATTGATACACATTACCCATTTCTTTTTGAAACTGTCTTAAAATACCTCTCTCCCTTTGTTTTTAGCCCAGCTGCTATCCTTCTCAAGTCTGGTCTGTTCCAGCACAGAAACTAATTCTCTCTACAGCTCCTTCCTACTAGTTCCAATAGGAACTGGCTTAGTTATAAAAGACCTTTAGGATATTTTCACCTGCTGATAAGAGTAGTTGAGGCCTTGTGAATTCTTGTAAATGCACCCCTCTTTTGTGGTATGACAGCCTGCAGCAAACCAGGCTCAGAATTTAGATGAAAAAAGGACTCTCTAAAATGCTGTTTAATTACTACAATAATTCACCTCTGCTGAACTATGTACAGATATGTGTATAAAATTGTTGTATATTAACATTTTCTTCATTAAAGCTCTAGCAATTTTACCTATGTGACCATTACAAAATGTACCAATATAGTGATCCTTGTTAGATCAGGGACCTACACTGTATGTTCTCTAGATAAGACAGGGACCTCTGTACTTTGTATCTGTGAGCTACAAGCCATGCTGTGGGTGTGATAGGATAATAAGTAGCAGTAACATATTTAAAATATAATTATAAGTATTTGATGAAATCCATCCATGGCATAATGGGGCAGCTGTATTATTAGGCTGTCCTTAGGAAATTGAATTACTCTAATAAATGGAAATGACTGTTATTTAAATGGAAGACTATTTGCATAAAATAGGCCAGTGCTAAGTGACCAGCTGTTAAATAGGTGTAAAATCTAATCTCGAAGTTCTGGGTCAAGGATGAACGGGTTCTTGCCAAAGATTTTCATATCTGGGCACTTAGCCTATATATAAAAATTCTGCAGCCAGAAGAAGCTTCAAGATCTGAGAACTACAGGTCAATTTATTAATTTTCCTTTTTCACATTTTTTATATAAGAACAACTAGTAGTTGTCATTCAACAAAACAATACATTTCTCGAAATGGAAATACAAAACATAAAGTCAGATGATGCAGTTTCATAAGAGAAATTAAGGGAAATGCCACTGTTGGACTTGAAGTCCTTGTGATATAACTGTGAAGAAAAGAATCTCTGAACAACAGAAAATGGGAAAAAATCTGAAATGTCTACTTTCATGAACTCATACTTTCTTCCAGTTTTGATACCTTATTCCTTGAGTTAGTAACACAGTGATAGTTTAAATTATCTCTTTTTTTGTTTGTATGTACTCTTGCGCTGGTACAAGCGCAATATGGACAATATTAGCTCTTCTTTGCCTCAGTTAAAATTCCAGTTCTCTAGTAGATAATGGACCAAGACCGACCTTGGAAATTTTGCTTTCTCTTCTAAAGAAAGTTTTCTGAAACCTTGAACTATACTTGCCAAAGTGAACAGAATTAATGGGTTGCATCCTTTAATACTTTATTAATTTGGGAGCCCTTTCTTATGGATTACAAGGATAATATGGCTACAGAACAGATAGCATGAACATAACTATATTAGCACACTGTGGTAAATTTTCATTTATTCATTTGTTTTTCAGTATGAAATTTGTGTTTCTGCGTGTTGGAGTAGGCTTGAGCTCCTACTAGAGTGTACTCAGAAAAGGTCTGAGACCTCAAAAAAAAATAAAGACCTCCTGTGGATGTGTTTGCTCACCTAACTGAATATTTCAGTAGACTTAATGCAATTATTAATCAGAGCAAGACTGGCACAGAATATGCGAGTAGTCTCACTGTCTTTGCTATGTTTGTAAAACTGCCCAGATTCCATTAAATAAACTTTTCCCTGAAATAATCAGTTTCATAACTTCCTGTAACCTTCAGCACTAACCTTTTTTAGATACTTGTGAAATTAGATCTCCTGAGCCTTCCATGATATCATCAGAAATATGTAATGCATTAGCATTATACTTGTTTAACCACATAAATACGGGCAAGCAGATTTATTCATTTTAGCCTTTGGTGATGGCAGTCTTTCAAAGTGCTCTCCTCCCCATTAAGTTTTTCTAAAGACACTGTTGTTTTTTTCTAAATCTAAGTGGCAAAGAAAAGTGTCCCAGGCATGTCATTTTACTAGTATCTTCTTCCCTTATGACTCATTACTGCTGAAATCAACACAACCTTGGGATGTGCTCAGGAACTTCAGTACCTCTTTAATGTTTTCAAATAGTAACATCTGTGCATGTTTATGACTTCATGCTCTGCCTTAGTGTTAGTCTTGGCCAATGTTTCTGGCTGTTAAACGGTTGCGTTTTTAGACAGTAAGGTCTCTGCACATTGCAAGAAGCAAGAGAATTACCATTATTGAACATTTCATTGAGCAAAATCTCAGCAATGCTGGAGAAACAGACCTGCTTTTATCAGAACCATGCAGGTTTGCTGAGAGCTTGCCCCGTATATTCAAAAGTAACTGATATGGGTTTTTTTCCTGCTTTTTCATGACCCATCCTTTCACTTTCTACCTTCATTGAGAGGTAATAATGCTTCTGGATTGAAACAACTCTGACTCTTCTTGCAGATCCACTCATTTCAGGCTGCCATCTACCATGAGAAAAGATATAGAGAGGGAGAAGAGACAGAGAAGAAAAGGCTGGCTTTAAGAAAGATAGTAAAAAAGGGAGAGAGCAGGTCTCAGGGAACAATAGTGACCTAAACCATTCTTCTTTAGGAGATGGCTGAAAAGGACTCTAGCAGTGGAAGCCTGTATATCTTGTGTATTAATATTAGAATGACTGATCTTTGAACAAACAATACAATGTGCAAATTGTCAGACATGAATCTGCAGTCTGTCAGGACTGCTGGATTTGCTACTTTAGACAAAAGGCAATTATACTAAATGGTTTTCTGGAATGCTTTGAGGATAATTGTCTGTGTCTGACTGTACTCCATCACTATCTTGCTTTACATCTTTATATAGTGTATTCAAAGTTTTGTGGCATCTAGATATAGCAAATAAATGAGCTAGCTTTTAAAACTCAAAAGTGCTAATAAAACTGTGAAGTATGAAAGTGCCAAAATCTGAGAGAGATGTTGCAAACTTGCATGTGAAGAGGAAAGACAACATCAGCTGGAAAAGCATGGAATTAATAATGTCTTCTCATGAAAGTTATATACCTAGCATTCAGAAGAGTAGCATACTGCATGGTGGGGAAATTACAGATGCCCTGTAAAGCCTTTCCATGTACTTGAAGCTACATAAAGAAATCTTGAAAGGTTTATGCTAAAGACAGATTTTTTCAGCTTGTTTTCTACGTTTGAAATTCATATTCTTCAAGGAAAATTCTATATTGATTGAGGAGCTAATCACATGTTAATAAGCACAAGAACAAAGAGACTGTAAGTTGTGAAGCTAGGAGGGGAAAAGGTTTCGGGTTATTTAGTTTAAAACAGAGTTTGCAAAACAGTGTAGACATACTGAACACATAATTGAGGAAATATCCAAAATAAAGAGAAGACCAAAAATATGCAGTTTGCCTAACTTCTCCTGTAGACTATTCTCTTATGCATTGAAACTAAATATTTTACCAGTGTTAAATCAACATGTAAATATTCTAAATGCAAAAGAGGAATGATGTTTGATTTCAAAGACATATATTATAAAGTACAATATAAATATGGGGAACTTTATATTCCTAGTCAGGTACAAATCAAGACGTTGGCGTGTTACTCTGGGCTTGGCACTCCATCTATGAGAGATGCATGCTTTGGTGGTATTTTTTACTGTCTGATACTTAAATGTGGTAAGACTATACAGACATATGGCCAGGCTAATGGGAGTGAGCTGTTACTGGGCGAAAGTTGCATGCACTGCGTTGCATCTGCTGCAGTGAGGTGAGAGGAGTTCACAGGATGAATTGGAATTGGCTGATTTCTGAATCCCTCTATATTCTGTACCTTCAAATTACAGTTCACACTTGTATCCCGCTTTGCTTTACTGAAATTAAGGGGCTTGATTTGTTTTCTTCACAGTGCTTATTTTTCTCTGGAAAGTATGTTTGCAAAAGAGAAAAATAATGATCTGTTTGCCAGTGTGCTGAACTGACATGGTGGGGCTTGGAGGAATGAGCATCTTCAGTTGTAACTCACTCATAGTGTACTGTGATATGATTATGTGGGTACTAAATGAATCTGAAATACATCTGTTTGTGTGTGTGACCATAGTACAAAAGAAAAAACAATTTTTAAAACTAGAACATGCTAATTTGGGGAAGCAAATGGGGACTAGATACAGAGGGAATATTTTTATGGTTTAAGGAAAGCTTCTGAAGGGAGCGAGGGGAAAGAAACAGTACTTACAGTGTGCATACTTGAAGGTTATTGAATGTTTTTGCTATCTTTGGTACTTCTAAAACAATTGCCGTGTGTGTACATTCTTAATAAGATCTTTTCTAAAGCAATTTTTATGCTTAAAAGTGTTTTCATTTTCTCTGTGCTTGTGAATATAAAACAGAGCTGTGTGGAGTGTGTGGTCCACTTGCATAATGGTTTGGAGTCCGAAATTAAATGCAGAGTGACATTGGAGAAGAGGTCTTTTTGAAGTATGTGCATATGTTTGTAGTTTTCCTGGCAAGTTTCTCATACTCTTGTAGAAAAGCGTGACGACTTGGTGTCTCTCTTGAGCTGGCTGTGCTTATATGTATAGAAATAAGGTTTAAATCTTTGTTATATCATTTGCTTTTTTCATAGAGAGAATAGATGAGTTGTTTTCCTGGATTGACTCTGAGTAGAGCTTTGAAGAATGAGAGTAAGGAGAACCTGCATCTCTCAGGCAAGACCTGGGATAATTGGTGGGACTATTAATTGGTTTTCCTCTGAAAGCCAAATAAGAATTTGACTCTGCCTTTTTGCAGGTTATGTGTTATATTTACCATAAATTTCTTATTGTAAGTGCTTTGAGAAATTAAAAAGTTCTACAAAATCTAGGAATAAAAGTTCTATTTGATAGCTTGTTTGCGTTTATTTTTATGGAGTAGCAAGTGATAGGACAAGAGGAAATGGCCTCAAGCTGAACCAAAGGAGGTTTAGATTGGATATTAGGAACAATTTCTTCACCAAAAAGGTAATCAGGCATTGGAACACGCTGCCAAGGAAGTGGTGGAATCACCTTCTGAGGGTGTTCAAAAAATGTGTAGATGAGGCCCTTAGTGACAGGGTTTAGTGGCAGTCTTGGCAGTCCTGAGATAATGGTTGGACTCGATGATCTTAAAGGTCTTTTCTAAACTAGTTGATTCTATGATTCTATTGTCTCTAACCCTAACCCTCTCTTTTATATTTATAAATGTCTTAGTTTAAAGTCCTGATTTTTTTTTTTTTTTTTGGCTCATCAGCTTTAGTGTTCAAACTCATATCATTTAATATCTAGTCAGGCGTTACAGCTAAATCAAAACACTGCTGCAATGTAAATTTATGAAAAAAAGGAAAAAACCCAGCTCTTATATAATTTTTTTTAGTACCTATTTTGTCTTTTTAAAACAGCAGTTATGCCATAACCTATCATATCTACAAAAAGAATAAGATCTTTGGTTGCCTTGAGCTAAATAAGGTGGTGGTCATTTACAGCAGCTGAAGATCTGACCCAGTTCTTGTTCCCTAGATCAGCTCGTTGCTTGGTACCGTTCCAATCAATGGCAGAATCATTCTGTTTCACATTTCTCCCTTGTGGTAGCACCATCTCTTGTGAATCTGCACAGACCTGGGTTGTGCAGCTCTTAGCTGTTTTGGAAAGTATTCACCCATGTCTGTGACCCATGTGCTCTGAAGTGTCTATTTGTATGAATACAAGCTCACCTACCAACATGAGTAATGGAGCACACTCTAAGCCATTACAGACATTTATTTGCAATCGTGGCTGATACTTTGTGAGCTGAATTTTCCCCAAAGTTGTTTTATGCTTTTGATAATTTTAAAGATTTCTCAAACATCCTTACTACCATTTCAAACTCTTTCTAATAATGCCTCAAAACTGTTGAAAATATCTTCCTTTTATGATCGGAATTCTAACACTTTAAGGAACATCCTTAGTGGAATATTTTCAATTTCCATTTGAGATTAAAATAGCGGTAGGAGAATACAGAGATCTAAGTCTGTAGTTTTAGAGACTTACCATTTTATCTGTTTAGCAGGTGTCGTAGTTTAAACCAATCCACACAGGTTGTCCACTCACCCCCCCCGACCCTCCCCACTCCCGAAGGGATGGGGAGGAAAATCAGGAGAATGTAACTCCCACGGGTTGAGATAAGAACAGCCCAGTAACTAAGGTATAACACAAACCACTGCTGCTACCACAAATGATAATATTGATAAGAGAAAATAACAAGAGAATACGATACCACTGCCGAACGAGTTCGACCCCCCCCGAAGAGCGAGAGCCTGCCCCTTCCGGGTAACTTCCAGTTCCCCCTCCAGGCATGACGTGCTATGGTATGGAATACCTCTTTGGCTAGTTTGGGTCAGGTGTCCTGTCTCTGCTTCCTCCCGGCCTCCCTCGTCCCCAGCAGAGCATGAGACTCACAAAGTCCTTGGCCAGAATAAACATTACTTAGCAACAATTAAAAACAATCGGTATTATCAGCTCTCTGCCCAGGCTGGAAGTCAAAACACAGAGCTTGCACCAGTTACTAAGAAGGAGCAAAACGGCTCCTGGTAAACCCAGGACAGCAGGGTAATTATATTTGCCTTGCATGAGCAGAATAAAATGGCTGTTCACACAAAATGGTTAAACTGTATTAGTGAGTTTTGGCTGCTTCTTTTCACATATCCTCAAAGGAAGGCAAAATTATAGTTTATGAAAGGCTACCCATTTGCTCATGCTTCCATCAAAAAAGAGCAAACCTTAATATGTTCACTAAAATGTTCATTTGATGATTTTGAAGGGTTTCCACTATTTAGTATCCCTTCTCCATCCCCCACTTCATGTGTGCACTTAGATAGAAAAGAGAAGTGGAATCATAATGAGGGGAGGAAATAGGGAGTAACAAAGAATGCAACTATAAAGCAGAAAAAGCAGTGGGAAAGGATGGCTATGTGCAAACGGCTTTTGCATTGAGGTCTATAATCCTGATTTTCTGGTCTTCTTTTTTGATTACTATGGCTTTACCTGAAGCTTTGTGACAATATTTTGTAAACACAGCCATGTTTACTGGAAATCCTTGTGCATGCCCGTTATAATCTCCCACGCTTGTGGTTGCATTTGTACCTTCTTACATGTTTTCTAAGAGAAGGTAGTAACATGAACGCATTGCTTTAAGGGCACACTGCAATTCTATATATCTATTGAGTGCAGAGACCTGCTGGAAAGTAAAATTTATAGTGTCCCACCATCATCAGTAGTACATGAGCATGAACCTGAAATTCAAAATCAATGGAAATTCCTATGCAGAATTTCTCTTTTGCTTTCTCTTACACAAGGCTCTTATGATTACAAGAAACCCAGGAATGCTCATTTAATCACCCCAGATTTTGTGAATTTATGTAAATTTCCAGTGGTGACACTTCCAAGGGAAAATAAACTACAGCTATACATGTGATTTCATCGTGTGTTGCTTTCAGCATAACCTCTTTTCATCCTGAGTGTCTCAGGTAATCTTTCCTTCACACTTGGATTCACAAATAACTGAAGATCAGCCTCCTGATCGCTCCTGCAGTATATTGCAGAAAGACATGAGATATTTAAAACTAAGGCATATAATCTGGACTTTATTTTTGGAAAAATGTAACATCTCAATAACAAAGTAGAACTGGGCACTGCTTCCGGATGATGACTGTTGTGGAGAGTTACTGGGTAAGTACTGAGGAAAGCAAAAAGTTAGGTACCTTTAACATTGTTGAAATCTGATAAACCTCTAGTAACTTCCTATTCATATTGCATCCTAGATTTTCATGAAAATGAATTTGGCTATAAAATAAAATAAAAAAATAAAAATAATAATAAACAAATAATAAAAAAAGCATTCTTTACAAGATTGCAGACTTAACTACCAAACTCAATTACATACTTGGGTTGTGACTGCCTTCCCTCCTCCATGAATTTCCTGTTGATCTTTTACAATATCTGGGTCCCTGTGGCCATGGTTGCAGTGGCAGAAAAAAGTGTTCAGGTTTTAGAAGCACTTTGTGTTACTGTTGGCTATGGCAATTCTTGATAACCTAATTCCCAAGGCTGAGCTGAAACTGAGCTGTGCTTACCTCATGGAGCCTCTGTGGTCCTCAGTTTTTTCACAATAGTTCTAGAAAATGGCTATGGGAACAAACTTGTTCCCTGGGATCAGAATGTTGTATGCGTCTGGCATTCTGCAAAATTAACCATAGCTAAGCAGCTAGGTTAAAACATGTTAGATAACGTAAATAAGTTTAGTATAATATATTTATATACTTAATGAAGTCCAAAACCACAATCTCCATGACTGAATTGAAATTCAGCAAATATATAACTGGTACTCATGAGCAGTGAGTGGTTTTCAGTAACTGATTTTTCAAATAGAATACCCTTTTTTATTTCTGAAAATTACCCACAGTGATAGCTACACACCACATTGTTTTAATGGTAGGATAAATGAAACATCTGGAACTGATAGAATTACTTCACAGAGCAGCCTGTGAACAGATGAGCAGACAGATTGGCATGACTATGAAGAAGCAAAAGCCAGACCAGCCTGCTCCCACCCATCCAAAAGAGAATGAAGCTTCACAAAAGTCATTCTCTTTGTCTTGCTCTCACTTGTTATTCACACAACAGCTACAGCATATCTGTAGGCAATTCCCAGCCTTCTTTACCAATACGGACAAATTTGTGTTTTGCAGTGCTACCATAGAATACTTGTTTACTTTCATTCTTTGACTTCCATACCCACACCCACAGTAATGACATGACTGGCAGCTAATTACAGTCATAATGACAGAAGTTAGTCTGTGAAGAACTAGAATGAAGCCATCAATTTATTTCCTATTATCACTAAGCAATTTTTAGGTTGCAATTGCTTTAAGCACATCTAATAAGAACAGCTAATTTAGGTATTAAAGACTCCAGTGTTAAAAAATCCCCAATCCAGAATCTAGTGTTTATTCAAATTGTTATTGTAACTCTTTAAAAACATATTTTGAAGTGATATTTTACACAGTATCTGACCGTATCTTACAATGTAATCTTGTAAAGGTACAGGAAACATAAAATATTGCTTTGTTATTTTTCTAAAGCAGACCCTTGTATTTACCCTCTGCTTCTCCTAGACTATATGAAATTCCTGGGTTTCAGATCATACACAGAGGTGAAGAGGAGGAAATTCTGCTATGGTACAGAAAGTGAATATAATCTCATTAACCTATACTGAGTATTAGAAAAGTTATCTTGAGTTTTTTGGAAGGAAAGGTTTTGGTCTTTTTTTTTAATTTCTCATGTTAAGTGTATTTTTTCTATTGTTCTGAAAAACTTCAAAAGGTTTATAACATTGATACTCGTAAAATTTAGATTTTTTCTTTTTTTTTTGCTTTATTTAATTTCAAACTCTTTTGTAAATTCACGTATCTCAGGAACAACACTCCCATTTATCTCCTAATCCCCTCCTACTGAACAGGCTTTCTAGTTTACTTGAAACCTTTATGCTCTGTCCTTCAAACCAAAAGTGAAAGGTGTCTGTTTTCCTATGCGTTATATGTATTTCTTTGTATACATGAGCATGTACCAAGAACTTGACTGACTGACATTACTATTGTCAAGTCCCATTGTGCACCCTGCTCTCCTGAGCAATTCTAGCATGCATCAAACCCCTTCCAAACCTTACTTGGATACCCAGGCACCTAATCACTGTCAATCCAAACAACAGTCAAATGGCCTGGCTACTTGGGTGTAGCTCTGGTCTGGGACCCCGAGACCTAACACCTATTTTTCTCTGCTCTAGCCTTATTTCTTGATCCTGACTCTTGGATATGTATTCTTCTATTCTGCTTTGTGTTCCTGCTTGTTCCTACTGCCAAACAGCCAGGCTAATTCTGCTCCAGCCTTCTTTGTCTGACACCCTCATCTTGCAGGATGGATCTCATAACCCTCAGCTGAGTCCTCTTTTTGCCAGCATTGGCTGCTTCAATCCTGACTTTAGTTCATATTAACTTCTCACTAACCTAAACTGCTGTAGAATAAGGGTCAGTTGAGAGCCTGAACTCCTCCATGGAAACTCACTAAAAATAATGAGACTGAAAAGAGATCTGCAGTAAAAGCTCCTGATGCAAAATTGGAGACTTAATGCTTTTGAGACCTAAGGAACTTACTCAGTTTCTATCTCTTTCAGTCAACGGGCACTGAGAAGTAGATAAAAAGATCTGAATCTTTTGAAAATAACACACTTATCTGACTCAACTTACCCTTGAAAAACAGAAACAATAACATAAATGTTTGCCATAAATGCTTCTTAGGCCTTTATCAGACTTAACTGGCCTTGAAACACGATCGTCACGAAATATTTTCTTAATCTACTGCACTTAAAAGTCCCCAGGTAAGCTATTGCTAAAAGCAGAATGATCTGTCTGTTCTGATCTTCCCTTTTTCTCTGCACTGTATAATCTTGTTATAAGGAAATGTAAGACTATGAAAAGCCAATTGATTCTGAAACAACCAGGCACTGAGAATGAGTTAACATCCCTTCTGTCTTCCAATGCGTTCTGTTTAGGTCTTTTACACATTTCAAAATCTAAATTTTCCTGCAAGCTGACAAAAGAGAACTGATTTAAGCTACTGTCAATAGGATACTCATCTCAGTGAATGGGAATGTTTAGTCTATATACACATTGTGGTTTTGCAAATATTGTTTTTAAAGGCAAAGGAAGGCTTTAAATACCTGTATTTGATTGTTCTTTAGGATTAAATTGCAACATGACAACTTGCCTTAAACTGACTCAGTGGCAGCCTATAGTTGTCCACCCCCAGATCAGATCAGGCAGGGAGTTAGCTCACAATTACAGTTTGTGCTTCAGCTCTCATTCATTGCAATGAGGAAGCAATCTGTTACAGTCTAAGCACAGGATTACTTCTCTTTCCTAACTGGTCCATATCTGCCAGCCTATGAGGCTGGATATCCTGCTCCACCACCCATGATATGCACATTGTTGTACGCAATGAGGAGTAGAAACCTCTGTAGTGTCACTGAGAAAGCTGTGTTACTATTCAGGGGAACAGTGTGAGACAATCTTGCAAAAAGTTGTAATTGTCCTTTTTAAAGGACATAGTTGTTTTCACTTTGTGATGGTCTCCTATTTGAGTTCATTAGTCAGAAACATATACTTTGGTTCTTTGAGCTGATATATATAAGCAAGCCCTAGATGTGCACACATTTCTCTGTGTGAGTGCTGGCAGATTAGACTTCAATGCTGGGTCATAAATTGAGAGAGAGAAAAATAATTTGACAACAGGTTTTAAAACAAAATAACTGATTATTTTATTGGTACCACCTATACATTTGCGCTATAGGTAGAGAAAGTTGAAGCTGAGCATCAGCTCAGCTGTGAGATGATGTTTGTTACATATCTTTATAAAAAAGTGTTGTAATATCCTCACAATATCTGCAAATTGTTAATTTCAAAGAAAGGTTTTTTTTTTAAATCTTCTATTTAATGCTTTGAAAACTTTAAAGTACATGTATTTGTAAAAATATAGGGTTTTTTTTTTAATTTACTGAAAGGACACAAACTGTAGGTTATCCCTTTGAGGTAAAGGTAATTCTTTCCTTAGGCTTAGTGGATTTTACCATTAAAAGCTAGGAACTGATAAATAGTGGTGAAAATGGCTAGGAATATGCAAGAAAAATATGTTTTCTAATAATTTATTCAATGATTAGTGCCAATATTCCTCAAAACATATTTAAGGAGCTGTCAAACTAGCTGAATACTTAAGTCTTCAGTAAAAAAATAGTAAATTATTTGATTAAAAATGTCAGGATTAGTTCTAAAATGTTTCTAGCAAATGACATTAGTCCAGCTGTCTTGTAAAATAAGAGTCTCAGAGTTTTTTCCATATCTACTGAGAAGAAAAACTGACTAACTCTGTAAATATTTGTATGGATTTGGTTGTATTCCTTCAAGTCTAAACTCTGTATTAAATTATGGATATTGTAATTCCTCTTGTAGCAGACTCTTGCTACACTGTTAAAAAAGCTAAATAATTTATTCAATTAAAAATACGAGGCAAGAGCTTCAAGGCTGTAGGCAAACATCAGTTCTTGTGCATTAACACCAGTGTTTGTGTGTGTAGGCACTAAGCATATGTAAAAATACGTATGAACTCCTAACATCTACGGATCCACTTTGCTTACAGATAGAGCAAAGTGGATACGGATACTTTTTTGATAGTACAGAATGGATATGATCTATTTGTTAATGCCAATACTTAGAAACCTGACTTTTCTTATGCTCTGTGAGCTTATAAACATAACTCCTTACAGCATTTACAGTACCTTCTTAATGTTGATACTACTGTCTTGCATGATGGAGCGGCAGTTGTTAGCATTTCCTGCTTGTAGTCTGCCTCCAGGACCGTGGAGAGAGATTTCACAAGAGCAGAAGTGTGCGAGTGGGGAGAGACAGAGGAAAAAGAAGTTCTGCTTCTGCTGTCTTCTAACCACGTTTGTTGAATAAAGTTCATATGTCTAATTGGATACAGAGGAACTACATGCGGGTGAAGCCCTGGGTCTTTTCCTTTGCCAATCCATCACCGCCTACAAGACCCTAAGGGGCCTGCAGGTTGACCTGGAGCTGGCTTTTCATTTCTCCTCCTCTCAGAAAAAGTGTGAAATAATTTGAACAGAACTATGAGGTTTTTTTCACCTGCTTTTTCTGCTATGTTATTCCTCATATAAAGGTGATATAATGCAGAATATTTCCCTTTCAATGAGCTAGATAAATAAAGATGTGAGTTAAATCAAGGGTCTGGCTTATCTCTATCAGCCAAAAACAATCCAATCCAAAGGAGCTGATGACAAATATGTGAGAAATCAAACATATTTGATGATAAGGAAATAATGCCAGAAACCTTGCATTGACTTGGTTCATCCTTATTCATGAACAGAGATGAGTCATAATCAGGCACTGGTTTGAACTTAGTTCAGCTTTTTCATTCTGTTGCCCACCTCTATTTCTGTCATACGGAATAATGATTTTCTAGCAGAATACAAGGAGACAAGTTGGAATTCAGTTTTTGACTTGTAGGCTTTTTTTCAGTTTTGTTTAAAGAAACATATGCTCAGCAAAGCAAACTTCAGTTTCGATAGTTGGTTTCTCTAAGTAGCTGAAAACAACACTGTAATAGAAAGTCATTAACTAGTTTTGGTGTGAAGGGCTGGTAAAAACACTCATGTTGCCCATTCATGGAAAATCATGGTTGAAGAAACACTGAACATATCTGCAGCACTCTCAGTGTTGAGTGAAGTTCTTCAGATCTGATTAACTTTGAAAAAAATGTGTTATGATTCAAACACTTGCAAGACCACCCAATTTTAATGGCTGTACTTACTCAAAGAGGTAATGCTGCTTTCTCCAAAATGGCTTATCCTGACCAAAAAAGCCAGATTGAGATGCTTCACCTTTCTTTTAATGAGCTGAAATAGTGAGCTTTCCCCAAGTCATTGTTGGTGTATATATATATTCATAGGTAAGCTTTGACAGCTCTGGTGCTGGAAAGAAAATAGAATCCCAGAAGTCATTTATTGATAAATATTTGCCAAACCGATATTTTCTACAGATAGTACCTATATGAAAAAAAACCCCCACTAGTGTTAGTCCTGAATGTCCTGGAAAAAATTAGCTTTTACAATGAAAGTCAGTTTTCTTCCCTTGGTTTAACAGATGATGCTAATAAGAAATCTGTTTTCTGAATGAAAGACTTGGTGCAGTAGAGGGCAGAAACTGAATGGGGAAGTGTCAGATGGTATTGCTTTTTGTATGACAGGTGAAGAGTTTTGAAGATTTGATCTTCAGAGCTGAAGGACTACCAAAAGCTGGAGACCTTATTGTGTTGCTTGGACTGACTACTAAATGGTGGCTGCAGAATCACACTCTCTTGTGTTCACTCAGTGTGAACACATCTGCTTCCCCTTCTTCCTCATAAAGGGACACTAGCTTGCCACTGAGCTTCAGCAGAAGCATAAGTCTAGCTCTAATTCCCTTTCATGTCACCATTTTAGGTGATCTGTAGTCAGTCACACCTGGCTAGAATGGAAAAAATCAAGGCTGGGATTCAATTTGAGTCCTCAATATAAATGGGGTTTTAAGAAACAATCAAATTACTTCTGTCTGCTGCAGGCACATTTACCTTTTTTTTTTTTTTTTATGTGTAAGAGAAATGGACATTTTTTCTGTCAAAAAGAAAAAGAATTCTTTTTAGATTCCTGCATAACTGGTTTTCAATTATGTGCTCCTAAAATGCTGGGGCTACTGGTAATTAACATTATTACAAGTATAATTTCAAACCATTTAGAACAAGTTTAGGGGTCACGTTTTATGATGGCTCACTTTCATCTTACAACAGGAAATTCTGGAACTGACCATTTTTCTTGCTTGATTCATCACAGTTCATGGTCATACATCTATCAGAAAAAAACACATACTTGTTTAATAACATGAAAATACACAGCTGATGGGACTTTTTCATGGGAAAGCATGTAAAATGTTTCATTTCAAAACGGACAATGCTAGCTGGAAAAAAGATTTGGAGGAAGGAAAGAGAAGAAAGCCATAGCACTGCAAATAAATAGTGCATTTTCAAATACAGCTTGAATCATAAAATAAAAAAGGTGAGGAGATTCCACCTTCTAAGACAGGAAAACAATTTGACCTTTACAAAAGATATTCACACTACATATTGTTCTGGTCCTTTGACTCTTTGTTGATAAAATCAAAAGTGGTTTAGAGCAAATTAGTTAGCTTGATGTTGAAGCAATTGAGAAGATGAGAACTGTTTGTAGTACTGATAAAACAGACTTTTGCTCTCCCAACCAAGGCCATAGTTGTTTGAACTACAGTCTTCATTCTTTCCTCTGTTTCTTTTGACGCAGTATTATTTCTTCTTCATCTTGTATTTTTGCATTACATTTAACAGAAAAGTTTTACTGAATAGAAAAGGGTTTGTTTGGGATTACAGCTTTGTATGCATTTCTAAAGGGATTTGTAGGCAATCTTTATGAGTGCTGCTATATTTTTAGTAGTCTTCTTGCCTATTAAATAAAGGGCTGAACAATAGCAATTACTGCATAAACACCAAGGTCCCAGAGTAGTACCATTCATTTCAATGAAGAGCTGCTGTGAAAGTACATTTGAGAAATAACCCGTGGTGACAAGAGATGGGAAAGTAGGGAAAGAAACTGCAGTTCAGAGGGCTTTTTCTGAGGGAGCATAATACATTCATGTGTATACAAGATTCTTTTCCCTGTTGTTTGCATTTTCACCTATAAAATAGGTCCATGGAAGTGCCTTGTGGGCAGAAAGTGAGATCTTTAATGTAAAGGTTTACATGACAGAAGTAAAGAAATATCATGAAATAGGGAAAATATCATGAAATAGGGGAAATAAGGGAGACTGGGTGTCTGGAAATAAGCTGGTTCAGCTAGGAGAGGAACAGCTACACGAGAGTTCGAAGGGAGAAGATTAAATGTGGGATTAGATTTAGAGCGTAGCAGAGGACAACAAAAGACCTGCAAGGTGTAGCAAGAGAGATGCCAATGACAGTCACTGAAAACACAGTATCTATTCTGAACTGGAAATTTTAGGGCTATCTTCCATCACTGTCCCTGTTCCAGTGCAGTGATAATGAGGGACCCCCAAAGTATTCAGCTGCATACTAGTTTAAATTATATTTCTTTGTAAACCTAATATTGCTTGGTGGAAGTGAGCTGTTGTAGTGGTGTATTCTCATTATTTTCAAGCATTAGTTTTACACTGCAATAGAAAATTATATATTAATTTATCTTTTCAGGTTACTTTTCTGCTCTCTCAAGAGTGCTGCAGACTAAGGCCTGTTGATTTTATTAAGGTTTTCCCTTTTTTAGAAATAGGAGGTTTCTTGAGGAAGTACCACTCTTTTAAGATTTATTTTGGTTTTGCAAAAAATTGTATTTTTCTTATCCCTTTAAGTTTTTTCTATATGGATCTCACAATCTGTTTCTTTCAGGTTATAAAAAGAATTAGTGAAGGAAATAAGGAAACAGAAAAAGGCATCTTTTCCTATTGTCCCCAAACCTTGAGAACATAGAAGGTAGGACATTTGACATTATTTTCACTCATTCTAGCATTCACATTTTGTCTTTCTTTCATATATTATTTACTTAGATTTCAACATAACTTTTGTGTACATGCTAATGCTGTGTAGAGCAGGTCTACTGCTTGGTTCAGTAAATCGTATCATCGAATTCTGGTACTAGGTGGAAAAAAAATTAGGTTTTTTTTTTTAGCAGGATAAACAGGATAGCTTTGTAGATCTACCTCACCCTACTAAAACCAAGCCCCTCCCCAACAAACCCAACCCCCAGGCCCCCAGGCTTGTTAAAAGTGCTGTCTGCAAATGCTATATGGGAAACCCTGTTTATAATTAGATTTCAGATCAAAGACTTCATTCTCTTCCCTGGAGAGGTCTGTGTGCTAACCAAGCAGCTGAACTCGGTGAATGATACTCTGATATAACTTGTACTTGGAAAAGATTTCAAGATTTCTAATGCACAAAAATAAAGTGGATGAAAACATGACATAAACACTTAATATTCTTCTTAGCACAAATAGGAAAATAACCCAAATTTCAGATGTATTTCTTGAATTAATATTTTCTAAGTGCCCTTGAAATGTGTTACATATAGACAAGTCTATACTCTGGGTTGCATAACCAGATTAACGCATGCATTTTTGATTTATCAAAGAGATTTCTTTACTTGTCAGTATAAAATTCAGTCATCTAAAGCATAAGAAAGATTTAAGGACATAAAATTTCAACACATCTTCTGCTTTTTTTTTTTTTTTACCAAAATGTAAAATACAATGTTTATGGGTTTATGGTTTGAAACATGCTTAGAAAAAACCCATAATTTTAATTGAGGATAAATTTATTATAACTCTTTTATGGATCTGCTCAGTTGCTGTATGGATCTGCTCAGTTGTTGTACAGATCTCCTCAGTTGCTGTATATACCAGCTTTACCACAGGACATTTTCTTAGAGTTTGTACTAAGCAGAGAGCACCATAATAGAAAGTTCAGTTTACAGAGAGCAATGTTTATCTCAAGTATTTGATGCATGTAGATGTTTTCAACACAAGCCAGCAAAACCACTTTACATAAAATCTGCAACAATGCAAGTACCTTTTCTATACAAAACAAGGTTGTTCTGTTTGCTTGGTAAGTCAGCTTTAGCAGTTCTTAGAAATGCCATTTATTAAATGTCAAGCTAATTACACGTAATATCAAGCCTGGAAAGCAAACCTTTGTGGGTGCACTTTCAGCATCCTTATTCTTTTCTATTCACAGACTGTTATATTTCTAGGAATCAAATTGATGTTTTTCCAAAGACACTAAACTTTTTGCTAAATATGTATCTTTGTTAACAATATAGAAAGACATTTCACACTATAATGAAAGGAAATGCAGAATATATTTTTATTTTAAATGACACAACAAATGAATTTTAGAAAATATTCCATGGCAGGCAGGGACCAGTTCCTCTTCCGTGAGGTAGTAGGGATTGGTTTTGTTCTTGCTGCTGAACCTGATGCCAAAAGAACAACTACTACTGATTCAATAGCTACTTCAATACCACAAATTATCACATCTTACTCTGGCCACTCGGCACTGGCAGTATGCCACCAGTGGTAACTGCACTATTAGAAAGAGTAAGAGACCTTCTGTTCAGAGAAAAGAAATTAGTAGAAAGAAAACAAATGTCACTGATATGAGTGCTTTGCCGGCAATGACATGTTTAATCAGTAAACATCGAATTAAAGTTATGAATGAATAGAAATAAAAGAAATGATCTGAGGATTTCTGTACTGTTTAGACTGTAAAACCAGAATTCTTGAACTTGGAAACTCTAAATAAGCTCTGAAGTAGCCTAATGAAGATGAGCACTGTCATGATGTTAGTTAAATCTAGCATAGGGTTGAGAGTAGAAGTGAAAGAGGTCAAAGCTTGAAGAGGAAAGAGCTTGGGAATAGAAACAGTAATTTTTGCATTGGTAACAGCTGTACTTACATGTAACCACAGGTAGTTCCCATCCTGGGAAGTTTGCATTCTGTGTATTATAAAAGACAAGTAAAATTAATGTATTCACAAAATAGACCAAAACTGAGGCTAAAATGTCAGAATTCAGTAATGCATTGGAGTGTCAAAATTCAGACTGAGCACTGGGTATCCTAGGAAAGCCTACCAGGTTGTCAATATTCTGTTTGTCCATAAGGGAGTTAAGGTCTTAGATTGCTCAAAATTCCATTAGACAGATAGCTAATTTTTTGTACACTTATAAAATTTGGCCCAAACAAACCACGTACCAAAGAAAAAAGTTAATCAGAAAATATTTTCACATGAAGTTTAGAAAAAAAAAGTTAATAGCAAATGAATCTAGTGGCATGACAATATATCTTTAAATGTTGTGAGTTTCTAATGAGATCTTGAATGTTCTTCTATCCGATATTACCCGAGAATTGTAAAGACATCCTAACATTATGTTCATTCTGGAGTACTTTAATAATTTCTTGCTACACTGAAGTTGTACTTTTAATTCTTATATATTTATATAATTTTTTACTATACATACACAGACATAGAACATTTACATGAATTTATATGAAGTTGCATAAAAATATACTAATTTTATTACAGGCTCAGCCACTGGAAACATATAGAAAATACTTATTTCTTGTTATACAACTTCATTTAGAATAAATATAATGTAAATTGCAAAATAGACAGGGAATGCATCTCTTATTTTGGTGCTTGGATGACCTACAGTTTTATTTATGCTATCCTTGCAGTGTAATAGCCATCAGAGTAGATTTCAACTTTGTGTTCTATAACTGCTTTATATTTCTAGATCTTAGGCAGTATTATTCCTTTTCACTGTTTTAAATCACTAATAAGTTGACCTTACAGATAAAATTTAAATGCTTTGAATTATTTTTCTAACATGATGTTATTAAACAACCCCTCCCCTTTAAATTATATATATAAACTATGAACACTACCTTTAAATTCTAGCTAATACTTGCTTGAAGTACTATAGATTACAGTGAGTGTCCTATTTAAAAAGGCATTAGCAAGCTGTGAATTTTCAACTTCCTCCTTTTCCTTCCACTCTCTAGTTTTTGGAGTGAAATGACAATTGGGAAACTTTTCTGAGAAGCTTGGTTTTAAACTTTGTCCTTTCTTACCTATTTTGATCACATGGATGTATCTTTCACAAGATTTCTGTAATAACCTTTGACTTTAAAAGGGTCCATGAAGGTGATAAGTGCTCCTGGCTGACATAACTTAAATATTCTCTATGGGAAAGGTCTAGATAAAGATGCCTGACATCAAAATGGAGCACACTCAAAATTCAGAAGCAAAGTTAATTTGGGACCTGATAAAGTTCAATGAGTGTAGGAGAACTTGAGAAGTTGCGAAGAATATTAATTTGTATGTTTCATTTTTAAACTGAATTCTGACTTACTGGTCCCTGGAATTGCAAAGGGATGTAAACTCATTTTTCCTCACGAATCTTTTTTTGATAGTTCTGATATTTATTAAGTACTGAGTCTTCAAGTTAAATGGTGTTGTGCATAATGGAAAAGCATATTGTCAAGCTATGGGAAAAAGCAATTGAAGAGGAGACTCCCAGAGTGTTGTGACTTCTGAATGTCTCCACATTAAGGTATTTGCTTCCAATCAATATATGACTCTTATCTTTCATATTTAGGTATCTTAGATATTTTTCAAATACAATTTATCTTCATAAAGAAGGGATTAATGCAAATACAGACAATAGACAACATTCCGCGGTATTTTCTGAATTATCAAATTTTTCAGAACTGACTCAAATAACTGAACTTGAGTTAGGTATTCACAGAGTTAGAAATTGTAAAATCCATCCCACTAAACAGAAATGTGCTTAACTAAATAAATAGAAGGTGCAAAAGAAAGAGATATATCTTTAAATCCTGTTCTTTCTCACATGTAGAAGCTTAAAATCATTTAGCTGCATATATGAAGACAGGCTGAGAAAGCTGGGGCTGTTCAGCCTGGAGAAGAGAAGGCTGCGTGGAGACCTCATAGTAGCCTTCCAGTATCTGAAGGAGGCCTATAATGATGCCAGAGAGAGACTCTTCATTAGGGACTGTAGTGATAGGACAGGCAGCAGCGGGTTAAAACTTGAATAGGGTAAGTTTAGATTAGATATAAGGAAGAAGTTCTTTACTGTAAGGGGGTGGGGCACTGGAATGGGTTGCCCAAGGAAGTTGTGAATGCTCTGGCAGTGTTCAAGGCCAGGCTGGACAGAGCCTTTGGCAACATGGTTGAGTGCAAGGTGTCCCTGCCCATGGCAGGGGGGTTGGAACTAAATGATCTTGAGGTCTTTTCCAACCCTAACTATTCTATGACTGCATGATTCTACGTTTCCTAATGGTATGCTGTGCCTGCTCTATCAAATATAGAACAGAATTTGCTGTAATCTTTTTTGAATATAGTCTAGGAGGTCATTCAGTCTTAAGTAACCTAGTAGTTAGGAAACTCACCTCTCTTGGTAGCAGCCTTGAGACTATCATCAGTTCCCTGGAAGAATTAAAATTATGGTACACTAGAGAGAATGTTAAATCTAACTGGCAGCAATGGCAATCTCCTGACAAAGGTTGCGAAAGGTAGGAATAGGAAAATAGATGAGCATGGCATGAGTCTCAGGCATTGTATCACAGCATTCTTTACCTGGTCATCTTTCCTTAGTGTTTTTCATCTTTCATCACTGGATGAAAAATTCCTTGATGGAATTTTAGCCTTTTGGAAAACACTTCTGAAGACTTAAAGGCTTGCAAGAAACAACAATGAAAGTTTTTTTTTTCTTTTTTAAAGGAGCATATATCTGTCAATAAAGCAGAATATAAAAGGAGAAAGCTTGATATCTTAAATTGAATTGATATCCAGAACTGATTCTGGATAGTGGCTGTTGAAATTCTAACATCTCTTCCATTGAGAGATATTATCTTTAAAAGCATCTTATAATGATAGTTATTTTTAAATGAGGCACCCTCAGATAGACAGTCAGATAACTGTTCTCTGTGTTCTTTGAAAAACACTCTGAACCTAGCCTTTGCATAAACAAGAACTTTTCTTTCTGTACTGTAAGACAGTCAGATAACTGTTCTCTGTGTTCTTTGAAAAACACTCTGAACCTAGCCTTTGTATAAACAAGAACTTTTCTTTCTGTACTGTAATTCAGTTCTCCTTATAAATTGTCCCAACAGTCAGTTAATTCACAGAGTGACTCTGGACTGATTTCACTTAATAAATACAGCCCACACCTTGGTGTAGGTGTCTATATCATTTAGATATTTATTAAGGACTAGTTTTCACCTTATTTTTTTGGTTGGTTAGTTGGTTGGTTTTTTCTCCCACTACTTCCATGGAAAACCAGCTCTTGTTTAGTTTGGTGCTCAGAAACCTTTAGTTTCCATCCTAAATTTAGGCAAGGTCAGTTTGTACTTTTTATTTTGCCAACATTGCCATTTGGTTTTATAGCTCTTTTTTCCTCCTTGACTTTTACACCCACTCCTGACTGAATCAATTGTGTCCACTGTCAACCTTTGCCTCTCTGGGCTGAAAAGGTGAAACTACATTTTTCCTCTCCTGTGAGAACTCTTCATTGCCCTCATTGTCCTCACAGCCGTTTATCTGCACTTTAACCAGACAGAATTCACCTTGCTGGAATACTGAGTGACTGTCGTGACACAGAATACAACAATTCACAGAGTAGCATTAAGCTTTTCCTTGTCTGCTGTTTCTACGATCAAATTTGATTCTACTTAGCTATGGCTTATTGTCATGCTGGAAATTGCCAAGACATCTAGGTCTTTCTCCTCCACCATTGGGTCTAACTAAAGAAACTTGTATAGAATTTCTTCTCATTAATCAATTTATAAACTTGTACTTTTACTGTTCACTCTCTAACTCCAGTCTACAGTGTCATCCAGTCCTTTTCCTATATGATGCCTTGATTTTTAAGGCTTATTGCTGCTGTTCTCAAGCTATATCACTTCACTGGTACACTCTTATTTGAATGCTAGTAGAACTAAATCAGAGTTAGACTTGGATTAATGTAAAAAAAAAATAAATTGAATAGTTAAGAAAAAAAGTTGAATAGTTAAGAAGTTATTTTTTTATTGTGTTTGGAAAAAAGTTTGAAATGGTAAATAAATGTATCTATGCATACTAAACTTATGGTTCTATTTTGAGATTTAGTTGTTCTCCGTCTTAAGATTTGTATTTTACAAGTGGCCTCAGAAATTATGTGCAAACTGGTGACTCACATTGTTGTTTCTGGTTTGAAAACAGTAGAAGAAAACGCGATTGTCTAAAGATCTCTTGGATAGCATTCATCAGCAAAGACACAGAGTCTAAAATTTACTGTGTAGAATAGACTTGCTGGAGATAAGACTGTTTTGGTAATATTTCATTAAATGTTTTATTAAACAGCACTGATGAGTCAAAAAGATTCAAGATTTGTAACAGGGACAGTAGCAGCATGTCTCTAAGAGACATTTCAATGACTCTTACAATGACAATACTATTGTATTCCTAAGTCTGCTGTCAATATAAATAGCATGCTCAAAGATGTCATATTTAGTCACTGCTACAAGCTTAGACTGACAGTGATTAAAAGCAAAATATAGCATTCAGCCTTAAGAGTATTCTACTATTTGTAATGTCTTAGGAATTTATGTTAAGATCATTTAAGGTGCAATAAAGGTGTTAACTGAAGAATCCTGTAGCTGTATGAAATGACAGAGGGAAGTAACATCGCTTGTTAGTTTATAATGTGCAAATCTTTCCAAGAAACCCTTCCTGAGGAACAGTGAAAAGTCCATAGACTGCACTTGCATTTAAAAAATAGTATGGGAAAAATAGAAAAAGAGAAATAAAAATCAGATAGGTTGCAGTGGAATTAGTGTCTTTGTACAGCTTTAGATAAAGAATAATACTCACAAGAAGAAGTATTGATGAATGCAGTAAATTTTCAGATTTTACAACATGGAAGACTCTTGGGGAGTCTAAATAAAACTGGTTAACTCTTGCTTGGAGAGGCACATGATCGTAAGCCTAAATTAAAATTTCATTTTATATTAATCTGTAGTGTGTTGTTTCTAATCTTGCATCAGCCTGACCTTACCTGTTGTTCAATAAAGTGTTTCTTGATTGTTAAGTTTGGTGCTAAGGATAAGCGTGGAATGCTACTTCCATGGAAGGAGCGAAAGGAAGGACTAAGTGTCATGAGCAGACATCACTGAGAAACCCAGGATGAGTTTACTGAATTTAGCAGCTCAATGTATCCCCTGCTACACTGTAAACACTTACGTTAGGAACAGGGACTGAATCTTCTGTATAGTGTTTTTTGAAAAGTGGGGGTATTTTTCAGCAACAAACCAGCATTTCCTCTGTAAGGAGCAAATGACTGAGAAATATATCCTGACATTAAGCAAATCCTGAAGCTTTATAGCTGAAATGTTTCCCCCTCTGCCCACAAAATGAGTGCCAATTGTGGTTTTGTCAAGAAGAATTTCTCATGCCTAGGGTATCTGCTGTGAGGAGGAAAGAAGAAAACCAAAATTCTAACTCTCTCGTGAAACCAAGCACGTGGAGGGGTTTTTGGGTATGCTGTGAAAAAGTGAAGTTGAAATCCCTTTGCTGATTTATTCAGGGCATTTTATTTAATATGAGTTTCTGACATCACAAGAGAGGGACTTAGTGACTGTGTAGAACCTCTTGATCTTGTTCTGCAGCGAAACAAAACTGAACTTCAAAATCTTGAACTGTCATGTGAAGTTGTCAGTCAGCCTACAATGCACATGTTATCCAAAGACAGTATTCTCGATTTGTACACACAAACACAGCAAAGCTACCTTCTTGAAAGAAGCTCAGGTTGCCTGAGGAAGCTGTGGCTGCCCCATCCCTGGAATTGTCCCAGGCCAGGCTGGACAGGAGTTTCCTCTAGTGAAAGGCATCCCTGCCTATGGTATGTGGGTTGGAACTAGATGATCTTTAAGTTCCCTTCCAACCCAAACTATTTTGTGATTCTGTGATGATAGGCTTGTATTGCTAATGCAGTTACATTGTTTCCGCAAGTAAATCTCGAGCACATCCTTTCAATTATTTTCAACATTGATTCAGCTTTGTATTTTCAATACCCATGCTCCTGGTAGGTACATTACCATGTAAACATTCTTGCTTGCTTCATGTCATTGTTATTTGATTAAAGCCAACTACAATGTCAAATCTAACAAGAAGAAAAGCTAACTTGGATTAAAATGTAGACAAATGGGGAAGAAGTAGACCGTATGTCATGTACAAAGACATCGTTCTTACTGAATGTTTCATGTGAAAGAAAATCACCTTGCATAGTATTTCCATGTCTGATTGCACTTCCTTTAATGAGAAAAGGCAACATATCACTTTAGCTTGTGAATCTGGATAAAACAGTAAGTGTACTTGGAAAGTGCCTGCAGGTTTGCTTACATCTACACACCAGAGGTATTGTCCCAGAATGGCTTTCGTGTGTTCACTGAAAAATTAACAGAAACAAGAAAGCAAGAGCAGTTAATTAAATTTTAAAATATTCTTAATAAAACCTTTCTCCAAAAGACACATGGGGAAGAATGGGTTATAGAGAAGGTGTTATGTTTCTAGAATGCCATTATTTTGATTTATTGATTTATTTTCTGTTGGAGGAGATAGACTATAGCTGTGGTGTTCTAAGAGCTGAAATAGCTTGGTTTGCTTGTATTTTGCAGTTTAGTAGCAGCTTGCACTGACCTAAACCAGGAGATAGTTATTGAAATTGTAACCTTTTAAAGCTAGTTTTGAATTACCCATTCCTGCATTATGATTCAAGTCTGATAAGGAGTTCTGCTGTTTATCATGCAAAGTGCTTCCATGGTTCAAATTCACCAGTTTAGACAGAATACCATAGTAATCTGAATTGAACAAAATACGAACCATCGTTTTCCACTCTATCATACCTGATTCACAATAGAATGATCAGCTTCTATTCTTTTCATTGATGAATGATGCCAGTTTCAATGTTGCAGCATGAAACTTCAGGTGTTTTTTCTGTGCTACCTTGCAGTCTTTATAGAAACTCTTTGTAGATTGTCCAAAACAACCTCTTGAGTGTGCTTTACATTCATTCCTAAAATTAACCTTTACTGCATCTGTTTTCAAGTAACACCCATTAAGCTCCTGATGTACTGCGATAACTCTGTGTTGTGCTAATCAAAATCACTTCATTGTTTTCTTGTGTTACTTCATGTGTCTGTATTCCACTGTTGTCTCTTGAAGTTTTACTGCAACTGTGAATTATCTGAGATAATTGAGTGTTATTGCATTTAAGTAGTGTCCAATATTGTAGGACACTGGGACCAAGATTAAGATCTTGAGTTTCTGTGGTGTGGTACTACTAACTATAACAGATGAGCTAAATTTTTTCTCTGGTTGCAACCTTGCCACTTCTTCCAGTCTTTCATATGACATTCTTCATCCAATTGCTCCTGGGTCTTATTGTAAAAGGCTGATTGCCAATGGTGGTTCATTTTTACATTGGGGCTGACTTTTTGAGTCATCAGAGTCCTGCATTTCAGAAACAGCTACAAATTTTTAAATTATATTTTGAATATTTTTTTATTCTTTTTGTAGATTAATATTATTATTATATCCATATATAGTCCTAATAAGAAAATTTAAAGTATTCACAAACAAATTTTAGGTCCTGTACAAAAGAGGAAGCAGACTAGCAGAGCTGGAATGGAATAAATTAGTTTGCTACCCCTGATTCTGGAGTAGCTTTCCGTGTAGACATTATTCTTCAGTAAGAATTGCTTTTATTCCAGAATAATTATTCTGCTCACTAAGCAGCACTGGCTCTGAGACAAAGCTGAGACTTATAACATTTTGTTAAGTTTATCTCTGAATACCTGCTGTGCAGATGGTGCAGTGGGCTGGGGAGCAGCAGGACTGGGAAGCAATAGAAGAGTTGGCAGGTTGGCGAAGAAGATAACAGGTGTCTTGTGAAGTGGAAGCAAGGTCTTTATTGCAGGCCACCCTTGTCTCAGGCAGAATAAAACATTGAATTCAAAGGGGAGATGTAGCCTCATATGAAAGCATATGCAACCTGTTAGACCACATACAGGAGACCTGAAAGGTAGTTTGGGAAGTGAAGGAAAAAAATTGTGACCTTCTGAACGTCTCTAAGTAACAACTGGAAATCTAGAGGGACAGTGGCTGTTCAAAAGGTAGCTACATACTGAGTTAGTGGACCAGCGTAAATAGTTTTGTGGAATTAAAAGTATTATATGAAGACTTCAGAAGAGATAATTTTGGGTGGGGTGTGTATGTTTTGTTCTGGCAAGTGGCTCATCATAGCATGAAGTGGGAACCACTCATTTTGAGTCAAACACATGCTTCACTGCAGTGTTTTATATAGAAGATTCTGAGAAGCCATTTGGCTGCTTTGTAATAGCATTATCAGATAGCCTGGTGACTGCAGACTATAAAGAACCTTTCTGTGTATTTCTCACCTCCCAGTTTTCAGGGGTTGATGGTATGATTTTTCCTTATTGTTTAAAAGGAATGTACTTAAACCTATGTGGTCAACTTACTTTAAGAAAGTAAAGTATACTTGAGAAAAAATGCAAGATGAAGAATCGTTTTCACTCATCTGTATTAAGCCTCATGGACAGCAGTCTGCTGATAAAAAGTTTATTTTTAAAAAATGTTCATTCTTTGAATGAACAATACTTGTGTTTGAAACTTGACTCGTGAATATCAGAGTTATTCAGAGATCTGGACCTGGTACACACTGATCACATGCAGTAGGATTTTAGTTGCTATTGTCATCTCATAAAAAGACCACATATTGACAGGTGCAGCTGGAGGACCTGGGTCCCTTGGACAATGTCTTGATAGCATTTGTGAAATCTCATGTGAATTGCAAAAATACGTTTGAAGTAACTTAGGAAGTTACCATCTATCTTGCTCTAAATTCATACATTTATACCTAGACATGTGCAAAGTCACTTACTGTACTGTTGGATCTTTGCCCAGAAATTCTTTTTTGGAGAATATCTCTTGAGGTTTTATGCAGATAGTATGCTTATTGCAACTCTATGTCCACTCTTTCCTCATGTTTTCTCTCGGACAGCTGATATTAACATCCAGACTGCATTAAAATAACTAGTCACATCTCAACTGCACAAGAAATGTAATTTCAACTTCATATTAAATCATAAACGGTGACTTTATTAGGCATTGGCTTGGCTTTAGATCACATGAACTAAAATGTAGTTTGCCTTTCAGCATATACCTTACATGCCTGATAGGGTTTCCAAATAGATGAAGGGGGTTATGATTGGCTTTAGCCACTCTACTTCTGGGAGGAGCAACTCTGGTACTCAAATACTTAGGTTAAAACAAGAAACGAAGACCAAAATACAGCAAGCTAGTATAAAAACCAACCAAAATGGAGAAGACTACTCAGTGGTGACACAGAACTTAATAAAAAAATGACAAAGAACTATGCGCCTACAAAATGAGGTATTAAATAAGACTATTCCTGAGCATGTGCAGGCATTTTAACTCCCACACAAGATAATAGTTAATTGCACTGGTGACTGATGATCCTAAAATATATAAGAAACCAGCTGTAGTGCTGATAGCCTAATTGGAATTTACTAAGAATATCAAGGTACCTGTGGAGCTGGCTGCTGATAGGGATAGAGTACTTACTACATGCATAATACACCCTTGTCTTAAATACCACATGCTAGTCATTCTGTCCTAAAAACAACCAACAAATAGAAATCTAGAAGAGGTAGTGTAGGGGATTGCCAGAGATGTGGAATAGTTTCTGTCATAAACCACACTAAATAAGCTGGGAGTCATCAGGTGAGAAAATGTTTCATGCTGTATTTACTGATAATGGATATCATATATCATTTTACCATCCATTGATCCAATATCATAAAACCTAGTTGACAGAGGTTATGGATCAGGAATAAAATCTTGAAAGTACGGGAAAGGCTAATAAAGAATAATATATATTGTTTTTCTAGCTCAAGAACTAAAGGGCTCAGATGAAATAATCAGGTAGCAAATTTAGAACGAAAATACAAAAAATATTTTTCATATAATCCATAATTGAATTGTGGATCTGGTGGCCATGAGTGTTGCAAAGTCTGGAAACAGAAAAGGGATCAAAAAAGAATTGGGCATTTTGATGTCTGATTGGTTATTCACTGGCTATTAAATACATAGACGCTGCCTCTAGCTCAGTTACTGAACTGCTGATAATCAGAAGTCTATAAAGGGGAAGAATCACTCTTGAAAGTGTCATGTTTCTTATGCCTGCCTATGCTCCTTCGTTGGCAGTTTCTAGGATGAGCATATTGGCACGGGTGGTGTTTTGGTGTAATGTCTGTTCTTTAACATAGTTTGTTTATTGCCGTGTTTTAGGAGCATGGGAATTAAAATGGCAGGGACATCTGAGGGGGTAGTACTTACCTACTTCAGTTATATTCTGGTTTGTTTTGGCTTTGTGGGTTGTTTTGGGTTTTTTTGTTTGTTTTTGTTTTTCCTCTTTTACAGATGATGTATCCTTTATGAGGTAGCCAGATCAGAAATACATCATAGCAAAAGCCGAACACCCTGATTTTTCAAGTTATAGCGAATATTTGTGAGTTTTGTGTTTTCATAATTCATTAAATGAAAGCACTGTTAGAATTAATAAATTCCTTAGCTAGGGACCAGGTTAAGAAGGCTAAGGCCCAGTTAGAATTAAACCTAGCCAGGGATGTTAAGGATAACAGGAAGGGATTCTACAGGTACGTAGCAAACAAAAAACAGACTAGGGACAAAATAGGCCCCCTGAGGAAGCTTTCGGGAGAACTGGCTACGCAGGATTTGGAGAAGGCTGAGGTTCTGAATGACTTTTTCGTCTCGGTCTTCACTGGCAAAGGCTCTGACTGCACCACCCAGTTCTTAGAAAGTAGACGCAGGGGCTGTGAGAATGAAGACCTTGGGCCCACTGTAGGAGAGGATCTGGTTCGAGACCATCTTAAAAATCTGAACGCACACAAGTCCGTGGGACCTGATGGAATCCATCCGCGGGTCCTGAAGGAGCTGGCGAATGAAGTTGCTAAGCCACTGGCCATCATATTTGAAAAATCATGGCAGTCAGGTGAAGTTCCTGACGACTGGAAAAAGGGAAATATAACCCCCATTTTCAAGAAAGGGAAAATGGATGACCCGGGGAATTACAGACCAGTCAGTGTCGCCTCTGTGCCTGGTAAAATCTTGGAGCACATTCTCCTGGACAACATGCTAAGGCACATGAAAAACAACAAGGTGCTTGGTGACAGGCAGCATGGCTTCACTAAGGGGAAATCCTGCCTGACCAATCTGGTGGCCTTCTATGATGGGGCTACAGAATTAATGGATAAGGGTAAAGCAGTTGACGTCATCTACCTGGACTTGTGCAAAGCGTTTGACACTGTCCCACACAACATCCTTCTCTCTAAATTGGAGAGATATCAATTTGATGGATGGACCACTCGGTGGATAAAGAACTGGCTGGATGGCCACACAGAAAGAGTTGTGGTCAATGGCTCGATGTCCGTCTGGAGACCAGTAACGAGTGGTGTCCCTTAGGGATCGGTGTTGGGACCGGTCTTGTTTAACATCTTCGTCGCTGACATGGACAGTGGGATTGAGTGCACCCTCAGAAAGTTTGCTGATGACACCAAGCTGTGTGGTCCGGTTGATATGCTGGAGGGAAGGGATGCCATTCAGAGGGACCTTGACACGCTTGTGAGGTGGGCTGATGCCAACCTTATGAAGTTCAACCACAACAAGTGCAAGGTCCTGCACCTGAGTCGGAGCAATCCCAGGCACAGCTACAGGTTGGGCAGAGAAGAGATTCAGAGCAGCCCTGCAGAGAAGGACTTGGGGGTGCTGGTCAATGAGAAAATGAACATGAGCCGGCAGTGTGCGCTCGCAGCCCAGAAAGCCAACCGTATCCTGGGCTGCATCAAAAGGAGCGTGACCAGCAGGTTGAAGGAGGTGATCCTGCCCCTCTACTCTGCTCTTGTGAGACCTCACCTGGAGTATTGTGTGCAGTTCTGGTGTCCTCAACATAAAAAGGACATGGAACTGCTGGAACAAGTCCAGAGGAGGGCCACGAGGATGATCAGGGGACTGGAGCACCTCCCGTATGAAGACAGGCTGAGGAAGTTGGGGCTGTTCAGCCTGGAGAAGAGAAGGCTGCGTGGAGACCTCATAGCAGCCTTCCAGTACCTGAAGGGGGCCTATAGGGGTGCTGGGGAGGGACTCTTCATCAGGGACTGTAGTGACAGGACAAGGGGTAATGGGTTAAAACTTAAACAGGGGAAGTTTAGATTGGATCTAAGGAGGAAATTCTTTCCTGTTAGGGTGGTGAGACACTGGAATGGGTTGCCCGGGGAGGTTGCGAGTGCTCCATCCCTGGTGGTGTTCAAGGCCAGGTTGGATGAAATCTTGTGTGGGATGGTTTAGTGTGAGGTGTCCCTGCCCATGGCAGGGGGTTTGGAACTAGATGATCTTGAGGTCCTTTCCAACCCTAACTATTCTATGATTCTATGATAATTCTAAGTTAGAAGGATAAAGAGTAGTCATTGAGGACTTGGAAATGTGAAAATACAATTTCCACTTTTAGAATCTGTACATCTAAGCATAAAGCAAAGTATTGCTAGGTTCATCCTTAACAATTGTTGTTACTGATTAAGTTGGGTTTACTTCTTTGAACATTTAGGTTTGCTCAGTAAAGCTCTAGGTCCTGTCTAAATTTAGAACATTTTTAAGTATATGTACTGTTCTTGAAATAAATGGATGTTATAAGCTGTGTTACATTTTACTTATCTACTTCATTAAATCTTTCTTCTGTCTTTTCAAATTATAGTAGACTTCCAAGCCAATAAAAAGAAGAGCACTGCATCAAATGCTGAGTCAGAAAGGAGGAATACGAGGTTCTTTTTTTCTATTCGTCACTGGTAAAAATGAGAGCAGATGAAACAGATGTACTTTCAAATATATATTTCAGAGTTTTTGATTTGATAATAAATGTTGGAAACTGACAAAGGCATTAGAAAGCATGAGTAGGTCTTAGGCATACATTTATACCATTTCCATGTAGAATCTATAGATTTTCAATGTCATTAAGTTGCAAAAACTCAGAATGGTGATTCTGGATTCTATGTGATGAATGATATCTGATTGTTTAATGTGCATATTAACTTTCCATTAACATCACTGTAGCTTCAGTAAACTAGGCAAAATTTAGTGTTAGGCCTTGAGACCTACTAAACTGAGCTTACTGAGGTTAAAAATCATGTTTTCAACTGGAAATGAAAGCTGCTGTTGTGCCTGTCCTTACAGCTTGTCTTCATAACTCCATGTTGCTTTATTGTCATATTTTGTCTTCTGTGTACACCCTGAGTGAATAATTTGGGAGGTTCCTTTGAGTTTAAGCAGTGTTTCATCACCTTATTAATTTATGTCTGCATGAATTGTAATTAGCTGGTCATCAAAATTCTGCTCAGCCATACATTGATTATGTATATGCATATCTTCAGATTTTATTTGTAAAGTGATAATTTCTGAATTGAGAACATACTGACACTTATGAGTAATCACTGGGCTCCAGTTCAGCACTCCATCTGTATTCAGCAAAACACTTAAGCATATGCTTAATTTTAACTTTACCTCAGGTAAGCATGCAATTGCCTCCATCCAAATTCAGCACAGCATTTTAAGTATGTGCCTAAGTTTAAGCATATCCTTAGATCCTACTAAAGCTAAAATCAAACACATCCTTAAGTGTCTTCATGAATATGGATAACTACTGAATAAGGTTTAATGAAATGAGCTCTGTTGGCCATTAAATAGCAAGAAATGCCTGGCCATGATTTCATTAATGTCCTACAGGCAGAGAAAATATTACAGAGAAATAAAACAGTCTATTTGTGCCTTGAAATTCTAAAAGCTAAGCTGTGTACTGTTGAAGATAAAGTATTATTTTATAAACTGGGAGGGGTGTGTGTGTGTGTGTGTGTGTGTGTCTTCCTATCCCTTAAAGAAGTCTGTATCAGTTGGAAATCAGGGCTTCATTCTCAGTGTTTCATTAAGTTCAAAATGTTCAATAAAATTCTATTTCACGTTTTAAACAAGCCATTTCAGATAACGTACCCAAATCTGTTTAAATTAATTAAAATTACAAATGATAATGAGAGTTCAACTGGTCACAGAAACAAAGAAAATGAGTACAGGTAGTAAGGCTGTTACAGCTTTCAGCATATTTTCTATGGTTTTGCTGTATTTTTAGTGCTGAAATGTTTGATTCACATCACCATTTTTTGTTTCAGTCCATTTTCACTTTTGCTGCTTCCAACCTCTATGATCATTCTGCACTACTTATGTGAAAAGCTCTGCATTTTTTTTCTTCAGATCCTCTCCTATTGCAGTTCACAAAGTCTTTCAACAGTAGGCTGTTAATCCTTTGCAGATTAATATGATTTCAGTGATAATCCTTTCATTTGTTGAATTTTTAAGACATATAATCATTAAAGAAAGTGCTTGACAGATTTTCCATTGAAGTAATACAAAGCAGGTGATATGTCTTTAATGTATGTGGGTAGCACTTTATGTTGCTCATTTATAAAATTAAATCTGTGGTTGAAGCATATAAATCTAGGGTTAATTATTAGTCTTTTCCCTTTGGTATTACAGTCCAAATCCAGTTAAGAAAAAAATATTTAGGGGTTTGCAGAAAAATCAGGGTTAGAATACCTGTTTGAATACTCTTTTCGCAGCTCCACTACTACTTTTCACATGGAGTATGGGTCAGTTTAGGTTCTGTCCTGAAACTGTAAAGCAACAAATTCAATATATGGAGAAAAAGCAGGGTATAATTTTGACAGGCGAAATTTGCTTTCAGGTAGACCATAGGATGTAAACGATATACAGGAGTTATTCCAGCTCTCTGTACAAGGCTAATTCTTGTCTTCATGTAAGCTAAACATATGACTGAAATACACTTCCGCAGATGGAACTGAAGTCTGTGATTATCTCACAATAATGGCACACATAAATCTCTTGCCATAGGGATTTTTGTTTGCTGTTGATTCCCAGCTCACTGTCCATGCCTGTCCTCTTGATCCAAATTCTTTACCATCTTTTTTGTCTTCGTTTTCCTCTGATACTTCTTGTGTTGACTTCTTTTTCATTTTTCTGTTCTTTTATGCACACTGTTGAAAAGATAGGAAGAGAAGGCATGGGTATAAAATACAGTGATACTGATTACATTAGACGTTTTAGTTAAGATCTCAAAAACAATGTTTCAAAGTTAATATACAAACAGTAGAAATTCTTTTAGCTAGAGATCTGAAAAACATTCAGAGTTTATTAAAACCTCTGTTTAAACAAATATATAGTAAACGTTGCCTATCATATAGGCTTAATTTTTGTTTTTATATACTGGAAACTCATAGATACTTTAGTCAGGAACGAAAGGAAGCAGACACCACAACTCTTTAAGAAAATCAGGTCCTGAACTTGGCAAACCTTTAGCTGATTTTGTCACATATTTGCAGCTTTAAAATGATTTGGCCTTTGCAACAGCCAAAATAAGTGTCCTTTAAACACTTCCAACCTATTAACAGATGGGCAAACAGCTTTTATAAATGGGGCATACAAAATACACCAATATCAGCCAAAACTAATTAGTAGCATTATCTGAACTGAAATTTGTAAGTGATGGAATATATATTAATTCAGATAAACTGTTTGATAGAAATTCCATTTCAAACATCATGCTTAGTATTTGTTCTGCTCTAATATGTTCTAAACACTTATTAAATAAAACCCACTTTTCTTTTTTCCCCTGCTAGCTATTTTCTTCTATTAAAACAACAAATTTTTCTGTAAAAGTAATCATTACAGACAGTGCAACTGGGAGAAATCACGTTAAGCAAGAGGTAGTTTAATGTGCACTTTTTGTGGCATATAAGAGAAAGATCAGTGTAACCTGAATACAACCTTAAAATAAATTAATCTGTAAGAACAGCACAAAATATTGATATAAGACATTATTTATACAGCAGTGCCAGAGAATATTAAATGTATCTGTACACAGCACTATTAATCAGAATATGTAAATTGCATGAAATTAAATTGTGATTTTATAAAAAAAAAAAAAAATTGTCCCATGTATAATTCAGTAGGAAGAGCCATTCAGTGCATTACCATCAGATCTGCAGCATGAATTTGATTTTACAAAGACATCTGTAGTGCAGACAGCTGCTGTACCTAACTGAGGATTTGATTGTACACTCGATCTTTCAAAAACCCACTTGGCTGTATCTTTCATATAATTTTTATTACCATGGATCTCAGAAAAAATGTAATGGTTTCAAAATCAGAATTGTTCTGAAATATGCTTTCATATAAAAATAAATAAACAAATTTGTTAAAGGCCAGGTTGGACAGGACTTTGAGCAACCTGATCTAGTGGAAAGTGTCCCTGCCTGTGACATGGGAGGTTGGAACTAGATGAGCTCTAAGGTCCCTTCCAACACAAACAATTCTATTTTTAGAATTATTCTGTATTCATTTTAGGAAGACTTTCTCTCTTTCATCCCAAGTGCCCTGCCTTCCCCAAATAACCTGTGTCTACCTCAACTTACATAGTGATTTAGGGATCTTGCTTGAAAAGTCTAACTGTACCTGGAATCTGAAAGAAATGTGGGGAACAAAAAAAAAAGTTAAGAAAACTTTTCAAACTTTTCTTCCTGTAAGATAGCACAATGGAGTTGCCTTCCCAAGCAACACAAGCAATTGTTTGTGATAAGCTTTTTCTCAAAATCTGAAAAAAGAAAAAAAATCTACAGAGATACTGTGTATATTCTATATGCCCATGTATCTGATAAATGAGGTGGTTCTCTTCCTGTTCGTCTTGCATTATGTTCCTTGGTCTTCAAAGATGGTGGATTTGATCAGTCCAGATATGCAACCTTTGGCACATTCTCATGTCTCCAAGTAGATAGGCATCACCTGCAAATTGGCTAGATCTATCTAGAAACACGTTAGTAAGTCCACTCGGGGTAGTTCTTTGCAACCTATGAAACCGCAATTTCTTTGAAAACCTATGTACAAATTAAAATGCTGCTGTACCCTGACAGAATCTCTGTGAAAAGTAGTAAATACACAGCCTCTTCTGGCATGGAACTGAATTAAGCTGGTAGAGGGCTCACTGCTTTGTTCAGTGGGAAAGGTTAGAGGGTGCATAAAGTTATAAGTGAGTGGCGAAATTGTGGTCCCATGCTGTGAAGTTATATGAAATACCTGAAAGATTTTTCAGCCAGTAGAGATCAAGATTGATGGAAGAGATTTGTCTTTGTGGCATTGAGTGGAATGATGAATAAGTGCAAATGATATTTTTTAAATATAAGAAGATGATCTGATGAAAAATCCTGCAGGCTCTTGATTAGAGGGAGAAAGTGCTACAGGATACCAGAAAATAATCAGCTTGGAATTAATAATCTAAGTTATTTTGTTTTAAAATCCCCAATATATTATAACCTCAAAACCAACCAACCAAACAAAAACCAGAAAAAAAAAAAAAAAGCAAAAGATCTGAGAAATACTCATCTCAATTTTTCAAGCATTTCAGCCGACTAGCACCTTGCTTGATTAAGATCAAGCATCAATTCAATGATATTTCAAGCAGATTGGTTTAGTCTTGGCACAATCTGGATGTGGTAAGTAAAATTACAACTGACTTTACAGCAGACAGCTCTTATGACCTGAACTATACAATTACTATTTCTATTTCTGTTCACAATTGTACATTCAGAGGAAAAGAAAGCTCTAAATATGGTGGATGAAAAATACTCAGCTACATTTTAGATTTCTGCCAGTTACACTGCTTGAAATTCAAAATCTAGCATTTTGATTATTCATCATATAGATTTTGATCATTTCCTCAGTGTGGGACATAATGAAGTAATCATATAGGAGAATTGGAAAGAAGGAACTTTGGAGAGTTCCTTTCTACTCATCTGTATTAAGAACAAGTTGAGAGTTGTCGGGGGTTTAAAATTACTTCGAGTAATTTTACTGCAGCAAATACATGTACAACAATTCAGGTTTAGAATATCTTGGCTTTCCTGGTGTTTCTGCTATCTTGTTTTGACAGGAAAATCCAATACAGTATTTCCAGGTGTGTTCTTCTGAAAAGGATTGGTTTCAATACATTTCTATGTTCCTGTAGAATCTTTTTTTCTTTTTTGGGGGGTGGGGTGTAATTTCCTGGCAACTGTAACGAGTACACATTAAGAAAATCAATGGAAGTTAGTATTCAGATAGAAGGCACTTGAAGGTTTCAATGTGTTTATCTGCTGTAGTTTGTATTACCAGTTCAACTGTAGGAGTTGCTAGGCAAGTTACTTTTTTAGTCTTACTCAAATTAATTTTTTTAAAATAGTGTATTTTCACACAAAATATGACTTTCTGTGTTCTCCATTTTGTAAAAAAACCTGTACAGTTGAATAGGAATCCAAAATGTTATCAATGTTGAAAATAATAACTTAATCCTTACAGTTTACAAAGCCATGAGCATTGTACAAATTTATGCAGCTGCAGCAGAAGAGCTGGCAAGCAGATTTGGATGCTAATTCTGTAATTGTAGATGGTAAATGACCAACAGTTCTTTTTCAGTCTTTTCAAGCTATTCATGTAAATGAAAGGATTCTAAGCGATTCTGTAATTATTGTAGGTGCATATTACAATTTGTCTTCTAGAATTTTGGTATGTAGTTCAAGCATTTGTCCACCAAACTGAAAAATTAATATTCTGCACTTTGATTCCTGATGACAAACACTTTAACCTTCAAACTCAGAAGAAAAATGTAACTCACCTGGAAGTCTGTAGCTTCTTGTGGTTGTAGAAAGCATCCTAATGGTAGAAGAATGCTTAAAGCAGTCATTTGCATTCAAAGATACGTAAGCGGGTGGCTTGAAGGCAGGGCACTCATGAAAGTAAAGATTAGGGTAATGTCTTGAATACTTAATTAATGTACCACTTGTATTCCAGTAGCATAAGAATTCTTTATGATTATTATTTTCTATAAAAATTTCTTCACAGAGAGGGTAACCAGGTATTGGAAAAGGCTTCCCAGGGAAGTGGTGGGATCACTATCCCCAGATGTGCTAAAAAAGTGTGTAGATGAGACTCGTGATACTGTTTAGCGATGGTCTTGGAAGTCGTGGAGTAATCAGTGCACACGATCTTAAAGGTCTTTTCCAACCTAGTTGCTTCTATGATTCTAATTCTATGCTCAGCTAGTCTACCCCTTATGGCTATTCTGTACCTTCAAGGTTAGGGAGAATTCAGTGATAGTGAGTGCTCTGTGGGGACTATTTGCATCACTTGACTTCAAGAAAGCTGTCTATTAATTTCTAGAAGAGAATGGCCCGTGTGACATTCGATCCCTCTGCCTTCAGAGAGTCTTGATGTATATGCATATTGTACTGTTAATCCTGGGGCTTGCAGTTTTTCAGGTAGAGAACAGACTGTTTATTGCACTCTTCTTCTCCCACTCTGTTTTAAGCTTCAATTATTAAAAAAAAAAAATAAAATCATGGACTCTATAGTATAATTACTGCTTTTCATGTTTGTCATCTAGTATTGCTAAATGAAACACCAGTTCCTGGGAAATGACATACTAGAATGTTGTAATACGAATTGTCTTCTGTCTCAGAGTTTATGTGAAGTTAAAAGAGATTATGCACGTTGTGGGTTGAGTGTTAATAGAGGCTGCATAACTTCAGTAAATATTTATATTTTTCTGGGGATGTCTAAGCCTTCTACCTAAGAAGTATACCATAAGAAAACTTGCAACTAATTCAAATAAGTGGGTCAAGTATTAACTAAGCCATCCATTTAGTAATCTATTTTATTAGTTTTCCAGAATCCTAAAACAGGGTAATAAATATCAAGTCATATTATTTGGTAATCATCAACTGTTACAAAATATTCCTTCTCTTTATATACTGGAGGAGAGGAAGTTTTTGTTACTCATATAATGAATGATGAAGTGGGTCAGCATTTCTTGATATCTACTCCAGGGCTGTAGAAAATAAATATGTATTTTTCCTCACAAGGACATATTTTAAATAAAAAAAAAAATAATGTTGAACACAAAGTTTCTCCCTTGTCAAGTTTCACTGCTCCACTTTTCATCCACTGAGATACAGAACCTGACTTTCACCTAGGATTCTGGTGCTGTGCAGATAGTATTTCACATAGTTCCTGATCTACTGTTGTAATTTGTGATAAAATGTGTTTATCCCAAAATAGTTTTATCCCATCACCTTTGGGAAGGATAATCCCTTATCAGCACTATAGAGTAATTGTTTCTATGTATCTGTCTGCATGAGTTTACAGCAATGGAATTTCTTCTTGCTTCTTTTTAAGATTTTCTCATAGCTCTTAGTTCCACCACCTCATTTGTTTATTTAGTCACCTTTTGTTTGTTTTTTACAGTAGTGAAAGTGAAACATATTTGTAATTACAGTGTACAAGTCAGTCATGGACCATCCCTACCAGCAGTTTTAAAGTGCTACTGTAAAATGATAGCCTGCATTAATATCTATCTGGTGTTTTGCAACTCTCTACACCACGCTGGTATTTTGAATTAGAGGACCAGGTGGACAAGACAAAATATAAGTAATTCCATTTTCTAATCTAATTATCTTTTATTTTAATTTCAGTGGTCTGCATATTCTTAAGAAATATTCCATGTCTGCAACACAATTATTTAAAAATCTGTGGTGCAAGGAAGATTTCGTGTCTCCGTATGCACAGCTGCATTTCTAAGATGTCATTTTGCAACTGCAGAGCTATAGGATTTACCTTGAAGAAAGAGATTCTTCTCCTCACTTGATAAGATTAGTTAATTTGTTAACTGTTAAATGATTGGCAGTGTCACAAACTGTGAGGAAGAGAAGATTTGTACTGAGATAGTAGGTGACAGAGCGCAAAACTGAATATCATCACAATTTTCTTAACACTTCATCCTTTTCATTCATTTTTGACAAGATTTTTTCCTAGTATTATTGTCCTATTGTATTTTTGTGTTATTGTGTAGAAAATGAATAGCACTTTAGTATCTCCCATAAAGAAATAAATACCTTCAACTGTTAGAGAAATTCTTTAAAGAGGATCCCTCTGCAGATCTTTTTTTGAGCAATCCATGTATTATCCATTATTTCATTCATGGATACCTGCTTTTGTTTCCCCTGTTTCTTCATCAGTTTGATGTCTCGTTGTACAGTTAATCAAGAGCTGTAGATAGATATTCACCAGTATGGTATAAAATTCACAGACACACAGACTAGAATAAACAGCAATGGTCAGGAGAAGCATAAATGGCAATATCTTGAAGGCATAATCAAGGAGGCACAGACACGAAGGCTGCTTCTCCTGCTACATGAGCAGAGCAGTGTTGAAAGAAGAGGAAATAGCTGGCTAATACCAAAACTACCTGCTCCTTAGCTCCAGATGCTCTACTCACTCCCTTCTGCTTTCTTCTGAATGTTTCTATTTGTGTAGTTCTTGTCACCCCAAGGATTATATGAAGATATTAAGGAAATAAAAAACAGTTTAGACTGCAAAATTTAATCTAAATTTCCTTTTTGTCTGATCTATTGCCCTTCAAAATCCTTTTCCAGAGTAAGAGGTGGCCATCTCACCACAGAGGTTATTTGAGATTAGATGAGCGCATACACTAGAAAATAGCTTTCCTCATGGAAAAAAGCTTAGAAAAAGAGGATTAGTATGAGTTTCCAACCATGCATCAAAATGTGATACTGCAAGTTGGACTTGTGTGACTATTTATTATTCTTTTTATTTTAAAATAGGCATTAGCATTGAAAAGAAAAAAAAATATTACTCGCTAAGTACTGGAATTAGTCTCTAACTGAATCTTCTCCCTTTTGAGCTTGAGTACTAATGTGGGTATCCAGACTGAGCCTTCCTGCAGACATGCAGCTGTGCAGGTCTCTGGCTGCAGCGAATGCCTGAGCCTGGCACTTGTATTGGAGGGAGCCAGTGACACTGCTTGTGTTCGCTGTGAGCAAATAAATGACCTGCTCAGGCAGGTGGCTGAACTGAGGGAGGAGGTAGAAAGGTTGAGAGCCATTAGAGAGTGTGAAAGTGAAATAGATTGGTGGAACCACACCCTAAGGCAAGGGCAGAGGGAAGTGGTTCAACAAGCTATGGATCCCCTTCCCTCCTACCATCAGACAGAAGGAGAGAGCTTAATGGACAAGGATGGATGGAGGGAGGTTCCTCCTCGGAGAGGTAAGCGAAAACCCTCACAATCCCTTCCTCCCTCCCAGTTGCCCTTGAATAACAGGTATGAGGTCTTGGAAATTCAGGGCCAGGTGAATGGAGATGGTGAGGCAAATCTATCTAGTGAGTCACCCAGGGCTAGTCACTCACCCACATGCCTCAGAACTTCCCCAACCAAGAAGAAAAGAAGAGTAATTGTGGTGGGTGACTCCCTTCTGAGGGGAACAGAAGGGCCCATTTGTCGACCGGATCCACCCCACAGGGAGGTCTGCTGCCTGCCTGGGGCTCGGATTAGAGATGTTAAAAAGAAGCTCTCTGAACTGGTGCAGCCGTCTGACTACTACCCACTGCTGGTTTTTCAGGTTGGCAGTGACGAAATTATTACGAGGAACGTAAGGGCAATGAAGAGAGACTACAGGGCCCTGGGACGGCTGGTTAAAGGGTCTGGAGCGCAAGTGGTGTTTGCCTCCATACCTGTTGCAAGCGAGGGTGAAGGGATATATAAGAAGACTCTGCAGGTTAATGTATGGCTACGTGACTGGTGCCAAAGGCAGGGGTTTGGGTTTTTCAGTCACGGGCTGCTGTATGGGACACCTGGTTTGCTGGTGACAGGCGGGATACACCAGTCCCAGAGAAAAAAAAGGGTTTTGGGGCAGGAGTTAGCAGGGCTTATTGACAGGGCTTTAAACTAGTTATGAAGGGGGGAGGGGATTTAACTGGGCCTGTTGGGGACAAGCCCAAGAGGAACATGCTAGGGATTGAAGGATGGCGGGCTAAGGAGGACTATCAATCTCTTGTTTCACTTGTGGGAAAGGATAGCTCTTTAGACCCTGTCCCGCAGGGGAAAAAGAGTACTAGGACTGGCTCCCTGAAATGCCTGTACACCAATGCACGCAGCATGGGGAATAAACAGGAGGAGTTAGAAGTCTGTGTGCGGGCTAAAGGTTATGATCTAGTGGCGATTACAGAGACATGGTGGGACAGTTCACATGACTGGAATGTGGTCATGGATGGCTATGTCCTTTTTAGGAAAGATAGGTCAGCGAAGCGAGGTGGTGGAGTTGCTCTTTACGTGAGAGAGCAACTAGAATGTATTGAGTTCTGTCCGGGGTCGGATGAGGAGCAAGTGGAATGTCTGTGGGTACGAATCAAGGGGCTGACTGGCACGGGTGATACAGTTGTGGGGGTCTATTACAGACCTCCTGATCAGCACGAAGGAGTTGATGAGGCTTTCTACAGGCAACTGGAAGTAGCCTCGCGACTACATGCCTTAGTCGTCGTGGGGGACTTTAATTACCCCGATATTTGCTAGAAGACTCACACAGCCAGTCATTCACAGTCTAGGAGGTTCCTCGAGTGCATTGATGATAATTTCTTAATGCAAATGGTGGACGTACCAACTAGGGGAGCAGCGCTGCTAGATTTAGTACTCGCCAACAAGGAGGGTTTGGTCGAAGTGGTGACGGTCAATGGCAGCCTTGGCTGCAGTGACCATGAGATGGTGGAGTTTAGGATCCTGTGTGGGAGGAATAGAATACCTAGCAAAGCCACAGTTCTGGATTTCCGAAGGGCCAACTTTGGCCTCTTCAGTCAACTGCTAAGGGAAGTCTCATGGGAAAGTGTACTAGGCGGTAAAGGGGCTCAAGATAGTTGGTTAGCATTCAAGGACCGCTTCTTCCAAGCTCAGGATCGGAGCGTCCCAATGAGTAGGAAGTCAAGTAAGGGATCTAGGAGACCGGCGTGGTTAAACAAGGAGCTGCTGGGCAAACTCAAGTGGAAAAGGAGAATCTATGGATTATGGAAGGAGGGGCTGGCCGCTTGGGAGGAATATAGGACAGTTGTTAGAGGATGTAGGGAGGCAATTAGGACAGCTAAGGCCTCCTTGGAACTCAATCTTGCTAGTCGGGTTAAAGACAATAGAAAGGGCTTCTTCAAATACATAGCAAATAAAACTAAAACAAGAGGCAATATAGGCCCACTGCTGAACGAAGTGGGTACCCTGGAGACAGAGGATATAAAGAAGGCAGAGGTGCTGAATGCCTTCTTTGCCTCTGTCTTTACTCCTGCAGACTCTCCCCGAGGGCCCCGGATTTCTATAGCCCCAGAAGGAGTCAGGACAAAGGAGGAGTTTGCTTTGGTAGATGAGGATTGGGTTAGGGATCAGCTATGCAAACTGGACATCTGTAAATCGATGGGTCCGGATGGAATGCACCCACGGGTGCTGAGGGAGCTGGCGGAGGTCATTGCTAGGCCACTTTCCATCATCTTTGGTAAGTCGTGGGAAATGGGCGAGGTGCCTGAGGATTGGCGGATGGCAAAGGTCACACCAATCTATAAGAAGGGCAAGAAGGAGGACCCGGGTAATTATAGACCGGTCAGCCTTACCTCCATCCCTGGAAAGATGATGGAACAACTTATTCTTGACTCCATCACTAGGCATATCAAGGATGAGGGGGTCATTAAGAACAGCCAACATGGTTTTATGAGGGGGAAGTCATGTATGACCAACCTTATAGCCTTCTATGAGGAAGTGACTAGGTGGAGGGATGATGGTAGAGCGGTAGATGTGGTTTTTCTTGATTTCAGTAAGGCATTTGATACTGTCTCCCACAGCATCCTCATAGATAAGCTGAGGAAGTGTGGGCTTGACGATCAAGTAGTGAGGTGGATCGAGAAATCGAGAACTGGTTGAAAGGAAGAAGGCAGAGAGTTGTGGTCAATGGCGCAGAATCTAGCTGGAGGTCTGTGACTAGTGGAGTTCCTCAGGGGTCGGTGCTGGGACCGGTGCTGTTTAATATTTTCATCAATGACCTGGATGAGGGAACTGAGTGCACCCTCAGCAAGTTTGCTGATGACACAAAACTGGGAGGAGTGGCTGACACACCAGAGGACTGTGCTGCCATTCAGCGAGACCTGGACAGGCTGGAGAGTTGGGCGGGGAGAAACTTGATGAAATTTAACAAGGGCAAGTGTAGAGTCTTGCATCTGGGGAAGAACAACCCCATGTACCAGTACAGGTTGGGGGGTGACCTGCTGGAAAGTAGTGAACGGGAAAGGGACCTGGGGGTCCTGGTGGATAGGAGGATGACCATGAGCCAGCAGTGTGCTCTTGTGGCCAAGAAGGCAAATGGCATCTTGGGGTGCATTAGAAAGGGAGTGGTTAGTAGGTCAAGAGAGGTTCTCCTCCCCCTCTACTCAGCCTTGGTGAGGCCGCATCTGGAATATTGCGTCCAGTTCTGGGCCCCTCTGTTCAAGAAGGACAGGGAATTGCTTGAAGGAGTCCAGCGCAGAGCCACAAAGATGATTAAGGGAGTGGAACATCTCCCTTATGAGGAGAGGCTGAGGGAGCTGGGTCTCTTTAGCTTGGAGAAGAGGAGACTGAGGGGTGACCTCATCAATGTTTACAAATATGTGAAGGGTAGGTGTCAGGATGATGGAGCTAGGCTTTTTTCAGTGATATCCAGTGATAGGACAAGGGGCAATGGGTGTAAACTGGAACATAGGAAGTTCCACGTTAACATCAGGAAGAACTTCTTTACTGTAAGAGTGACAGAGCACTGGAACAGGCTGCCCAGGGGGGTTGTGGAGTCTCCTACACTGGAGATATTCAAGGCCCGCCTGGACAAGTTCCTGTGTGATGTACTGTAGGTTACCCTGCTCTTGCAGGGGGGTTGGACTAGATGATCTTTTGAGGTCCCTTCCAACCCTTGGGATTCTGTGATTCTGTGATTCTGTGTAATTGCTTATATCTTGATTCTCATTTCCGTTCAGTCCTTTAATTCTGCATTTATAAAGCTTTATACTTCAGGAAAAAGTAGGAGGATTGTAATACTTAATTTGAACATATTCAGCGGGTAGGCTTTCAGTCCCCTCTGACTGCCTTGCTAATGCAAATCATATAATCTGAAGATTCACGGCATAGTTTCAGTTTTGACTTCTAAATTCCATAATCAGTTCTTACATTCCAAAAGTCGCATAAGAAAAAAAAAGTATACCGATAAAATTTGATTTTCCCCATGTGTTACGGTAAAAAATAGAAATCAATGCAACCAATTAATTCCTAAAACATAACCCATGACATAACTCCTAAAAAGGTGAATTCCTATCCCAGGCTGCATATCTCATAACAGACTGTCTAATGATGGCTGACTGAAAAGTTTTTATTACTCTTCATACTGTAACGGAATGCTAGTTGATGGTTGAACCACTGAAGCTTTAATATTAAGTCTTAAATTTATACCTTCAAAGTTTCTCTGTTTGTAGATGTGGTAAGATGTATTGTCTTTTACTGTTTTATCTTTATAGTTTCCAAAGGTTAGGGTGCAAAGTCTGCCTTATAAGGCAAACGTGCTTTTCTGATATGTTAAATTCACACTAATTTGCTCTACTTTGAAGAAATAAAATTGTAACTGATTGAACCCTTCGAATCAATCTAGAGTCTCATTTTCCTTCTGGCTTTTCTTTTTCCCAGGGCAGTCAGCAGAGGATCCTGTAATGCTCTGCTCTCAGCTTAAAGCAGCAACCTTGGTGAGACTTATGGAGACAGCCTCTTCATGCACCTCACAAGTTGAGATGGGATATGCCACTTGAAGTTTCTCCTCTAGCACTTCAGTAGCACACTTTCGTTTTCTATTGACATATGTAGGTGCTATGAACCAAAGCTGGTCTAAACATGATTTTTTGTTACCTCTGTGGCTTCCTGACTTTGACAGTCATCAGAACTGGCTGATTCTTGCAGACAGTGATCTTCTTTGGAGGTTACAGTTCCCTTATACGTAAAAGCAACTTGAAATAACTAATTTAAAATATAACTGTATTTAGTGAGAGAAACCCCCGTTTAAGTGGTGCTGTTGGTTCACTAATAAACTACATGGTGTTTCTTTTTATCATAGTTTTTCATATATGTTCTTCCATATATGCAGCTCTGTTCAAGCTGTATCTTTGAGAATGTGGTCTCTTTGAGTGGCTGACCAAGCATCATACTTGCACATTATCTGCTTCTAGGTGTTGGCTCCAAGTAAATGCAATTAATTTCTCATGGAAAATCGTGTATTATATGTCATTTAGGTCACATTCCTAAGACAGTGTGAATAAGACCAGGTATTTTTAGTCGTCTGCTCCATCCCCATCACTATGGTAACAGGAGATTTTGTGGCTGTGAGACAGATTTCTGTCTTACATCCTAGATTTGGGAGACTATTGCTACTTTTCACTGTGTTCACAGACAGACTAGGAAAGGTTCAAGCTTCCCTACTCATTATTTAATTTATTTCGAGTCTCTTATCTATGAAGTGTTATCAAAGCTTGTTCAACCATTTGAAGCAGTGTGTAGGCTTCTTACTCATTTTGAGTTCGAAACTCTCCCAAATTATGAACGTGTAAATGATGAATAATTGCTGAAACGTGGAGATGTGCCTGTGTCTAAAGGGCACCCATAAAATCATTTTTAACAGGGATGCATTCTGAATAAATGGCACTTATCTGTAAAGTGCCTTCTCTTTTTCACTTTTATAATATAAATGTCATTATTTCTGAAGATAAGTTATTAACAGAGTATAACCTTGCTAAATAGCCTGGGAGAGATGTTGCGACTGGTTGAATGTTTTGAATTGTGAATGCTGATTTGATGTAGCTGTCTTCTGTGCCAGCGCAAGGCATCCTGTACTGTCAGACCACCTATGCAAGAATGGAAAGATAAGGGAAGAGGGGAATATGTGTCTGAGCAGGATCTATACTGAGCTTTTTTGAGTGAATATTGTTTCCTGTATGGCCATGTGACTGATGAAGGTTAAAACAAGAAAAGGGATCCTGGCCTTGTGGGTCTCAGCACAGGGATAAAAAAAGACTCAGATTTTCTCATGGAAACTTTTCCATTTCATACTGTTACTGTTGTCTCTTTTTTTTTTTTTTTTTAATGGTTCTTAACATTGCTGAAAAACAGGGCCTGTGAAAGTAAATGTCACTTTTCATTTTCAGTAATGAAATTATAAGTACTGCCTTTGGTAACAATAGTTTATGCAGGAAAATCTTTAAAAGTTTTTACTTTGCATGTTCCCTTGAGAGTTTTAGTTACATCAGTCATACATAACCACAAATCTGATTTGTATGGGATCTGCTTATTTGATGTAAAAGTTAGACTCTGAAGATAAGATCATAAAATTATTAGAATAAAACAAGAATATTTGTGGAAAATGCTAATATTTGTCATTATATAACAAAGAGCTTGCTGTCAAAATAGTGAAGAAGGAAGGCTGTCTGCTAAAAATACCCGCGAAATGTATGTTATCAGGTATGTATCTATATCAGGTAGAATAGAAAACAGTATGGATTATATGGAAGGCTAGTAGACACTGTTTTGAGTCTATGTGTTTATGCAAGCAAAGCTAATGCAATCATTGACCAAACAAGCCTATAGTGTACTGTCGGGGACTAAAGACAACCTTGGTAGCTGGAGTGGACTGAAGTGCTGAACAGAGGCTTGCACAGAAAAAAAAAAACCCATATGTTTATGATTTCCTTTTAAAATCTGCTTTTAACTTCTGGGGAACAGGAGACCTTCCTTTAGGTCAAATTAATTTAACCACAGATGATTCTCTAGATGTTACTATATATATCTTGTTCTCCGCAGTGCAAGGAAAAATGAGTGACTGTGTTACTAGCTAACACATTGCTCATCGAGGAGATAGGAACTCACTAGAAATACCTGAATAGTTTTCTATCAGTGGTGAGGTTTAGCTCCTGTTTTTCAAGAAAAAGCCAATTAAAATTAAGGTCAATAGCACAGTGATTTTTAGATTTCATACACAATAATGCTATTTCATTATATTTCAAACCAATGGCACTGCTGCTACTTCATTCTGTTACTGAAAAACAGAATGTCATGTACTATGCAGTCAGTAGAAAACCTCAGTGCAACACTGCTGTACTTTGAGTAAAACAGGAAAAACAGAGGTAATGAATCAATGAACCTTGGCCTTATGCTTTGAACCATCTATTGAAATCATACCAAAATGTTATGAGAAGTATGTCTTTAAATATTCTTCAGAAAGTACTGTAGCCTGTGCTTGAATATACTTGTATTTTCTGTGATGATTCAAAGTGCTGCACGTTCTATTCAGGTTAATATTTACATGAGTTCAGAGGAACCCTGCACGCATGGATTTTAGATACTGGGTGTGCTGGTTATTTGGTTCTAGATTTGCTGTGGACTCCAGCAGTAATATCTTGTTATTTAACATATTCTACACTCACTGGAATTATTACTAGTAATGCTGGTTGAGGCTGGGTTAGGTAAATAGTTGTGAACTGATCCTGATATCCACTGTTAAGACAAACTGTTCACAGTTGCAGCATCCTGATTATTGGAGTATTTTCAAATAAAATGTAAACACAGTAAGGATTTTCTCTGCCATTGGACCTTCTGAGCTGCTTCTACTAAAAACCAGATTTTTCCATCTTCATATTTATGATCTCAATAACTAGTCTTGTATTTATACAAAATATGCAGTGTTTAGGTTAAGGTTACTAAATACCACATATTCTACTTGAATTTGGATCATTGCCTGCAAGCCATCTCAATTTATATCAGCCTTGCCTCATTGCTGATTGTTCTGAATTTGCACGGAGACAGTAAATCATCTCTTCATTTAAGTATAGAAGTGTCCAGAATTTTCATTATTTAAATTTTCATATGTGTTTAGAAGGTGAGGGACTTTTTTACAGAAGCTTTAAGGCTGCAGTGTGATCTGGCTTGATTTGAAATGATAAGTGATAGTGAAAAACAATGAACTCTAACAAACATGTCAAAGCAATTTGTCTTCATTAAAGTCATTGCCAATTCCCTTTCAAGCTGTGGACAGAGAGGTGAGATACAGAAGGTCCCTGGGATGTGCTTCCTTGCATGAAGCTAATAGAGGGTAGAAGAGCAGTCCCACGCTGCCTTTGTCACAACCTGGGGTTCAGAGCTTGACTCATGTTGAACCTCCATAATTTTTCAGTCACACTGGGCTGTTCCATGATAACTGGTCCCTGTTACTAGGGCTTTTAGAAAACTCCTATATTTTTGGAGGTTCAGCTCAAAAATGGCATTGTCTGACTGAAGCTTTCCTCAATGTACCCTGCAGTTATTTTCTCCCTCAATTCTTCCTTACTGGGGTTCGTCTTTGAAACATGTTATGCATAAATTTTTAAATATAAACAACAGTAATAGCAATTACTGTTGCAGTCATGCCAGAAAAGCCTTATTTATAGAGCAGGACCCTTCTGTGCTGAGTACCCTGCACATTCTGAAGAAAAATATGCTTTCTGCTTCACTGAGGGGAAATTGCCTCCTAAACCTGTTTATTTTTCATTAAACAAAATCTTACAATACAAATAACAGGAAGCTGTGAATCATGTAATAGGAACAAAGGTGTAATAGCTCTCACACATCTGGCAGAACACAATACTCCGGAGTTTCTTTCATTGTACTGGTAGTTAAATAAGGTCCTCCATACCTATGTAGTAATGAGCCCTGAGGCATATGTAGGCTATCCGTATGATCATTTAAGCCAAATATAACACTAAGAAATTTGCATTGCACTGTGGAAGAACTCTACAAGAGTGTTAGTGATAATGAATAGATGCATTAATAAAATGTCTTAATAGAGGTTGCAAATCTTTGCATTTCCTACATAACTTGCTGGATCAAGGCTAAATGCAGATCTGATCTAATCATCTCTTCAGGTCTTGCAGACTGTGTGTCATTCACTATCAACTGTAGCAAAAGGAAAAAAAAAGTAGTACATCCCTATCCTTGATTGCTGATTCTTTTCACAAATACGAGTTTAAAAGGCTAAAAACTCGACAACATTCAATATGTTTTTCAACAAACATGCAAGGATCCCTGCTGGATCCAAAATTTACGTAATCAATGTCTGTCCATAAGCATCCTTTCTAACTTACATATATAGAATCATAGAATCATAGAATAGTTAGGGTTGGAAAGGACCTTAAGTTCATCTAGTACCACCCCCCTCTCATGGGCAGTGACACCTCCCACTAAACCACATCACCCAAGGCTCTGTCCAACCTGGCCTTGAACACCACCAGAGATGGAACATTCACAGCTTCCCTGGGCAACCCATTCCAGTGCCTCACCACCCTAACAGTAAAGAACTTCTTTCTTATTTCCAATCTAAACTTTCCCTGTTTAAGTTATAACCCATTTCCCCTTGTCCTATCACTACGGTCCCTAATAAATAACCCTGTGTTTCTCTTTTCATTTTTTCCTTTTAAAGGAGGGTAAATTTAGTACTTAAGAACTTCATTTGCTTGAGCGTTTTGCTGTTAGCATATTATCAATTTGCTCCTCCTAGGGTTGGCAAATCAGAACAGGAAATGCATTTTGGCTTACCTGCATAGCCCCAAGTACTCTGGGCCAGCCACCAACCTTGTTTTAACACGGCTAAAATGTTAGGTTTTTGACATTAATAATAATGTAAAACCTCTTTATAAATTTATTAAGATGTTTTGATGATAATAAAGTTGAGACCTAAACAAGCAAAAAATGTCCTGCTTAGTTGATGAAGATAGTTTTTGCAAGTCTGTACATTTTACATCGCATTTAGAATTATTCTAAAAACCTGCTTTGGAACAACAATATGACTGTCTGAGAAGTGAATTTCCTCCTTAAAATTCTCCCTTGCTACAGTGTCTGCAGAATAGTTGACAACAGTTAAACTAGTACTATGCTGACACTGCTGCCTGTCATCCAGACTGATACTGTCTTATTTATATTCTCCTGTCTTGTCTGTTCTTATACCTAAGCTATAAAATCTTGGACTGCCTTTTTGTTCCATCTGTGTTAGAATCTGGCACTGAGGGTCTTGCTCTGTGCCTAGGGCTCCTGAGCACTATCCTGATACTAATAGACTGTACAAATGATGAACTGTCAAATCTGCTTTAAAGAAAGTTGGGGAATTTTTAAATTTAAATGATGGAACATCCCCCATACAGGCAGAGTACAAGTCCTTATGTTGACTAGTTTTCTGTGTCAGCTGTGTCTCTCTACCCCCAGATACAATACCACAGTGAATCCAGTGGCAGGCTGTGAGTGGAAGTATGACATGATTGCAGTACTTATCCATTAGTATATGACCAGTGTGAAACACAGAGCAGTATTTATGCTGGTCTGACTTCTGAGACCAGCTGGCTGAAGATTAAGGAGAGAAAGGACCTTCCCTGGGCCAGCATTTCTCATTGCAAGTGCTAATCTCAAATTTGTGGGATGTAACCTCTTGACTGAAGCTTAGAATGTTTTTTTCCCTGCTTTCTCTAATGACACCATTTAGGAACATTGCAATAGAGCGGCTTGATCAAGTTGCCCGTCTTCTCTCTTAGCTCTTTGGCTTGTATCCTGCCTGGAGGAACAATTTCATCACACCACATCCCTTTCCACCTGGAAATTTGTGTTTTCATTAGTGACACTACAGGGAATTTATATTTTTATATAAAAAATAGTGCCTCAGTTTGCTTATACATTTCATGCAATATTATCAAGTGCAATTAATTCTCTTGATAGAACAGAACACACATTTTAAAGCCTTTTAAAATGAATAAGTAGATGAGCATGTGTGCCATACTGAGATGGTTAACAGCTACAATGCCGCTACGTCTATTCTGAATTTGCAGACTCTGTATCTAGGAGATTTTCCAGATCAGCAATTGGTACATGTAGGAACTCCTCATTTCATTATTATGGACAAACATGAAAGAAATGTAGCAGTGTGCACTCACTGATTTGTCTTTAGCTTTTTCTCATCTGTTTCTGACCTCAAGTTTTCTCTTTGCTGTGGCTAGATCACTATTTACTCGTTGAAACCTCTCACTATTGGTGTGTTCTTATCCGGATGAAATGAAAAATGAAGTGCCTTCCATTAAGAGAACTCATCAAGCTCACTTGTGTCCTAATGTCATTACGTTTTTAAACTTTTTCATGTAGAATTTGACTTGAGTTCCTTAATTGGATGAACAGCTCTTGAAAGCCCACCAGTACCAGTGGTGTAGGTTCATCACCTCATATCCTTGTATGCCAGCATATTTGCTAAAGCATCTCAGGATGACATTTGCTCATTTTACAATTGTTACCTGCCATCCTGTTTGTTGTCCTCTACAGCGCATGTCTTTATGGATGCCTAGACAGGTTCCTTCATTTAGGAGCATTAGATTATTTCTTTCTCATTTTACTACTTTGCACTTTATTGAATTTTATCTTTTTGACTCTGAGCCATTTCTCCAGTTTATCAAGATAAGTTTTAGTTTGCCTGCTCTCTTGTAAAGTGCTTGTAACTGCTTCTTGCACAGTGTCATCTACAAGCTTCATAAGTGTCTTCTCTATTCCATTATCTTCATAGTAATTAATGTAAATATTGAGAGGTATTGAGTAGAACCAGACTCTGGACAAACCTCACTAAGACCTCACTTTATACTTCATCTCAGTTTTGACAGAAAAGTACTTATCTAACCTTTGTGCAGAATTTTTTGATCCCTAAAAAGAAAAAAAAGTGTCCGCAGAAAATATGAGCTTAAAGATTAGGTAGCTATTAAGAGATTCACAAATTCTAGCGTAGAATAGCAGTATGTGGAAGAGAAATTAAATGTTCACCATTTATTGCTAAAAATATGTCTTTTACATGATTTAGGAAGGTTTACTCTCTAAGAATACCTGAAAAGATATATCATTGCAATGCTCTTGGTCAGAAAGATATAGATTAGGTTTTAAAAGTTCAAAGAACTTCTTGCTGTCTGTGAGGAGATGGACCATTGATTTAACTATATATACATATAAGACATATAAATGATGTATTTTAGTACAATGCATCTATATGGATATGTGGGTGTAACTATAGGGCATATAGAATATATTAAAGTTGAACACTTACATAACATATATAAAATAAAAAAGATCTATATTCAGTAAACAGAAATCTTGCCAAACTCTACACTCCAAGATCTCTTGGCAGGGCAATGAATCTAAAGAGATTAGACATCTTATTTCATATCTTTGAAGGTAAAATCATTCTAATATCCATTTTATGTATTAGTTTATGGATTATGTTAAGAGTTCCATCTTTTTTTTTTTGTTTGTCCATACTTTAAAGCCAAAATAATTTTTCTGATGCTTCACAGCTATGAAAAATGTAATTAAAGAGTACTATAGCTATGTGAATTCTATCATTTAAGCATGTTATATCTGCTCGATCAGAGTAACACAAAATATCCTCTTTAACCCTATAACTTTCCTGCAGAGTTTCCAGCACGGGATTTGGCTATCAATGTTTGTGCTTCTCCTAAAGAAAACAGAATTGGTTTTAAGTTTTGGTGATGAGCAACTTTTTGGTTTTCTGTTATTTGTCTTGCTGGGATTACATTGGTCTCAGTTCTGCTATTCTACCTGAAGTTGAGCTTTAGTGTAATATTAAAAATGTTGTCTGTTATCCGGCAAGAAGCTATGCTTCTGCAGTGGGGATGTCTATAATCGTGACCATCATCGTTGCAGTTTTCTGCTCTCATTCATGAATTACTATTTTGATTTCTTGAAGATGTGCTGAATTACTTGTGGTAATTTCTTTTGAACTCATTGTTTGAAACTGCTGCCGTGATAACCATCCAACTTCTTGAAACAAGGCATCTAGAATATGCATGGAGGATAAGATCCAAGATGTCTCTCTGCTGTAGTTCAAGACAGCATCTAATAATGGTAGGTAACTGAATAACTGAATACATCAACAAACTGCATTTTCTTAGAGAAAGTAACCAAAGCTGTCAGCTAAAAACTGCACTGAATATGTTTTTGCAACTTTGAGAACAATAAAAATTGATAGGTTTCTCCATTTGTATATTAATAAATTTTTAATGGAGAATTTAAAAAATATGTTATTAATACCATATCTAGATTTCCTAGTTTCATGGTATATATAGTTTAATACAATGATGGATAAAATATCTGTAGCTCTTTTCTTAGAAAACATTCTGGACTAAATTATTAAGTCTCAAATATTTCAAAGTGTATTGTCTTCTACATATACAGACAGGCCTTCCCTTTTAGGGTTTAATCTAGAGGCCAACGACATCAATAGAAAAACTGAGTCAAATTAAGCTCACCACTCCAAATAATTAGTTTTGGCCATAGATTCAAAAACATATGGGCAACTCTCATTTAAGTATTGGCATAATACTGTCACACTGAGTTAAATATTTGTATGAAAGTAATTAAATAATGACTTAAGTCGCTTATATCTCTTTTTTGAAGCAATTCATGGTATCAAATTAAATATGGTAGTATAATTAATACAGTTATAAAGCTGCTTTTCCTGTTTTGTCTTTTCCAGTACTGAAAAGATATTTGAATGTAACAGAAAGAGTCTAGATAGAAATCTAAGTATTAAAAACTAAGATTTTTATTAATGCTTTTATCCTGGAAGAAAAAGGAGTATTTGTGTTACACAGCTTTACTTATGGTCCATTCCATCAAATTCTGTAGAAACAAATTCAGCAAAGTCCCTGGAAAATGCTGATATTTTACAAATATTTATCAATTTCATCAATATTCTAGGTCATTGAGAAAACTGGCAATCTTTTATGAGAAAGCATTTTGGCAATATTCTGTTTTATTGATGGTTTCAGGACTGCTTTTTTCAAGAACTGACTTCCAATGAGGAATCAGAAAATAGTGTGAGAAACACGCTGTTTTTGCTATATAGATTTAACAGGGTTAATGGTATGTTTTTGTGTTATAGACACATGTAAATGTTTGAATTTGCATAACTAAAACAGAAATGCCATTTTTATTAATTTTGCTGTCTGTCATGGCAAAATGTCTTTGTCACTTTAAAATAAAATTACACCTGGGCAACAATTAAAAGTTATTTAGACTTTCACATCTTGATCCTATGCTTCCTGCAGTTGAAAACAAATCTTCTGCTGACAATATTTTTACTTTCAGAAATGACCAGGAAGCCACTGCTATGTGAAAACCTGTATTTCTAAAATATAAGCCGCTGCATTTATATTGCCAAGTTCCTATGGAACATCTGTACATGGAAGAAGTGGGATTTCTGAAAGCTCACAGAGCTATGTATAGACTGTGTGACAGATTGTGGTCTGGTACCCTTCAAAACTGTGGACCTTTGATCATCTAGGGCTGAATTTGGCTTCTTGTCAAAGCACCAGGAAACAAAACCACTTATTACTCTGGTTCTTCCTTACATGTGAATATGAAGCAGTTCAAGCAATACTTCATGCAGGGGAGATCTACGTGTACATTTTCTGTTATAAATACATTGTCAGTGATACCTTAACATAGCATCCCATTAAATATATGGGCCTCAGATATAATTACTGAAATGACAGGGAAAAGGAAAAGTGTAAAAAAGTAGAGGTAACTATCCAGAATTATCTGAATATGAATCCTGATATGTAAATGGATGTTTTGTCACAAAAAGTACAAAAGCAAAATTTTGAACAAAAGTTCAAATAATTAAAATTTCACAAAAACTACAATGCATGAAATTTCAGCCAAATAGTGGAAAATCTGGCATAGTAGATGCCAAATCTACTACTAGATTAGTCTTCTGCCACCTTTAAAGGTAAGAATTTCATTAAGACTCAGAGGATCACCGTTTATAACCTTGACTCTATCAAATGCAAATGTGTTTCTGATTTATCTTCAGACTCCATCTGTGACCTCAACAAATTTGAAGGCATATAGTTACCTCTTCACCCCAGTGTTTGTATATAGGAGGTAGTAAAGTACACAGAATTTTTATACTTTTCTAGCTGGTGTAAGTTCTCCATCCCTTTACATGAACATAAAATTGAGGTAGATTTTTTCTTAAATATTCATAGGAAGTAATGGGCCATGGTGCCTTGTGGAAAATCAAAGATAGAATAATATGTGTAATAGCAGTTTCCTTGACACAGAATTTGTCAATTGCCTTAGGAGATGTAGATCATCTATGTTTTCCATTTACCCTGTCACTTAAGGATGTTGTCTCCTAGAAAGAATAACTTTCAGCTTGCATAGGTTCCAAATATTATATACTGTATGAAATATAAATATGTACAACTGGCTTAATAAACAAAAGCAGTTTAACCTGTCAGGCTATCAAAATACCCTCTGTAGAATGTGGTGAGCTTTGGGCGCTTTTACAAAACATTAAATACAAAATCATATTTTAAGATGTGCGGACCTCATAGCAGCCTTCCAGTCTCTGATGGGGCCTACAAGGATGCCAGAGAGAGACTGTTCATCAGGGACTATAGCAATAGGACAAAGGTTAATGGGTTTAAACTTCAAGAGGGGAAGTTCAGGTTAGATATAAGAAAGAAGTTCTTTCCTGTAAGGGTGGTGAGGCACTGGAATGGGTTGCCCAGGGAAGTTGTGAATGCTCCATCCCTGGCAGTGTTCAAGGACAAGTTGGACAGAGCCTTGGGTGACATGGCTTAGTGTTAGGTGTCTCTGCCCATGGCAGGGGGGTTGGAAATAGGTGATCTTAAGGTCATTTCAAACCCAAACCATTCTATGATTCTATGTAAGCCAGGGCCAGCATTAGGACTTGCTCTCTTCAAAAGCGATGGCAAAGTTCTCCTTAACTGTAATGGTGAATGATTAGGGCATAACACAGGAGACTCAGAGTTATCTCCCATATGCCATCTAAATGTTCCCTGCCACCCTGCTGTCCTCAGTTAATTTTTATTAACATGGGAAATTAGATTAATTTATATGAACTAACAGCCAAAACTTTGAAATTCTGGTGTCTTTTCTTAGTTCATGTCACCACCTGAGTGGTATTTAAACATCTATTTTTTCATATTTAATACTGGATAATACTCTGGAGGGCTCTTTAAAATAGCTAATGTTCCCTTTGGCACTGAAATCCACTTACCTTAACTGACTTCTGTTATACTTCAACCTGATTCTCAGAGTCACAATGGTAATATTCATTTTAATGTCCCAATAGGCTCTTAGTATTCATCAAATATTTGATTTACATTTCTAATAAGGCTTATGGAATGCAAAGACATGAAACTCATACTCTGCCATGATTCAAACTACTGTCTCTTTCATTAACATTGTGAATTATTTCTCCAAAATAATTAAAATCTGTAATTAAATATACTAGAATAATTTCTGAAAATTAGTTTAATTATTCCAGTGCTTCTATTTGGAAAGATCACATAATTCATAATAAGAGAATAAGCAAATACAAATTTACTCTCCCAGAGATCTTTTGTTTATAATTTATTGTTTACAGTTACCTTTTAAGAAAACATATATAATTGAAATACTGTGACCTGAGACGCTGTGGATGCCCCATCCTGCGCAGTGCTCAAGGCCAGGTTGGATGGGGCTTTGAGCAGCCTGGTCTAGTGGAAGGTGTTCCTGCTCTTCCACTAGCAGCTGGAAGCAGATGATCTTTAAGACCCATTCCAGCCCAAACCATTCTGTGATTCTATAACTATGAAATGCGTATGCTTTTTAAGCAACACAGTTTCACTGGAGTGGAGGAAAAGGATGGGACATCAGTACAGTAAGAAAAAGGCCGGTATCTTAGTAACCCAAAAAAAATTATAATAATAAAAAAAAGAATAAAAAAAATCTTCAAACTGTGGGGCTGTCACTGTCCCAGGGATCCCAGTCAGCTCTTTGGCATGATGTAAATGGTACCGTCTAGGGACTTGCTCCCAGCAATGGTTCTGCCTAAATTCTGTGAGTTATTTGACTGATGTGGTACTGGTAAGCATAGAGCATGCACATCTATACCAATGCACTGCTCACATGTCTAATTCTAGTTATACAGAGGGCCTGCGGGTGAATGACTTCCAAGCTGGTAATACTGCCATACCTAGAAGCTAATTCCTCATAAACTACTGATTCTTGTTTTAATCCCTCCATGACACATTTCTCTCATGATGCACTCAGTACTTCTCATTCACAACCAGCACTGATTCCTGTTTTTTTTTTTTCTTTCACGATGGTTTGAAGTGTTTGAACTTGTAAAATTGTAAATGTCTTATATGTGTATTACTTCAGGGGTTGCTTTTTCTGCATGATGGAGTACTGTTTTTAGCACTGCAGGGCTAGCTCTTAAACCAGGACAATTCCACCATGTCAGCACATGTGTGGAACCTGGACTAATTAGCCGTGCTGAGAGATGTGGCTAATTAGTCCAGACTTAACACAAATCTCACCATGCTTTTGGGAGCTTAGCTAGTATTGCTGCATGGTAATATGTCAGCCTGCTAATCCATTCAGAGTTCTCTGTGGGATCTCTGAATAAACTGGGTCATCAGCTATGCCCTCAGACAGCTCCATTTTTGAGAGCACTTATGACATGGAAGCTCTAAGGTTCTCACCAGGTTTGACTCAAAGAATGGACAAAGATATACAAGATGTTTTCCTTATTCTAATTTTTGTTTCCATATTCCGTCTGCCAACATTTCCTGTTCTTCAGTTCATGTCAGGGGTTCATTTGCTCATCCAGACTCCTGAGCTTTCTGTTGTCTGTCTCACTGGCTTTGGCAGGTGGATCTTCAGTGGCAGAGTCCCTTTTCCAGTCCTAACAGGGCCACAGGCTCTGTGCGGTGTGTAGGAGACATAATTCACTACTGCTCCTAGTTCTCATGTTTTGGCTTGATCATTGTGAATCATCCGAGTGCTGAGACAGTGAGCTATGCACAGAGTCAACTGCTGGATCAGGCACCCACCACAGGTGTCCTTTACAACATCCTTCCCAAAGCCCATCAGGAAAAGTGGGATCGGATTTTTTTTGTCTAAAGGCAATGATCTTCCACAGTAGAGATATGAGAGGAAAGGAATAGAATCTGTTTGATTCCACTTCATTTCAGTGTGTTTCAAAGCACTGGCTGGTATTTGTCACGTAACTTCACATGGTTTCCTATTTGGCTCCTGTAAACTTCATGAAATTGTTGCAGACTGCAGCATAGGAAAGACAAGTCATGTGAGGGGAAGATGGGGTTCATAGTAGGAGGGGAACAGTAGTAGGCTATTTCCCTGCGTTCTTCTCTCCAGAAAAACGATGTTAAGTGGTTGAATTGCCTAGTGAATATGACTCTTTTCATTTGGCCTTATTCCATAGATTTAACCAAACTAGACAGTGATTATTAATAATAAGTGAAATTTTAATAGGTTTTATAAAAATACTGTTCCATGTAAAGATTGCTGATTTAGCCCAAATAGAGCTATTACAACAGCTGTGAATAATATTTTTTCTGAAGAAGTACTAGAGTTCAGACAGCTGGGGCTGTGTGTGTGCACTGGGGGCAGAAAATAGCTTTTATTGTTGTCCTATTATTTCAAGAAAGATTATTGAGTAACCTAAGAATTCTTGGAGCTGTTTAGCACTTTCCCTGTTCATGCCAGAGAGAATCACACATTTAGTGCTAATGGGCAGAATGCAGCTTTATGACTTTGCCTGAATATTTTCCCTGAGATGACTTCCTTTACTAGTAAAATCATTGGCAGAACCCCTCGTGTTGGTTTTACTAAGAAAGAATTGGACCTTTAATAAGCATCACTGTCACGTAAGCTTGGAGTTTGTTTTTTTAGCATCGTGCTTTTTAAGTGTTTCTAGTTACTGCCTGCAGTGTATACAGCTGTGAACTTGGATAATAAATAAGGATTATTTCTATGAAGAAACCTTTGGCAGCAATTTTTGCTTTGCTGAGGTAAGCTGTTAGTCATCTGTCACCAAAGGGTAATCAGCTAGATTTTAAATATTGCTGTGTCTTTCTACTTTTACTGTATTTTTGATTAGTCAATAAATACATGTTCAGTCTATTTCCAAAGCCCAGCAATCAGTATAGGGGCTGAAAAGAAACAAGCCAACAACAGCTAATTGTGAAGCTTTTGGTTGTTCTAAGAAAAGGTTGGGCTCAGTCGGAAATTAGTGCAATGCAGTAAAGCGTCATTATAAGTACACCACAACAAAAAATTTCGCTGACAGGTGGCAAAATACATTCTTGAGACTGAATAGAATTGTTCACAGATAGTAAAAATAAAGTCAGAGCTGTACTCTCTGATACTAAGGGTGAATTTGAGCTTGGGTGCCCTGCAGGCAAACACAGTTTGGATTCAAGAGCCAAAATTTAGGCTTCTAAGTCCATATTTAAGAACCCGACTGGTTTTCAGAAGGGCTTACTACCAAATCAAGGAGACTGCCTTTTGTAATAAAGTAAATACAGAGATAATAGAGGAATCATAATTTTCTATTCTTGGTTTTTATGAAATAATTCAGAGCCAAACATACTTAGCTTCCTAACTCTTCCTCCTGAATCCCCAAAGAAAAAGTGCTGAAGAAATCTAAGAAAAAGTAGTAACAAAATGTAGTGTGCAAATGGAATTATTTAGCATACTGAATAAATAAAAATGGCAATGGCCTGATATGGTTAAAAAACAACAGATATATTCTGGCTTGCAGGTAGAGATCAAGGAAATTAGCTGCTTTGGTTCTTACCTAGCCAAAAAGACAGTTATTAGTTGCATTACAGGCAAATGTAGCATGTGCTCTGTTAAATCATTGGATATACTGCAACAATACACCAAATAAAAAGTAATAATTCAGCCATATCTAAAGAAACTCTCGTGATAAATAATGAACATTGCATATCATCAGGTATTTTTCTGCACCTCTACTATTTTTTGTCCACAATACAGATATACAGAAGGACATGTGGACTTTCAGTTCAAATTTGGTTTGAATGAACCTCTACTTGGTGTTTTAACTTACAAAGCTTTTAGCTGATAGCAAAAGATTGGGGTGCATAATGTCGCTTCACCTCAATAAAGCATTCGTTGTTTAATAAGACTTAATTCCTTGGAATAACTAAGATCATGCCTGCTATTATGTTGCAAAGTCTTTCTCTTTTCCAGGAGGAAATTTTAATTTTAAAAAAGGTCAGATTCAATTATACAATAATAACAGATACAAAACTGGGAGCACTTTAAGGCCCATGAATAAAACTTTTAAGAGAAACTGCTTGAATATTTCACTTTGAAGATGTCAGTCAAGTTTGTAATGTAGGTATGGATGCTTGGAGATGTTCTGCTATTGATTTTCCACTGCTATATCAACAGTGCATTAACATGTATGTCATACAACATACCAAAGGATAGAATTTAAGGCTTCATTTAGATGACAACTTTTCCCTTATGTCACTTTTTTTCAGGCTATGCCAATTTTTAGGAGAAAGCTGTCCTTCAGCTCTCTAGGCTATATTCAGTCATTGGCTATAGTTCAACAATGCATCAAATGAATTGTGTAATCTGAGCGTAGAAGATGAGTTTATTAAAAGTGTGCACCGCATTGTTCATTTTGCATCTCCCTGTTTGTTTTTAATCTTTGGAATGTAGTAATGCCTTAGAGGACATTGTAGGATAATAGTAGGCCAAACTGTGACTTTGAAAACTTACAGTTTTAAAAAAAAAAAAAAAGAAAAAATTAAAAGAACCATCTTAAAATTAAGTAGTGTAGAGAATCCAGGAACAAGCAATTCTGACACACAGCAATAGTCTGAGGAAAATTGAAGCAGCTACAGAGCTGAAAAATGTATTGCAGACAGCCAGCACTCAGCTGCCGTGAATGGCAGAAGAACATACAAAAGGATTAGTTTACAATCAGGTCTGGGAAGCAGGGCACAGAAACAAAACTACAGAAGCTTGGGAATTATGCCCAGTTCTGCTGCAGTCTTACTGAGCAACCTGAATAATTGTTTCATATTTTTGTTACTTCCAAACACTCATTTTTAACTATTCCTGACCTGATGTTACAACATGGATGTTGATGGGAAATCAGGGTTTGGACTGTAAATTCCCCTGGCCAGAACAACAGCCTGTATGCTTGTACAATGCCTGGCACAATAGAGCTAGTATCTCTGTGGGGGACTGAAGGCATTACTGTAATATAAGTATCAATATTTTAATCATCTGCCTTATTTCATCTGTTATCTCACAATTGTTTAGAGTAATTTGAACATTTGTTTCCTTTGCACATTTAAAATGGTCCCAAGGAGACTTCAGTGGATTGAGGTTCAGGGATCATGTGGACCTGATTATTCAAATTCCCTGCACCTGCAGGGGTTTCTTTTGATATCGCATGTTTCAAACTGAATGTTCACTAAATACAATGAATTTAAAATATGGAAAAAATGAAGTAAATGAAAACATTAGAACTGCATCTAGGTTTATAATCAGCATGATGTGGGGGATGGAAATGAATGTGGAACCCAGCTGAACACTGTGTTGGCATAAGAACTCTTGACTTACAGCTGTTCCTTTGTTCTTTTTTGTTAGTTTTACAGCATTTTTTCTAGAAAACCTTACTTTGCATGAAAGACAAATTCATATGAGAAGATTGTTTGCTTTGTGCATCATAATTTAAACAGAGTGAATTGAAATCTGTTAAAGTTGCACAGCATTCTGATGGAGTGGGCAGTTTAGCCTAATAGGTAATTTCTTTCTAAAATTAAAAGCTGGTCTTTTCTGAAATGTAAAAATCAGCTTAGACAGAAATATTCTTACCGTCTAGTAAGGCCAACATGTCTGTAATACCAGAATTACTGAGATAAAAAAGATGGTTAAGAATGAAGGACACTGGTAAGCATTCCTATTCTACTGCAGGTAGCTCTGAGTTTCAAATGTCTTTTCCATAGAGTAACAGTAACTGGTGAAGAAGACCACCACCCACTTTTCCTGTGAGACCATAGAATAATTCAGGTTGGAAGGAACCTCAGGAGGTCTCTGGTTCCACCTCCTGCTGAAGGAAGGCTTAATTATGAAGTTACACGAAGTTGCTCAGCATTTAATCCAGTATGATCTCGAAAACCTGCAGGAATGGAAACTGCACAACTTTGCTGGGCAGGCTGTTCCCCTCCTTGACTGCCCTCAATATGTTTTTCCTTTTATGAATATTTTTTATTTTTTATTTTTTTTCCTGGGACATGGTATTTCAACTTCCAGTGCTTTACCTAGCCTAAATAGATTCAAATCTGTGTTTCCAGCCTCTCAGATTAATCTCATAAATGTTGTGATATGGGTTGATTGGATGGGTTGGACTGTGTTACATGCTGAAATTGCTCTGCTGGGTAGAAAGGACTCCATAAATTACTAGACTTGAGAAACAAATCTAGGGGCAGCCGGACTGTAGTCTTGTGACTAAGGCAGAAAGGGACTAGGAAGAAGAGTCATTTGGTTTCTGGTCCATACTATTGTTATTATGCATTTCATATTAAATAGTCACTGGATAAACCACATGAACAGGAACATAACCCAGGTTTCTTGCCATCCACAGGAGTATTCTGTTTACTGTGTTAAACATCATGTCATGGTTCTGGGATTTTGTTTTCTCCACAGTTTCATCTAATGAAGCTTGAATATTTTTTGCTGAGGTCGTCCAACTTAAACAGGAAAGGTATCATATCCTGTATAGCCAGGTGGTAAGAGATATATTCAAACAGATGGACTTTGAGCCTCCTCCCCCTAAAGTGGTTTAGCCAATGCATTAGCATCAGTGCTTGAATAGCTTGCCTGTTACAGAAGAGAAAGCACTTTCACTAACCCCTCTTCCAAACATTTTAATGAAAGTGTCATATTTGTGGCTATGAGTCAGCTCATGCTCACAGAACATCCACTGACTGGCTCCATCATAAGGCAGGTTTATTACCCGCCAGGTTTGTAAATTAGGCTCAAGTTCATGTATTTAAGTTTGCCTTAGCTACCTTTAATGGCGATGGTGTTAGATGAACAGTAGAAGCATCTTTCCCACCATCTGCTCCGAAGTTCTCAAATTTGCAAGGAAATTAGAAAACACAATAGCACAAATATCTAATTTCTCAGGTTGTTTTAGTTTTTCTTTCTTGCTTCCCACCCTTTTTTTGATTGTCCATTCATTTCTTGCAGAAATTTTAGTGTGCAACATGCAGAACTGTTAGGGTGAAAAGCTTAGTCTCACAGTTCAGGTGACCAAGTACCACTGTGGGGGACTGGGTTCTTCTCCTTCCTTGCTACAGTGGGATCATCAGCAGATTTTTTCACTCAGATTTTTCACTGTTTTTTTACAGATATTTTCTGTTTATGGACATGCCAAAAGCTCATGTGAAAAGTACAAGTTAATGGGGCTGAATTTTGAATGTGTGCACTGCTACATAAATTACTTCTTCCCCCCTTTGAATACTTTGTTGTAACAAAGCAGGCACCCAAATTAGTGAATATTTAGCAAAGTGGCCTTCATCTCTCAGTGCTTCAATTATATGATTTCTTAGAGGTGTTGGGAGGATAGATTAATTATAGTGAGAGCTAAACACACCACAAAAAAGCTGAGAAAACCACAAAAAAGCCTATGAAGAAATTGGTAATTTTGTATTCAGTACAGAGTTTTGATGATGTGTGCTAAATAAGGTCTGGAATCAAACAGAGAAGGATGAAGATAAAAACTGAATAGCTCCCCATTCATTCAGTGTCCATTTTATACACTGAATAAGATGTGTAAGGGAAAAAAATGCAACATTATTTCTCATAATTTATAACTTTTGGGTTCTTGGACCTGTAAATTTAATATTTGTGTGGCATGAGATTAGAGGAAATGCAGAGCAGAAATGGCACAAAAGAGTGTTCTTCCATGAGGACATCTCACAGATTTCATTTAAGCAAGATATAAGAGTTTGTGCAAATTTTTATGTACAAAGAGCTGTTGTTATTGTTGTTGTTAGTGCCGGAAATGAAGCTGCTTGTTATCAGTAAACTTCTCAGCAGCTCCCTAGCCAAAAGGCTGCCACATTTCCTTGTCCAGCTACACGGCGCTACGCAGAGCAAGTATGTCTGGGGGTAGTATATAAACTTGGGAGAGATCTAATATTCCATGATTCCCATCATGGGCCTCCCTTTTGTGAAAAGAATTGAAGTTTGGGATTCAGATACATGGGAGCTTAATTTTTAAGCTTTATGATTAGAGGTACAGACTTTACTGCCCTCACCTGTACTCTAACTATTTAAGTCTCCTGTGTGAATCGCAGTCCTCTCTGGAATCAAAAGGCAAAGGAAGCCTCAGTTTTTAATTTCTGCCTGTCAGTCACTAGAGCAGAATTGATGACCCGTTCACAGGGATTACTAAAACCATACAGGCAGGAACCCATTCAACAGGTAAAGGAAAACTCCCTTTTTGTTTGGTACCTTTGTGGCTGTAATTAACATTTCTGTTTTGTTCTAATTATAGTTTTTGTATCTTAGCCATTATGCTAATAGTGTTGTTCAGTAGTATGTGAGATTGCATTCATTATCACTGGTGAATTAAACCTTTATTAAAGAAAAATTCCCCCAGGCCTCATTCTGAAGTTAAGTAATTATTCATTTGGTTTTATCCTGGCAATTAGCTTATATACTGTAGCACTCATGATTGAGTTTCTATACGTCCCCAGATGAGATTAACCCACTATGGTAAATAAATGCCTAACAGCTCCCAACATGTTGTTTTAAACACATTATTATAGAGGGAAAAAAAAAATAAAAAATACATCCTTCAGTAAAATGGCTTTCTGAGTTCCCTAGCAGACAGTACAGACAGAAGGAGATTGTACTGGACATTTGGGGCTCTGTGGAGCAACAGTAATAACAAACGAGTTTATGAAGCCCTCCAACAGAGCAGTTAATTCTTTCTTCAACTGCAGTGACTTCCTTGGTCAATATGCTTCATAATGGAGATATGCACTATACTCAGCCACATTCACGCTGTAAATCAAGCCTTCTGAGAGCTTCCAGACATAAATAAATTTCCTGGATGAAGCAGCCTGGCTCTCAGTCCTGACAGGGGAAAAAATTCTGAGGAAAGTTTTACTTGCCCATCCCTACATATTAATAGCTTGTGAATGCCTTACAAGCATATTGCATTCAACAATACTCCCTGAAGAAAGATGAGTGTTTATGCCTGTTTTACCACCCAAACATGGAGGCATGGAGAAATTAGGGATTTACTAAACATCGCACAAAAAAAAAAAAAAAATCATCAATAGAAACAGATTCTGAGTGTGGTTCCCCTGATGCCTAATCAGATGTTTCACTTGTGTTAAAAGTTTTCTCTCTCATATTGCTTTTTAGCATGTATTCACTTTAGAAATCTCTTACAAAATGTGAGTTAAATGCATTTGAAGTTTCTTTTTACTGATCCAATTACTCTTATGCTGCTCTATGTGGAGAGGCAACTATTGTCCTGCCTTTAATTAGAGCTACAGTTTCTAGAAGCTTTTTAAAATGGAAACATCTTAATGGCATTTAGTGAATCAATCAAGCATCTTTGATTCCATACAAGACTTCAGTGATGGCTCATATATAATCATTGCACAAGGTGAAACCTAACGTGCTACCACAGCCAAAACATTAATCAACTACCTGAGAGTTTTGCCTTGAGAAGTAATTTAGGATTTGACCTTGAATTTGGATAGCTGTTGTATATGAAATGCAGACATCACCTCCACTGTGTTGTGAACCCAGAAAATTTGCACAGATAGGAAAAATTAGTATACATTGATTTTTGGATAAGCATCATTTAATCTTCTGTGTATTCTGGCAATATCTACCATATACCCACAGGATCTAGGAACCACCTTAAACATCTCCACTTTCAATTCCAAATACAAGCTGCATGTCATTAACCTTGCCTCAATATCAAACATGTGAAGCACAGCAGACATAAAATAAATAAATGAAAAATATTTTTGGAAACTGACACACAATTTTCTCACTAGTAAAAGAAAATCCAACCCCCTGAGAAAAACAAACAAACAAAGAAACAAAAAGGTGCTATTCCTGTCTTTTAATGCACATCATGAAAGTATTTCACTTCAGATTCTCAAAGGTTATCTGCTTCACCTGCACTACTATCAGTGGAAGTTTCATGCTTAAATACGTTTGAGTTTCTGGGCTTCAGCTTCATGCAGCTGAATGCAGGATAAAAATCTGAATGGAACTCAAGGTCATCAGTAGATCTTATATGTGGAGTTATAGATCACATAACGCAACACAATATTGCTTACAGTAGGTGTTATCCCACCTCTTGGGATACTAAAGAGGTTGCTTGATTAATATTCATAAGGTGTTTTAAAATAACAAAGTGGTATACAAGTGGCAAATATCATAATGTACTCATTACTCTAGTGGGTTTGAATTGTGTACTATAAGACCTCTACATAGCAGTCATTCTCCTCTGAATGTGCATCCATCGAGGTCTCAGTGGCAGTATGGTACAACGACCAGGGAGGTTCAGCTTCCAGGCTTTGCTTTTAACCACTTCCTGGAGCAGCAATTACATCACTGGAAAGAAAGTTCTTATCAATAAAAAGGAAATTGCACGTATGACCTGTTGATCAGTTCAAAATGAGTGCTAACTGCTAAGCAGGAGAAAAAGGAGGAGTAAACTCAGTTGAAAAAACATCCTGTCACATTGCATTAAGAAGGCTTTCACGTTTAATCATGTGTCAGTTATTTCACAAAATAACAAAATAACGAAGTAAAGAAAACCTTTTCTGTTTATCAGTAAATCTATTTTTTCTTTCTACAACAGCAAAGGAAATTGGGCTTTCATGCTTTCATGATAATGAAAATCCTGAAGACTGAATTCTTTTTTCACTGATACCTGTTCAAGTGGAATGCTGCCTGTGCCTTGACCATTCAGTGCTGGGATGCCAGTAGACATCCATTGTAGGACATACATGCATTGTAGGACATGCATCCATTGTAGGACATAGTAGGACATCCATTGCAGTTGTGCAAAAAAGTAGGTTTCCTCCATATATAAATTATCTACAATATGATAGTCCTTTCAAATCATGGCCCTTCAAAGTTTTCCAAAAAAGGAAGTGGAAAAGGCAAGCAAAAAACCTATAAACCCAGAACTTTTCAGTGCTGAAATTGTCTTCTATTGACCCTTACTGTGTGTTACTCTCCCTGCAAGACTGGGAGACCTAACAATGCATTCTTAATTGAAGAGAGACATTGAAAAAAACGAACAACCCAAAACCAAAAGCTAATGACACAAGTAATATTTACCTATCTTTTGATGATGGGATGTCAGACAAGCTGAGGTAGGCACTGAGCTGTTAAGAAGAGCCTGCCAATACTTGATTCTGTTTCCAGATATTTTTGCCTCTACCAAGAAGTCCATTAGCTGCTGTGTACGCTTCTACTATAGCAGATTAAGTTTTACAAATGTATTTAGTTAGAAAGACTTATTATTTTTTCTCTTTTGCATTCATGAAAAAACATTCCTGTTTATTCTTTTGAAAATTACTTTCTTAATGAAATGCTGAATTTCTGTTCATTTTGTCATAATTGTACTCAGTGTAAACAGGAAATATTTGCATTTTGCATCAGGCTATCACAAAAAAGTAGAATTTTTTTCAGTGGCAGAACTTTGGAGATGTCTGTTTGAATGCTCTGATGGTTTACGATGGAAGTGTGGAGAATACACTAAGATATTGTGATAGGAGTGAAGAGGGTTTGGTTTGAGCAGTTTGTTGCCTCTGGTACACACTCGAACAGTCAAACTTGTGCAAAGTATTTTAAATTCTTTTATTACAGTTCTTTTATTATCATTAAAAACAGTAAAAACCATATCCAACAAGAGAGAAAAACACATGTAAAGATGTTCAAAGCTAGCTGATTTAATTGTTTGGTAAGCAGCATATTTTTCTCAGACAGCTTTGTATGTTAAATTGGTCAAATATATCAGCCTATCATTAGTATCCAGCAAAGTCAGAAAACAGTGCAACTCTAGCCAGTTTTATGCTTTGCATCATTGTCTTCAGTGGTGATCGTAACAGCATATGTAATCGTAGCAACAGTCTTTAATTTTAAATTAGTGGGGAAAAAATCTTGGTAAAAGGAGATACTGTTGATTTGCAGTTAGGCTCCATGTTCTTAAAGTGGCAAACTATGAAATTATGACTGCAGAGGTTGATTAGGAAAATATGCCTTGCTTGGCAGAGACAGGTCCACTGTGCTGTTGTTTTAACAAAATCTGATCATCCTGAGGAAAGCTTCCAGAGATTCCAGTAGAAAGGTGCTAAAAATATATACTTATTAATGGCCTTTAGAAAAATGTTAGCTTCACTTTTATATGCCATTGCCTCATTCACATCTGAATCACACTGATTCTCTGAAATGTTTAGAAAATAAATGTTAATCCATTACTTACTTTCACAATTACTTATATTTGCTAGATATGGAACTCCTAAAATTTTAAGTTCTTCATTCAGGCTGCTCTTCATCTGCTATATATAGCACTTTTTTAAATATAACTTAAAAAACTACTAATTTCAAAAGAATATTCCAGAATTTACCTACAACAGGGAAGTCCAGGACTCCAATTGCTTTTTATTTTCAGAATCCTTTCAGGAAGATTGTACTTCACATGGTGATCTTGAAAATGTTGGTGGTCACATGAAGTCAGAAATCTTAATTCTGCAGGATACCTGCTATGTATAGTTATAGATTATATTAGTCAAATTTTCCCCTGAAATTTCCTTTGTGAATAGAATGAAAGTTGGGATATACTCAGATTCTGCTGTCATAACTCCTGAATAATGTTGGCTTCAGTAGTCACGATTACAATATGCTTTTGAAAACCTGCAAGTTTGGTTTCACCCCTGTTTGGCTCTGTGTCTAGCTGTATATCCATTCAATTATTCCCACTGCAAGCATGGAGAGACTATTGGGAAAAAATTACTAAATTATCAACACTACTTTTTATAAAAATTGAAAGCTGCTTCAAGTTTCTGCTGCCATATGAGGAGAGCTAATCTTTAATTAAAGAGGTCACATCATGCTGTGCATATAAGCAGGACATGTTTTTTTATTCCTGTCTGATACTTATTATTTTCCAGAGTCTCTTAAAAGGAACTAAACAGAAATGATACCTTTCTTGAGTTTTACTGAAGCATATCTGAGTTCCATTGTAATAATGACCAAATTAAGCTTTGTATTGAGGTTGGGAATGAATATCCTGAAGAAACAAAGATAAAAATACTTTCAAATCAGGAAGAGCTTTTCTTCCTCTTTCCATACTCAAATGAAGTAAGACCTTAGAAGGTTCAGAATGAGGAATGGAAAACATGCAAATGACTTTACAATGATAAAATTTTTAATAATGTTTAAATAATTTTTTAACTTTTTTAATACTATTTTAGGAGGTTGCAGGGTCAAAAATAGAATTTTTGGCACGTTAAAATATGAAAGCCTATTTTTTAAATCACTTTGGCATATTAGTGTTTTTATTGCACATAGTAGAGTAGTGGCTTGCAGCCAGTCAGACACATTCTGCTTGCTTTATTTACACATTGAGGTCAATGATATTCCAAAGTAGGATTACTCGTTTGTTCCTAACAAATTTTGGTTTGCCAGTGAAATTACCTATGTTGTCAGCACTTAAACCAAAGATCTCGAGTCTGTGCTATATGAGTTAAGGGGGTTACTAGTATAGTGGTGGTAACATCTTTGGTAGACCTACACTCTTCAATTTGTTTAAAGAGTAAGTTATTATGACAATATGGTACTATAACACTAATATTGCTAAAAGCATGTAATGTTATTGGCATTTTAATGACCTCCCTTCCATTTCTGGAACCCTGACTTGCGGTTCTGAATGGTCAAGCTGCCCTACTGTGATGCCTACCTCCAAGCTCAGAGTGACTTTGAATCCTTTAGTGATCCTTGTTTGTTAGTCTTTTCTAGATGGGTAACATTTGTTCTGAGATTACACAACTCACAATAGAAAATACAAATTTTAGATAACTTTTGCAATTCCCAATCCTGGGTTTTGTAATTCCCTAACACCTGGGGTAGGTGTTAGAAGTGCAAGAACTTGCATTTATGCAGTTTCTGTTTGCATACCATAAATATTATGTTGTTTAATGTGGGGTTTTTTTGCACTGTTTACCCACGGAAGGTATATTGCTTCCCTTTCAGTACTGGGTTAACATGAAATGCATATTAGCCTGAAAGAGATAAATTACTTTATGTAATTTTATAGTTACAGCCTTTGTCATACTCAGAGGCTTGTTATTTACCCATTCAATTGTATAACCAATTGTTCCCATAATCCTCAGCGTTTAAGAATAAGGTTTCCATGGTAATCTTAGATTTTCTAAATGCCTATCATTTCTCTAAATGGATAGCTTAAATAAATAAGTGATCAGCTATCTTGTAACCAGAATATACTTTATTGGTATAAAAAGCAGAAATATACCTCTGTTATAAAAATAGACTAGTTTGTTCAGCCATAATAAGTTCACAATCTGCAGAATCATGACCCTACTGATAGTGTTAACAAAAGCTTGTTCCTTAATTATCTGCATTGCATTCAGCTGCTGTTTCCCTCCTAAACTCAATTATAATTCTAATAGCAGCTGTGCTACCATTGTTTGTTGCAATTCATTTTAAAGAAGTTTGATTGGTTATCATTGGTCTTTTTGACTAAATGTTCAAGGTTCAAAGTATCCACTGTCACTAACAGCCCTCATCTCATCTAAAGATTATACTAATTATTTACATAATTATATATTATATATTATAGAGCTATTATGTATTATTTCTAAATGATAGTTCTCCATCAAAGATGTTGAACAAAAGAATATATATATAGTTTTATTGTCCTTACACATATTTTAGTGTTAGTGAAGATACGCTTATGATTCTCTCTGTTTCTGTGTTAGCCAACAATTGAAGTTTCCTTTCACTACACTAGAAATTTATTAGAGCATTCAGGAGTCTCTATTTCCTTCAATTATGACCCTTCATTTATTATTTCTTCTTTACATCAATGTCTGCAATGCATGTGATAAGCAAATACTTTTACAGGAACAAAAATGTCCTCCAATGTTCTTCAAGTTTTGCTGTCCTCTGATGTCCTTCAAGTTTTGTTATCCTGTTATATGACAGACCTTAGTTTGATGATTTAATATAATAATTACAACAGCTAGTAGAAATACACATCATGATTACCAATTATATAATTTTTAAAAGCCAGCTCATCTGTACTGTAATGTAAGAAGTGATGATAGAATATTTTGGGTCATTTATACATAAGTAGAAAGAAATAAATGAAGAGATTACTGCAGGTCTTGGATTTTGGATTGAGTTCTATGTGTGGACCTAGTTTACTGACTTTATATCACTACTACAAATATAACTTTATTTCAGAATAATATGTCAAAGAAAATAAAGTGGCAAAAAAAAAAAAAAAAATTTGATTATGGGCCACCAATACAGTCAGAGGTCTGGAACACCTCTCTTATGAAGACAGGCTGAGAGAGTTGGGATTGATCAGCATAGAGAAGAGAAGGCTCCTGGGAGACCTTATAGCAGACTTCCAATACCTAAAGGTGCCTACAGGAAATCTGGAGAAGGACTTTTTAGAAGGGCATGTAGTGATAGGAATAGGGGGAATGGTTTTAAACTGAAAAAGGGTAGATTTAGATTAGACATTAGGAAGAAATCCTTTACTATGAGGGTGGTGAGACACTGGAACAGGTTGCCCATAGGGGCTAGAACTGGAACTGGAACTGGGAAATTTTTAGGGTCCCTTCCAACACAAAGCTTTCTATGATTCCATGACTCTATGATAACCTTAAGAAAATTCTATATGTTTAGATACAGAATTGGATTTCTTTGATGTTTATAAGAGAAATGAAGTGACTTGAAACGGCAATTTTGTTTTGAGGACTGTGGAGGAAGCCTGAAGTTTGGTTTGGGCACATCTAACACAAAGACAAGGCCATGAATTCTGCTTTCTTATCATGGAAATGATGATATCTGAAGAGGGCCTACAAGGATGCCGGAGAGAGAGGGACTCTTCACCAGGGACTGTAGCGATAGAACAAGGTGTAATGGGTTTAAACTTAAACAGGCAAAGCTCAGATTGTATATAAGGAAGAAGTTCTTTACTGTGAGGGTGGTGAGGCACTGGAACAGGCTGCCCAAAGAAGTGGTAAATGCTCCATCCCTGTCAGTGTTCAAGGCCAAGTAGGACAGAGTGTCGGGCAGCATGGTCCAGTGTGAGGTGTCCCTGCCCATGGCAGGGGGGGTTGGAAATAGCTGATCTTAAGGTCCTTTCCAACTCTAACTATTCTACAATTCTATGATAATAGCTACCTTCATGTACATGGGATGTCAGAAAACTTGGTGCCTGTTAGAAACTCTGGAGTATCGGTGAATTAAATCATGAGGGCAGTCTTGCACTTTTTTCTGTTTGTTTTTCTAATACCTTAAATGTTGCTAAGAAACCTCCACAGAACATTAAAAGAGCCCTGTTGGAGTTGCAAAGTCAAGTGATTTATAATTTGCATGTCAGCTGCACTGCAAGTGCAGATTGGCCTCTACATATATACATTGTGTAATGGTCTTCAGTTGCACAATCATGTACATATTTGTGAGAAATTACTGCGCTATTCAGTACTCGAGATTCAGAGTTTATGGCAAAAGAGACGGCAGTCAAGACTTCTCCAATTTTTGCAGAAGCTAGAAGGTACGTAGCAAATGATGATGAGAATTGCAGGCAGAGAATAGTTACATAGAATATTTGAAAATTGCCCACAGCAGCTCCACAGAGTTTCTTTTTGCTGAAAGTTCATTTATGTAAAAGTGTTTGCAGAGGTGTTCAGTATTTTTGGATGCCTGACTTGGGATCTTGATGACTGATACACAGAAATGCTGAGGATTCAGAGCTACAACTGATTTCTGCTGCAGCTTAAAGCTTGTGTTTAAAGCATATAAAATATCAGCAGAATGCCAAATACTCTGAAGATGAGATCCAAGATGTCTGAGAGTGGGAAGCCACAGTTCATGGATACCCTCTTTCTTAATCTGTATTGATCAGATTTTAAAGAGTATTTGCATGGCTACTTATGGGCATAGTCTCACAGAAGATATTTCAAAAGCACCTGTGTGCTGAAAATGAAGTGTTCAAGCACTTTTGGAAAAACTGTTAGGCTCATTCACACATTTTTGCATACCTATTTAACTGTGAAAAATCTGATCCTCTGTGCCTTAGCTCCTAAGCAATAAAATGGTATGTTCCTAAGCATAATAAACCTTATTCCTCCCTTAGGTTGTTGCAAAGGTAAATTTGTTAATGTCTCTCAACATCCGATACTCTTGATGAGTCCCATGAAGAAGCTCATGAGGAAGTTACTAATTTCATTTTCATCTCAGAACATAAGTACTGTATGCTAATCAAGTCCTGGGATAACACACTGACAAAGGAGAAGACAAAATACTAAATAACTGCTCATAAGGTGAATACCATCAGTATTCACAGATACACCAATATAAGTGAAGGAGACAGGGCTCATGTGCATTGTGACATTAAAGACCTTATCATAATGCCAATGAAGCAGAGATTCATAGAATCATAGAATGGTTAAGGTTGGAAAAGACCTTAAGATCATCTAGTTCCAGTCCCCCTGCCATGGCCAAGGATGCCTCACACTAGACCATGTCACCCAAGGCTCTGTCCAAAATAGCCTTGAACACTGCCAGGGATGGAGCATTCACCACATTTCTGGGCAGCCTGTTCCAGTGCTCACCACCCTCACAGTAAATAACTTCTTCCTTATACCTAACCTGAACTTCCCCTGTTTAAACCCATCACCCCTTGTCCTATTGCTACAGTCCTTGATGAAGAGTCCCTCTTTGGCATCCAAATTCTAATTCTTGATGCTAATTCTAAGATTGGAATGCTTGAGCAGTACTTGACTTTGCAACCTTAGTGATGATATCAAAACACAGTTCTTTTATATGTAATATTCTATAAAATTTTGGTTGGCAGATTTTTGGAAAAATTCAGATATCTAACTTATAGCTCTGCCACTTGTTATTAATAGAGTATTCCCAAACCAGAGGCAATACAAGCTTTATCGCGCCTCATGCTGTCGTATACCTATATTAAGGGGGTGATGAATGTACTTTTTCTTCTTTCAGAGATGGCTACCAAATACAATTGAAATCCTCTGGAAAGTAAATATGAGTCTGGATAATGAGACAAGTCTGCCATGTTGATGAAAATAAATGTAAAGTTTATTCTAACAGAGCTTGGGAAACATAATCCATTTAGAGAAGTATTGTATATCTCTTCCAACTATCTCATGGTATGGAACATAAAAATATATATTTAGAGTTATGGATCACATTTCATACAGAATCCAAACTTTAATCATGGTTTAAGATTTAAAGGGTAATTTAATAAGAAGAACAACAAAAGCAATCCATATTTTTAGTGTAAAATCTACTCCTCCCCACCTCTGCCTTTCTCTTTTTACTATGTTCTCAGGATCTCTGTGTATCTGAAGCTCTGGCTCTGGTCTGGACTTGGCAGATTCTATGGTTTTCCTTAGATTTCTGTTCCAATAGTATCAGATAATTATTTATTTACTTATTCAGTCCTTTGTCCTGTAGATAGATTTCTAAATATTTACAGAAGGCAACTAATATGTGGGATTCATGGTCATTTTAATATTATTTCTGCTTCTTTTTTGCCCTGTGGACTAGCTAGCAGTTGTACCATGCTACTCTACTTTAAAGCAAAAGCTTTGAAAAGTCTTATTTTTGTCCCATAGATGAACATTTCAAAATAATTTAAACTTAACTGATGATTCTGTTTGGTTCCAGAAATTGTTTACATTTTGACTTGAGAAAATGAAAGAAAAGAAATGGAAGGGAGCAAAGTAAAATCCCAGAATACACTTCTGAGATTCCAGCTTAACCTGTATCTGTGTTTCTTGTACATTATTCTATGTAGCTTGTATCTCTCTTACATTTGAATTTACTTTTCATTTTAATAGATATTTCTGATTCCAGATTTTTTTACTCTATTTGCAAATTAAATGCAAAGTGGCATGTAGTGTGATGTACCAGCTGTGGAATGCTTTCTTGCATCTTATATCTGAAGCAACTAACACATAGAATAACTATAAGTTTTAGGGAAAAAAGGCAATACCTTGTATTTGGTTGGAGTTGTAGTTCAGAAAATACGAATGAATATTCAGAAGTAAACGTGTTTTCTAATAGCAAAGACATAATATTTTAAGAAAAACTAACTTTAAGGAGAAGAGTAATTATACAAGTAAAAAAAGCAAGCAGCAATGGACAAATTTTTACTAATACATCTATTCTTTGAGAGATGCAGCACTAATTGTAAGCAAACGAAGCATGCATTCTTATATTTATTGTATTACTGTGCATTCTAATCAGCTCTTACCATTCTAGCATATTACCTTCTCTTAATTTAAAAAGAATTATTATTATTATTTTGTATTAAAAAAGTGATAAGCATACATATCTGCATTTTTTAGATGTTCTCACTGAATACAGGATAGCTAACAGAAGTGAAGCCTTCAAAATTAATTACTACACTAGAAAATTTCTGAATAGTAGTGAGAAATAATGTAAGTAAAACATGCTGCTGTAGATTTTATAGTCAGGTGATACAGACCTGATGCCACTAGTAGAAAACATTTCTATTCTGTAGAATTACAGAGCAAATGTTCTAGTCAATGCAAGAACACTCACCCACTGCTTGTGGAATGGGGTTAAAGGCGTTAAGCCAGCATTAGCATAAGTCTGCCTAGTTGAATTTGCACTTCTTAATAGCTTAAGGTATCTGTGTTCCTTCTGGTTTGTGACCTTGGTTATGCCTGGGATTATCTGTTGCCTCACTTACTTTTAAGCAGCACAACAATTTTTTTCCTCTGTCAGTTTGCAAAAGGTACTCCCTGTATGCTTTTCTTCACCATATATATCAGATCAGGAACAGTTAGGATCTGAGTCTCTAGTCCAGACTGAGTATAGACATAGACATACAGAATTTAGACATAGACATATAGAATATATTCTATAGATATGTAGAATTTACGTGTGGCAAGTACAGGAAACTATGACATGCCGGAAAACAAGGTATCGGTAATGAAAATGCAAAAGTAAAATGGTTTGTCTAGTCATTCATAAAAGGGCATGTATGTTCATGTAAAGAAGGAACTTGAAAAATCAAGACAGTTTAACTGTTGGATTTTTTGAAAGATATATATATACGTTTGTTGAAAAGGAGAAAATGATTAATTTTCTGGAACTTTGTGATGTATTTGGGAAAAGAGAAACTCATCATTTATCTAAGTACTTTAGGGCTAAATTGAAAAAGGAAAGAAATTTTTTGGTGTTTTCTGGTAAACCTGGCTGTTCTAAGTGTTTCTGTGTTTGCTGGTTTCTAGGTCCCGTGTCCTGTGGGAACAAAGAGGGATCTATTTTTATCATTTGATTTTCAACATGGGAAGCTTCTGGTAACTGTTCTAAAAACACTGCATAACTAAACCTGGCAATTGGTTCTTAAACTGTTTTTGTAATTGATGAGATTGTAGACTTAATGCCTATATAGAAATATTCCCATACAAGTGTGATAGGTCTGCGTTCCATCTTCTGCTATATGTTGTAAGTCTTTTTACTGTATTCAGCATACAATTTAAAGCATTTAATTTGACAAATTAAAGGTGTTCTAATGCTGTAAAACGTTTGAATACTATAAAAGGACATTACCAAACAAAGTTTTTCTGCCCAAGTGCTAGGAAGGAATGAGGAATTAGACCAGTAGATTGTTTCTCCTGAAGTCTGATAAAAGGTGACTATTGTATTTGCTGGCACATGTGAGAGTGTCTTAAGGCAGCCTGATTGTAACTAGGGCTTGAGTGGTAGTAATAGTACTGAACAGGAGGCCCGTGTTCAACAATATTTATATCATAAACATGCTTTGTCTTTACCAATTCCTATTTCTGTTATCACCAGCCTTTCAGCATGCCTTTGTAGCAGGTTGCAGACTGACTGCATTGATAGCTAACTTGGCAATTTAAATTTGAATTCTCTGTTCTGTAATTCCTTTCTTAAATTGGCTGGGTTTTATTTTTTCTCTTCAAATAGGTAATATGGTTTGTCATTTCCCAGCTCTGGGACCTTAGCTGTTCTCCATTAGTTCTGAAAAATAATAGCCAGTGGCTCCAACACTATTTCTGCAAGTTCCATTAGCTAGCTGAGATGAATTCCATATGATTTCTGTACATTTTCTTTTCTTGCAATAAATGTATCTTAAGAGACCAGTTATTGCATTATTTAAGACAGCTTGGGCAAATTTGTTGTAGAAAATGTTTTAGAAAGGCTAGAAATGTGGCTATTCGTGTCTGGATGGCCAGTGAGAGCTGGATTTACAAAGAAAACTGAACTGCTGTAGTGATTCTAGGGGACAGAAACGTAACATCTCACAGCACCAGCAGATGAACTGGCCAGTGCTACATTTGAGAATATTGTACATAAATTAATTTCTTTATAAATAATAACTATTAACCATTACTGTTATTTACAATTGTAACAGTGACAAAAAATTATTTTTAAAATTCCTAAAATTAAAGCTCTTCTTGTTTGTAAGCCTGACCCTTCCCTAGTATATCTGCTTGATTAGTCCTTCATCTTAGTTTCCAAGCCAAGTTTTAACGAACTTTGTTGTCCTTTCTCCTTGTCATGTGTTGTGTACATTTAATTATGATATCGGAGATCAATGATCCTTACATTTATTTTCCTAGACTGTATCACTGGATGACATGATTCTGAAATGCTTTTCTAGCAGTTTTGCCCTTCAGCTGTAAATTGTGATTCCGTACTTCTTCATTAATGATCTTGGAGTGCTTACATAACTACTTAAGAGAAAATATTAAATGTAAGGTGGTTCCATTAATTTTAGAGCAGGGACATTCTATTTAGACTCCCCTTTCCTTGCTCAAGGAGTACAGCATTTTTCATTTTGATAAATGATTTGCCTTGTTATAACTTTTTAAACTAATGGGTATAGAAAAAAACCTGTTAAATAAAAATGGTATGACAAAAAAGTATGACATTCACTTTATTTTATACAGAAATGAATGTAACACAAAGTGATTTTATTGAACTGTAACAACAAAACATTGGAAGTTCAGTGCTGAATTTACCTTGAAATTTATTCCTTGTGTAATATAGATCCCTTTGCTTTCAGATGTATAGTCAGATATAGCCCAAAGAGTTGAAGACCAAAGCTGATAGCAATACAGTGCTATAAGTCATTTGGCTCATTTCTTTTTTCTAAAGGATGCAGCGGGTGTTATCCTGAGAGTCAGTGTCAACAATCTGGACATGGGCTGCAGCTGGATGTTGATCAGAAGGGAAGAATACCTCCTCTCCCACCCTGGGCACGCTTCTAGAAAGGTTATTCTAACTGTTACTACAAAAAGGTCATATCCAGAAATTTGCATTGCTTTATACGTTCCTGTGGTCAGGAAGAAGGCTATAGTTTCCATGGAAGTGAGCCCTCCGTATGTGAGTGCCAAAGCTTCTTCATCTCATGAGGACTCATGCTTCCTGAGTGCAGTAGGAGTATATGCATGAGGTTTGATTGATGACTTGGCTTCGCTAGTGAAGATTTGGGAAGGGCTTTACCCATGCTTACTACACTTACAGGATGAGACTCATTTATGGACTTCATTTTGATGTCAGATTTGTTCCATTTCTAGAAGTAACTTATTAACAGCTACTGTTGAAGATCAGTGTATAAACTGTGGTGAGAATAGTTTTTACTTGAAACTTTAGCTCATTCTGTTTTTTTAAAAGAGTACTTTTAACACATATTTCATTTAACCATGTAATTTAATGGTCTAACTTCAGGTGTACTACAGTTCATACAATGATTCATAAACAGTAAGCATCAAGCTTGAGGTTTTCAAAGGGTCTGAAGATTAATTACACTTTTGTTTTACATTAAGTTTTGAATACCTTTGAAAATTTTAGTCATGCTTATCACTGGACTCTACTGAGAAAAGACTGAACCATATTATTTAGTGAGTGTCATTATAGAGCACATCTGCATATTGAACTATCTGAAGTATTAAACCAGTACTCATTTAAATCTTTCCAAACTGGACACCTTTGTCCTTATTTTTAATCACATCCAGCAGCTCCAAAGCTTATAAGCCTATGTATATCTCAACCTTTTAACTTGCAGAAGTTCACAGCACCATCCTAACGTGTTTCAGTTAAGTAATAAAAGGAAATCTATCTTTACAGGTTATTACTGGAAATGACAATTGCATTTTTCTATATATGTATCAGAGGAATAATGTTGGTTATTATAAATTCTTTTCTTCAGCTGCATACCTCCTGTATGAAGACAGGCTGAGAAAGTTGGAGCTGTTCAGCCTGGAGAAGAGAAGGCTGCGTGGAGACCTCATAGCAGCCTTCCAGTATCTGAAGGGGGCCTACAGGGATGCTGGGGAGGGACTCTTCATCAGGGACTGTAGTGATAGGACAAGGGGTAATGGGTTAAAACAAACAGGGGAAGTTTAGATTGGATATAAGGAAGAAATTCTTTCCTATTAGGGTGGTGAGGCACTGGAATGGGTTGCCCAGGGAAGTTGCGAATGCTCCATCACTGGCAGTGTTCAAGGCCAGGCTGGACGAAGCCTTGCGTGGCGTGCTTTAGTGTGAGGTGTCCCTGCCCATGGCAGGGGGTTGGAACTAGATGATCTTGAGGTCCTTTCCAACCCTAACTATTCTATGATTCTAAAAGAAGCATCAAAAAGCTTTCAAATTATTTCCCCTTCTTGGTGCAAATGTGAAGAACAGGTGCACCTTCTCATGGATGGAAAAGATGGATCCAAGAAATTAGAGAAATTAGGTAAAAATTTAATATCCTCAGATGGATATTAATGTAATGAAGAGCACGAAGGTGTTGTACATTCCATATTATCTATTAGAATCTGTATATGTGGTTTATACATCCCTATAAGCTAATTTAATACTGCCACCCCTGCTGCTGAAGAACTGATGTATACTTTCCAAAACTTGAGTTAGTTTACCAATTTAATTTCCATAAGATAAGATAAAATCCTTAGTTTTCAGTAGTTTCCAACACAAAACCTACTAATTCAGCAACCTGGCATCACACTTAACCTGTAATGGTTTTTCTATATGTGTTAATATGAAGAAGTGCATGTTCAGTTTTCATCTCTTTGAAGGTTCCAACTCAGGGGCAGAGCTGTTTTTCTGCCACTTTTGCCTCAGAATCATGGGCAGATTTGCATGCAAATTGATCTAGATGCGCAGAAAGAATCCACATGGCGTGTGATGGAGAGGAGGTGAATAGCATAGAGGAAAGAAGGATGCCTTTTGGGGTTTTACTTGCATTCAGGGCACAGTGCTGCTACAAATTCTAAGCTAATACACAAAGTGCATCTCAGGGCATGATCTGACTGAGAAAGGGATGATGACTGCAGTTAGGGATTGTGTGAGCAAGAGAGAGGTGAAAATAAAAGACCCCAAAACTCCACAAAACTATGAAGTGTGTAGCAGGCTGGGGCTTTGGTTCCTTAATGTCAGAATGAGAAGTGTTTTTCTTGTAACAAACTTTGAGTCAGAGAAAACATCACACTAAAGTGTATGGGAAGTGGTCCATGATTTGCTCTTCCTATACCCTTTCCCCTTACTTTGCCAGGTAATAGCAGCCAATCTGTGTTAGAAACTCAAGATCAAAATCTTGTTGGTTACTTCTACACTTCCATAGTAGTTTCCTGCAGTTCAGACTCTAAACTTATTTCTAGGGTGTTGGTCCAAAGACGGCACTCTGTGGGTTGCACAAAAATGTGAAATTTGAGGACACTGAAAGACAAACATCCATCTCTGCAAATCTAGATTATTTTTCAAATGTGTATATAAATCAGAAGATTGGCAGAAAAAGGAGTAAGTGGCAGGGTAGAGTGGGAGCCATCCCTTGTCCAGACAATATTAGTGTTCATGTGCTGCTTTCAGATGAAAAGAGCACTGGATTGAAATGAAGACAGTTGTGCTCATCCTTGATGTGTTAACAAGACAGCCTCCTTCTCCTGTATCTTTTCACAAGTGTCCTCATGACAACTGCAGCACTGGAGAAATTATTATTAAAAAAATAACTTTCTATCTCACTCAAACATCAAGTTTTTAAAATTTCATTTTAAAAATTTCATATTTTTATAAGTAATAATTCATGACTCTAATAGGTGTAAGTTTGTGACTGAAAATGAAAAGTGAAAGGATTTTTTTTAACCTGCAGACATAAAAGGTACTTTTAAGGCAAACGTACAAAAGCTTTTCCCTGGTTTTAATGTACCATTAGCACTGTCTTTAGCTGTGCTTGAACTGATACTATGATATACTGAATTATACTTTCTTCTGGCCAGATCCCTGCCTCCTGGAATAATATATTAATTGATTTTGATGCAGCAAGGCTAGTATACGCTTGTAGACAGGTGCCATTTTTGTAAGATTATTGAAGTCTGCCAAGACTTGAAGTATTTAAATGCTCTTCTCATGCTAGTCAATATTCTAGGTTATGACTTTTCAATTAAAATGCTTATTCGGATATTTGATAGTGTATTGGCCCGTCAGATTTTGATTGTAATACAGACAAAAATAGCAGAGAGGACAAAAAAATATCCCCAAATGAGATTATGATGTATATGGTAATATCTACCTCTGGAGGGCTTTCAAGCTTTTTTGCTCAGTGACCAGAGTATTGCATCTTCTTGAGTTATGGCAGTTATTAAACTGGGTGACAAGAGAGATGCAGTAGTTGCCTTGAAAAGAGATTAGTCTGTTGAAGGCGGACTTTCTGTAGCTCAGAGACTCTTCTTCCAATAAACATTTTAGCTCTGGATAGCCCTTCAAATTTATCGTGTGTTCCACCATTAATATACTCAAACAGTATAGGATTCTTATACCTTTTTTTTGCTTATTATGTCTGTTTCTGTGTCTTCTCAGATGCACTGAGGTTTCAGCAGGTAACTGAAGCTTTGAATACCCACTTACCAACTCATCTGCAGGCAGGGCTTTTAATATTTGGTAAAGATCTAAGGCAAGATAAATAATCCTTCAACTGTGACTGTATTTAATTCAAAGTGGAAGTTCCCATAGGCATATATTTATACCATATATGTAAATCACAGATTCTGGTGCAGTATACCGTTAATTTCTAATCTAAGTAGATATTCTACATGTGCTTAAATAAGCCAGAATTAAGCTTTAAAAATTTTGAAATGCAATACTTTTTTCATATTATTGATTGATATACAAGGTGTGTTTTCATAGCAGTTCTTCACTTATATCAACTATTATTGCTCATACATTACCGGTAAGTATTGTGCTAACATCTCTTTTAAGAATAAGTAATATTCACTGTGTGTTTTTTTTAACTGGAAAATGGAAGTTAATATTCATTTCCCCTTGGAAAATGACTATATGAAATCATATCTTCCTACTCAATTTATTTGCCAGCTCATGTATTTAGATTGATTTACTGATTAAAGAGTCAGGACATCAAGGTTTAATTCACATTGAATTTTGTCACTGTGGTAACTTTTACAACCATTTCGACTTTCCATATATCCCAGTTTTGATATTTGAAAATAGGACAGTATTTCAAATTAAATTTTCCAAATTGCCTTTATTTAAATAATGGCATGGGTGGTTAATCAATACTTTTATTTTGCTGTTTGAGCACTTTGAAATAAAACCCAAGCTGTATAACACTGATGTAGAGTCAGCTTTTCTTTATTAGGTGTAGTACAATACTGCCTTTTGATAGTTGAAGGAAAGACACAAGTTTTTACTTTATCATTTACAAAAGTCTTGTTCCTCTGTGTTCCTCTATGGAACCAGGATACGTAGGTTGTTTTTGGGTTGGTTTTGGTGGGTTTTTGTTTCTTTTTTCCCTGTAAAGAATGTCATTATTCAATGTTTTACTGCAACAAAAAGCAATACCACAAAAAATCAGTGTTATCGTGCTTGCTTGAAATTGTCAATACGGACAGTACAGCAATGGTCTTAGTGTGATTAGTTCAACTGGAGAACTAAGGTTGCAAAACATTTTTGAAAAGAAGGCTTTCCTTGAGTAACTGCTTTAAATCCCCATTGTTTACTACCAGAGCCTCTATAAATCAATGGAAACGTTCAGTGGTGATGTAGATCAGTCCCTTATGTGGGACTGTTGTGGGCATACACCATTAGGTTGGTGTATGCACCCAGCAGTCTGTTTACTCATTGTTGGCTATCTCACAGGTGTAAGGAATCTCTGTCCTGGATGGTTTCCTGGTGATATTCAGAACAAACACAGTTCCATCAACCAACCTTTTTGCTGCTGGACTAAAGTGTGATAAGAAGTCCCTAAAAGTACCATATCCTACTGATTATGAGAATTGTAATATTTTTCAGTCTTATTGTATATGTAAGAAGAAGCTTTGTAAACATGGAGTTAGGAATTCCATGGGGAAAGAAAGAAACAGAGAAGCAGCAATGCAAAATGGAAGGCTGAAGCACTCCTACTTCAAGGGCTACAGTGATTATTCTACCACCTGAGCAAGAGAGAATATGGCAGGTGTTTAAATGTCTCTATGTAGAGTATATTAGCTCTTTCTTTTAGATTTGTGATTTTCTCAGTTTAATTTGCATGATATACCTTTGAAAATAAAAAGAGAAGATATTGAATAGCTATCACGGCACGTGGTGTCAGTCTGGGATAAAGGAATACAAAGTTCTAGTAATATCTTTCATGTATTAATCTCTGCAAGAGGTCATGAAGACCAGAATTAGAGCAATATGTGGTCTTTGCCATCTTTTACTGTTGTGACTCAAAGACACTTTTGATCACTTAAAAAGAAAATCCAACACTTACAAGCGCACAAACCAGCAGAATTTCCACAACAATCCAATTCCTCATTTACATACTGACAGGGTCAATTTTCAATGCATTTCACATAAGAAAAAATATACGGTTCTCATGATTGTTTGTGTGTAGAGTTCTTCACACCCCATGCTGTAAATACACCCCACGGTGTCAGATCCATGCTGTGACCAACAATATGTGCCCAGTGGGCTAGGCTAGCAATATCTAGTGTATGTTTGTATTTTTTCCTTTGCATTTTTGCAAAGCTGCTTCTTCCTCTGTGTTAGTCTGGCAGTATGGCTTGCTGCAATTTGGGGGATTGTAAAGCTGCCTCTAAAAAGCATATTGGAATGCAGTGTTTGGATGCACAAATGAAAGCTCAAACTCTCTGCTGCAAGGCCTTTATTTTCTAAGTGTTTGCAGGGTATGCAGCAGGACAGAAAAGTACATGAACATGTTTGTAGCAGTTGTAGATAATGCAGTAGTGTCTGAGGGCCTCACTTAATTGTGGCTCTTTGACTATATGGCATTTCTCATTAGAGCACACCTTAGCTTCCTGAGCTGTGTTGGATATCAAAGGAATCTGAAAAAAAAAAATCAACCTAAAAGTCCTTTTAAAATATTATAAATGACAGCTTGATTGCTCAGAAAGGAAGATTTTTTTTTTTTCACAAGCGAAAACAGTGTTTGAAATTACTTGAAAAGAAGGCAAAAGGGAGACACCACATCAGTTCTAGTCCTATTTTCATACGATTCTGTGAATGTGACACTTAGGTTGGTAATAATTGAGAAATGAAATAATAAACAATAATTTGAGAAAGCTCAAGCCTTGCCTAATTTTGTGTTTAAGAAGTTCTCGGATTGGCTGCAGTTTTCTAAAATTTCATCCATCACACTGCAAAGTCAGAGTTTGAAATCTGACCTGTGTCCATGTTTGTGACTAGTCAATTAAATCTCAGTTCTATTTCTGTTTCCTGATTCAACTAACTGAGCTAACTGAAACACAAGTAATGGGGAATGAAGACTTCATATTGACTTTCAAATAGGCTCAAATATTACTCAAGCCTGATAATCTGAAACTTTGCTCAAAAGATGAAGTGACATGCCCAAGTAGAATTATGGAAAGATGACACAAAAAAATTATTCTGGGAGTGTATTCACAGTGTCAAGCCTGAGCCATTTTGAAGTGTTCTAGGATTATCTAGATTCCTAGAAATGCAGATTCCAGTATCTGAAGGGGGCCTAGAAGGATGCTGGGGAGGGACTCTTCATTAGGAGCTACAGTGATAGGACAAGGGGTAATGGGTTAAAACTTAAATAGGGGAAGTTTAGATTGGATATAAGGAAGAAATTCTTTACTGTGAGGGTGGTGAGGCACTGGAACGGGTTGCCCAAGGAAGCTGTGAATGCTCCATCACTGGCAGTGTTCAAGGCCAGGTTGGACAGGGCCCTGGGTGGCATGGTTTGAGGGGCTGGAACTAGATGATCTTAAGGTCCTTTCCAACCCTAACTATTCTATGATTCTATGATTCTATGTTCTACATCTACTAGGATAAACTCGTATTTTTTAATACAAGTTACATTTACATTTGTTAAATGTAAACCATAATTCATCGCAACTTGTGAAACTGATAATAGTGTAGTATTTCTTTTCCAGTTTTTGCAAACCACCCCCCCCAAAAAAAAAAGAAAAACCCAAACCACAACATCATGCATCTGCTAAGGACAAACTTTCCAAAAAGCTTTAATAAGAAGAAATAGAGAATTGTGTATAAATGTTTATATATGTGTGTGTATATAGATATGTACATACATACAAGCATTTATGTATATTGATATATGAACATTATACACATATAATTATTATTTATTCTATCACATCAAATGGTTTAAAAAAGTGCAGCTACTGAATTTTTAAATATTTTTATATTTGACTGAAGTAATCAGCATCCTTTTTTCAGCATCTCTGAGTGAAAGATATTCAGTGATACTTTTGTGTTTAAAAATCTTCTTCAGTGTGTCTGAAATACAAATTTAAAACCCTTCAAAATAAAAGAGAAATTTTTTAACCAAGCTGTCACATTTTTAAACTTCTACTGAACTGAAGTGTCATTATTTCATTGTGAACCAAGACAAATTTTGAGAAATATCAAAGATAAAAGCCAAAAAGATTTGTATGTTCTTTTCTTAATTGTTGTTTATTACTGGATTGTCATTTGCTGCTTATCATGAAGCATGATATAATCCTTTCTAAGGAGTGATAATCGAATGGTATAAAAAAGAGATACTTTTTTGTTTGCAATTACATGATTTAAATGGAGTTATGTATTAAGCAAGTGGGACAAGAACATGAATCCTGATTGAAATCCAGAGTCAAGTTAGCCTTTGTTAGAAAGTTCATAAAATCAGAGTATCTTAAAGGTCTGCATGCAGTTTTTTATGAAGAGCTGGTAGCGTAGGAATACCATGTCATGCTTTAGTCTCTATATTAAAACACTGCATAGAAAAAGAAATTTAAGTTTCAACTTTTTGGTTACTTGCATAGATATACAATCAATATATCAACTAATACGTTATCATTTTTTTTTAGTTCAGTGTAGGTAGCAGAAGAAAATTCTCAGCTAATCCTAAAAGGCATTCAGGTTTGACTCTAGCAGTTGCAAAAAGCCTTGACTTCAGAGGACCATAATTTCCTCAAAGAAATTATTGCATCTATAGCAAAAATAAAAAGACATACAATTTTAATAACTTAAAAGCTTTGGAATTCTGCAGAATTGAGCTGTATTTCAAAATACTGTTGGGAATGATAGAAGTGTAACCCTGAAATCAGATCCATTAGAAACCAAAATTGCAATATTACAGTTAAAGAAAATGATAGTCAGAATGATGAAGCTGTAAGCAAGACAGGGTTTCAAAATAACTGTTGTTTTTTTAACGTCACGATTACCACCCACCTACCTTCCCAGACAGATATCTGGAGATAGCTTAGTACCTTCTTGATAATTTTCAGAAAAGCAAGCTGGGGGGTAAAGGTCGGGGGGAGGTTGGGGCAAAAGGTAATTGTACTAAAGAGACTTTTTCTTTTAAAAAACACTTTTTCAACTAACCAAACACAATATAGCTTTACTTGTACAGTCAAGAAATTCAGTAGTGTTAAATCTGTGATTCATGCTTGTAGTCCTTAGAATGTGACATCCATTGGCAAGATTGATTTTTAAAACCCCCAAATTTTCTTTATTTGCTGTTTATTACCGTACACATATTTATATTATTCTCTTTGCCTTATCTAGTGTGCTAGCTTTCACAAATGTGTTTATATTATTTTTTATGTTTTAATTTTTTTTTAATATTCAAAATATTTAGTGAATGAATTTTATCCTTTGAAATCAATGTGAACTAAATGCTTTTAATCCTGCTAACATGTCTTCTGCAGTAGCTTTGGCATTACAGGCAAAACATTGCTACATTTATTTCACTTGATGCCAGCAGAAATTTTTAATGAAACAGGAATAATATTGCTGAATATCTTCTACGGCCCAGGCATTCCACTTTCTAGTATTTATAACTGCTCTCACGGTTTCAATCACAAGAAAAAAATGCTGGAACTGTTGCTTAGCAAATTCCTTCTTTTATCAGAAAGAAAGACATTTCAGAAGGTATAATTTGAATTAAGAAATTTGAACCAATGATTTTAGTGATCTGATTGCGTTCCTGATGACATCGCAATATTGGCTGGTGAGTATAACAAATTATTGACAGAGACATAAGAAACTGCATACCTGCAGTTATTTTCATTGCTACATCCCATAAAACCAGGCTCTGGGATTAATAGACTCATAGATCAATAAAACATCGGCCATGTTATAAAAAAGTGTTAAGCATCAATGAGAGGACAGTTTCTAGTCAAAGTAGTAAGAAAATGCTAATCCATTTATTCCAGGGCATTCCCTCTCCCCCGCTCACCGAGTCATTGTTACTGGCTTTATTCCTGAATCTGATTTGTTCTCTTGAATAGTCTCCAGCAGGTGCCATATTTAGTACAAATGCTTCCAGTCCTGAGTAACCTACTGGAGTTAATAATGTAGTGGCAAAGTTTTAATATTCACTAATCTGTTTTCAGTTGGTTAACCTGACAGTAATGTCTGCTTGCCCTATTGGCAGCTCCAAAGACTACAGTGAACAGGTGGGGCATTTTCTTTCCAGGAAATGTCAGTTTGATGTCTGGAAGCAGATGTAGCTTTCCCCGACTCATTGCGGGTCTATCTTCTAACTTAATAGGAGCTCTAAATAGCTGACAGGTGATAATACATCTAGTCAGCTCAAAGCATATTCTGACTACACTGCCAGCTACTAAATAGGAAACTTTCACTTCTGAAATGGTGATCTTACAGTGATCACCTTTTCGAGCAAGAAATCATGCTTAAAAATCTTTCTGAGTAGCAAATCAAGTCAGCCACCTTCATAGATATATGTAATCGATATAGCTATGTGTATGGAGACAATATTTTGTAAAATGGATGATATATTGATTATCTCATGTTAAAAATATCTTTCAGGGAAGAAGAAATTGTTTACATTTCTATTGCAGGCATCTTTTAAATTGAGAAGGATACAGAAATCTATATCTAATCTGACCTCTCGTGCCAGCTCTGGAACAAGGATCTAAGCCTAAACCAGTAAGTAATTCTTTTCTTACAGAAACCCATTTTCACTTACTGAGCATTTTGGGTGGATCAAGTATGGCTCTGTTAGCGCAGTTTCTTGGGATAAAAGCTTTTTCTTCAGGCTCTAACACTCTTTTCATGACTTCTGCAGTCATACTAGTTATTCCAAACTTGCACTACTTAGTTCTGCTAAGAAGAGGGGAAGGAGAGGAAGACCAGGGAAGGGGAGCTCTGGTATGAGCTTTTTCCTCTTGCTCTCAGTGTTTCTGTCTTCAGTCCTTCTGTCTTCAGTCCTTCTGTCTTCAGTCCTTCCGTCTTCCCTGGTCTGAGAGAGCCATCTGTTCCTCCCACCTTCCAATTTTTCCCAGCAGTTTGTCCATCATTTAGAAATCAATATTTTCTTCTAGGTACAATAATTTGTTCTCTGAGAGCTGCACTGCTGACGATGCTCAGCTGGCACTCAACTGCTCCAGCTAGTTCTTGGTATATGTTATTGCAAAATGTACACAGTTTGACACCATATAAAATGACATCTAACCCCAGGTTATGGTAAATGCCTGGTTAAGATAACAGAACACTTAGGAAGTAGAAAAATCAATTTTAGTTTTACCAATACAGCACATGGAAGCAAAGGAGATTTAAATTGAGGCAGCTGTTCTAGTGCCATTAATAGGTAGAAGTAACGGTCTAGTTATCAGATTTATGAAACAGAAAATTCTTCATATTCCAACCGCATGCAAGGCAGATGGGCTTTTTGGGTTAGCTAAAGAAAATCCTGTGGGAACATAGGGTTTGGAAGGTGTGACAGCTGAGCTGTATCGTGGATGTGCTGACATTCTTCAAGGATGGTAATCAGGCATCCACAATCAAGTTAGGTGATTCCCTATCTCTGAGGCCTAACCAGTTCTAATATGAAAAGAGGAAGATGGAATATTTGTGTCTATGGAGATGGTGCACAGGCCTAACTATTCTATGATTCTATGATATGGTGCACCAAAGCCCCAGTTTCCTGGGGCTGCCTTCAAGACCATCCTCAAAAGCAGCTGAGTAATGGCCAAGATGATCTCTGAGAAATTATAATTGCACAGTTTAGGAGTCCACAGATCCTACATTTCCTTTTGAAATGCAATGGCTTTCATTCTTTTCTTCACTTAGAAAAAAAGATGGGACCTGTATTCCCTTTGCTTCCCTTGGTGTAACCCGGCAATCTGAATTATGAGGATCTGGCCCTGTATATACAAACACTTGCAGTTGTACAAAATGTAAACTTGATTTTCATGAACTTGTTCTGGTATGTAATCATCAAACCAATACAGAATATTCTCCTGAATATGGTAGAATTGCTTAATATAAGATATTAAATCAAAAGGGAAAAAAATGTCTACTCTGTTCATGATACATTGTTATATACCCATTCTGAGTGAGAAAGACCTTGGAGATCCAGTAAATACTAAGAACCACAAGCCACAATAAGCAAATATTTACACCTCAGTCCTGCAAATATTCAATTATATTCTTTTTGTCATCAGGAAATCCAAATTTATTTGACTGTATGGCATGTAAATAATTTGCTAAACCTCAATTTTTAGGAAAACAGTGATTTTGAGCTGTATCAAGTGATATTTTGAATAACCCACCAAATGGATGGTTTTTTGTCAGTTGTGTACTGCAGGAATATGTATTATGTGTGTAGATAATAGACAGACTGACTGACCAACAGACTGACCAATTTTATTTGCCAAGCTTGAGATTCAAAGAAAAAAAAATTACTGTCAAGTTAAAAACTCCTGGAAAACAATATTTAAAATAGAAAGGAAGACACAGCTCTAACAATAGCATTGTGAATGGCGACATTGTCAGGCTGACTGGAGATCTGCTTGAGTCAAATTGAATAACAATGCTCTCTTTCTTCATTAAGACCATTAAAATCTATAAGACTATGGGACCTGGATAGACATAAAGGTTTTAAAACCCAATGAGGAGAGACTAATGCTCATTGCTGCATACTTACTTGAAAAGCCCAATTAAGTAAAACTTTGCTAATTTGTGCTCTCTGAAAAATCTAAGCAGAAAAGCCTCATTTTGCTATTGCATTGGTTTAGAAAAAAAGTCTGATTTTTTTTTTTTTTCTCAGTATCACCATATAAGTATTATGAACTCTTTTTGGACGGCAAAATGGTTTTTATTATTATAGCTGGAGTTAAATGTTATTCGTGCATAACATCAAAATACAAGATTCACCAAGATTCTTTGTGCCTCTATGCTGTTTCAATGCACTGTCTGGGAATACTGCATTTTTTAATTGTTTTTTGGAAGTACTAATATTAGCATGAAATTAGATAAGAATTATTTAAGAACCTAATTGCATGCTCTCTACTTGGCATTTGAAATTTGAATCTTTAGAATTCGTCTTTTCAGAGTGCTTTATTTAGTTTCTATTAATACCCTGTAATTTAATAATTGCAGTGGGAGGCTAAGGAGAATATGGTACAAGGAAAGATTTGCATATTTCTTTGATACAGTTGTTTATGATAGGCTCTGACCATTTTTTTTTAGACCAATCTTAAAAAGCAGTTTTGCTAAGGCTGGCATGAACACCACAGAGCACGGAGAGGCCAGATAGGGAGACTATTCATCTTTTATTCCATTCATTTGTCATATGACTAAGGGAAGGCTGAATCAATCAATCAAAGCTCTGCAAAACAGCATTAAGCAATGTAATTCTTGATTGAATCTTGCTTTCAATGTAGATATCAGCCTGAAGAAAAGATCTTTTAAACTACATCTTACACAAAAGCAGAAGAAAAGAATATTGCTTTTTCTGTTGCCCTGAGACTACGCTGAAAAGCACATCTGAAAAAAATTGTGTCTGTGACTTCATGTTTGAGTTTTTGCCTGTTAAAACATATTACTACAGGCCTCAGTTTTTTGCACTTGTAACCTGAGTAAGAAATGGCATGCAAAAAAAAAAATTCTCTTCTGGAAAGATTGGCTAATGGCTGTGTAAACAGCAAATGCTTGCCACATATGGGCATTAGGAGTTTTTATTGCTAAGATTTAGGGACTACTGTGAATAGGGTAAAGCTCTGAACTGTGGTAGCAAGGCAGATCTTTGGGGTAAGGCTTGGAAGGAGTTTGGCATTGTCTTTACCAGAGGCTTTGGGACTTTTTACTCAGGGCCTATGTAAAAGAAGTACTGCTGTAGCCAAAAGACTAGTCTGTATTATGCTGTTTAAGTCTTATGCAAGGGCCTGGGATGATCTGGACATAGGAAACACACAGTCAACAAAAACAGGGCTTAACCAGGGTCACCTCAAGCATTTGCATGTAAGCAAGGAATCCTGCAAGGCACCACTGTGGGGAACCCTCTCCCCAACCCTTTCTGTGGTATCCACATGCCAGGGCATCTCTCTGAAGTGCCTGTGCACTAATACATGTAGTATGGGAAAAGATCTGAATAATTGTCTAATTTGCATTTCCAGTGACTGTCCCCTTTTCTCAAATAACATTACCTTCTCTTTTTGTCTACTAATAGGGAAGGACCCTACATTTCTCTATGGATTTTGTATATAAATTGTTTTAACTATCCTATTTATAGGGCTAAATACACACCATAAATGGAATGGTATTTGAGGTCAGCCTAAATAAACAGAGTTCATCAAGAGGAAAGTGTTACTGTGATTTAACAAAGAAACCCACTCTAACATGTTTTTAGTTAGCTGCATTATATCCATGCATGGCTTATAACCATCATTGTAAAAGTTTCTATCAACTAGTAATAATACCTCTAAAAAAACCTATGAGGCTTTGTACTGTACTGCTATTTCTTTCCTTGCTCTGGAAAGATCAAAATGGAAAAAATGCAAACAGATTTAATTGAGTAGTATGCATTACCTCTTAAATTCTTGATTTTAATTTCAGCATTTCTATTTTTCACCTGACACCCCAGCCACTTTCTTTGAAAGAAAATGTTGCCTTTTCAGGAAATTACAAGCTTTGTTGAATGGTTGGAATTTGATTAAAGGATTACTTGCATGAGAAAGATGTTATAGCAGGAGCTTCCCAGATGTGTGGGTATGTTTGCATGTTTCAGGAACATTGTATGAGGACATGAGCTAATAGTCTATTATGAACTCCTAATTTTCTCAGTTTCTTAGAGTTCAACGAATTCTCACTTCAAATGCAGCAGCAGAAATAATATTGTTCTTTAGCAAACAGTCTTGGACAGATTGCAGAAATCTGTTAAATATTAATTCCATTAAGGCTGAATATTCAACAAAAACTAATTACAATTTTATGTAAAAATAATTTAAGGAATTTATTTTAAAACAGATGCTATGAAATGTATAGAAACTTACAAGCAGTATTTTAAATAATACAGTGAAGTTTATAATAATTTAATTGTATATTTAAGGGTAATATAGGCACAAACTTGAGAAGAAAAAATCATATCTATCCTTACAAATATACATATATAGGTGCGGACATGTGGATTTCACATACACACACACATATATATATATATATATAAACATAACCAATGAGCCAGTAAAGAAGCAGAATTTAAACTGGTCTCGGACAGTCAGCCTACAGATGTCCATCCAGTTCACTGGCATTCTGAATCCTTGCATCATCCATGTGCATGAACCTGTTCGCACCTCCATTTCCTGGTATGTGGGTTTGATCAGCATGGAATTATGACTGGATATGTCTTGATCCAGACTGATGCCTGATCTGGACATTTGGGAAGCTGGTTACTGGAGCACGGTGTAGCATAATAACTTATCAAGGAAGTACAGATGCAGTGACTGTGCTCTCACTATGACTGAAGATGGTAAAGCATTTAGAATATTAGGAAAGAATTATGGTTCCTGTTCTCCATTTGCTGCACAGTTTTTTAAGTGAAATAAACCTTTTCAATTTTTTTTTTTTTCTCAATATTTCTCTCTGTCCTTTCTCATGTGGCCCATCAGATGTGGATATTTCGCAGAAAGAATAAAGACAGATATATGAGTAGGAAGGGACAGAGAACTCAGTATAACCACTTTTTCCTTTCATATATGTCTTTTCTTGCAGTATATTTCCCCTCAAGAACATTCACAGGGTGAAAACAACATAAGGGCTACTGAAAATATGTAGCAATGTACTGCGTGCTTCTTATCCTCATTAATTCAAGACAGCATTTGAATGTAAAATGTCCCTCAATATCACTGAAAAAAAAAAAAGAAATAAATACAGGATGAGCAATAGCAGTATTTATTTCAGTGATCTTAGTGTGAAGTTCAGTGCACAGCAAGGGACTATGGCATAAATATTCAGAGGTATTCAGGTTTTTTACCCTGCATGTTAGTGGGTTCAAGAGAAAGCTCTGTGGGATGGCTAATCTGCATTTCCGAACCAGATAGGTATGTAGAAACTATTTCTAGCCCTTGGTTGGAGAGTCTAGCCATTGTGGGGAACTGCTTCCTTCTCCTATCCAGGGTACGACTAGGTATTAAACTGAGTATTAAAGGAGGGGTTTGGGAACCTGAAGGCTCCTCTGTGAGAGCAGCAAGTGAATGGAGACTGCACACACCACAGAGGCCCTTCTGCTCACATGGTCTAGGCCATCAGCAAGTGTGTTTATGCTTTGACAAGAAGCAGGCATGTTCTTCACTGGAAGACAGTGCCAAAACTATTAGTGGGTTCGTGCCTATCCCTGACTTTTTGTTGCAGACTGTAGCTAGTGAGCTTGTGTTCTGTGATGCTGAAAGTCTCCAAGTCCCCACTGGTTTGACAGGCTGCTGCTTACAGATAAAAGCCTTGATCCTGTGGGTTTGGATGTCAGGGAAAAGTTCCATTAAGCTTGGTAGCTTATGAAACAAATCTCTTCTACCTCATGCTGCATCAAGTGTTTTTTCAAATGAAGATTTGGGTACCTGACTGTCCGATCTCAGACATTTTCTTCAAAGATTGGTTCAGGACTTTCTTCCCGTGCTTCCAGTTCTTTTTTCTAGGAAGACCGACCAGTTGCTATGGGCAAAATCAATCACCATTTTGAGGTTTCTGGCACACATATGTAGAGACAAATCACTTTCTGTCATGTTTCTATTATTGCAATTATATGAAGAAAAGGAAAACATAATCCAAAATACAGAAGCCCTAAATTTCCACATGTAAATGCCCTTGCAATTGAACCCTTTACCCATGTAGAGAGAAAAGATCCAGGCTTAGATTCACAGTACGTAGCCTAGCTCTGATTCTGTGTACAAGAAAGCTTACTGTAAGACCAAAATCAAATTATCTCTGTGTTCAGAAGACAGTTACCATTAAATTCTTCTCTGCATCATTTCATTTTCAGATTTTTGCATAGTTTTTCTTAGCTAATGAAGGATGTTGACCCAGCAGATCATGTTCCACAGAGAGGAGCGCAACTTTACTGACTTTAAAATGGTTGTCTTCAAAACACTTCTGGGGAGAATGACATGAATGGAATAACAAATCAGACTTCTAGCTGTAAATCCGTATTAGAAAATTTTATGTTAGTGTTAGGGTATCAGGGTTGCATTGTCAAGAACAGAAAAGATACTAAGAGCAAGAGAAAGGCTTTATTTTTTGAATATTTAAATCCTAATGAACGAAAAGTGGCAGAAGGAAGGAAGTGATTCTTTTTCATCCTTTCAGATTGCATGTTAATGTCAGTATATCCAAGTACATTTATACTGTGTTTTTTTTCTAAAAGTACCAATTTTTTTTTTTTTTTTTTTTTTTTTACTATAGCATTATTTCAGTAGTGTTGTTTTAGTCTGCAATTTTTATGTCAGGGAATCCAAATTAGGAACCTTGTGAAGTCTGAGATGTTTCTAGTAATGTACACAAGGCTTTCTTTTTTAATTCCTTCATGATTGCTCCAAGGACTTTTATTTGATTTTATTCTGCAGAAGATTAGACCTCAATATTACAGATGTTTTCATTGGGACTGGTATATAAGGCTGTTAGGGCAAAGTACCACCTGGATAATATTGCTTGCTTTGAGTGAAATGTATTCCTAGGATAAAGTGCCAGGGCAAGTAATTTAACCTTTCTATCACATGAGTACCCAAAATCGTAGAATCACAGAATACTTAGGGTGGAAAGCACCTTAAGATCATCTAGCTCCAACCCCCCTGCCATGGACAGGGACACCTCACACTAAACCATCCCACCCAAGGATCTGTCCAACCTGGCCTTGAACACCGCCAGTGAGGGAGCATTCACAACTTCCCCGGGCAACCGTTCCAGTGCCTCACCACCCTTACAGTAAAGAACTTCTTCCTTATATCAAATCTAGACTTCCCCTGTTTAAGTTTTAGCCACTTACCCCTTGTCGTATCACTGCAGTTCCTAATGAAGAGTCCCTCCCCAGCATCCCTATAGGCCCCCTTCAGATACTGGAAGGCTGCTATGAGGTCCCCACGCAGCCTTCTCTTCTCCAGGCTGAACAGCCCCAACTTTCTCAGCCTGTCTTCATATGGGAGGTGCTCCAGTCCCCTGATCATCCTCGTGGCCTCCTCTGGACTTGTTCCAGCAGTTCCATGTCCTTTTTATGTTGAGGACACCAGAACTGCACACAATACTCCAAGTAAGGTCTCACGAGAGCAGAGTAGAGGGGCAGGATCACCTCCTTCGACCTGCTGGTTACGCTTCTTTTGATGCAGTCCAGGATACAGCTGGCTTTCTGGGCTGCGAGCACACACTGAAGCCGGCTCATGCTCATTTTCTCATCAACCAACACCCCCAAGTCCTTCTCTGCAGGGCTGCTCTGAATCTCTTCTCTGCCCAATCTGTAGCTGTGTCTGGGATTGCTCTGGCCAAGGTGTAGGACCTTGCACTTGGCATGGTTGAACTTCATAAGGTTGGCATCAGCTCACCTTACAAGCGTGTCAAGGTCCCTCTGGATGGCATCCCTTCCCTCCAGTGTATCAACAGGACCACACAGCTTAGTGTCATTGGCAGACTTGCTGAGGGTGCACTCAGTCCCACTGTCTATGTCAGCGACAAAGATGTTGAACAAGTCTGGTCCCAACACCGATCCCTGAGGGACACCACTCGTTACTGGTCTCCAGCCAGACATTGAGCAATTGACCACAACTCTTTGCATGTGGCCATCCAGCCGGTTCTTTATCCACCAAGTGGTCCACCTATCAAATTGATGTCTCTTCAGTTTAGAGACATGGATGTTGTGTGGGACAGTGTTGAACGCTTTGCACAAGTCCAGGCAGATGACATCAACTACTCTACCCCTGTCTATCAGTTCTGTAGCCCCATCATTGAAGGCCACCAAATTGATCAGGCAGGATTTCCCCTTAGTGAAGCCATGCTGGCTGTCACCAAGCACCTTGTTGTTTTTCATGTGCCTTAGCATGCCTTCCAGGAGAATCTGCTCCAAGATTTCGCCAGGCACAGAGGTGAGACTGACTGGTCTGTAGTTCCCTGGGTCATCCTTTTTCCCCTTCTTGAAAATGGTCGTTATATTTCTCTTTTTCCAGTTGTCGGGAACTTCACCTGACTGCCATGATTTTTCAAGTATGATGGACAGTGGCTTAGCAACTTCATTTGTTAGCACCTTCAGGACCCGTGGATGGATTCCATCTGGTCCCATGGACTTGTGTACCTTCAGGTTCTTAAGATGGTCTCAAACCAGATCCTCTCCTACACTGGGCCCAAGGTCTTCATTCTCACAGTCCCTGCATCTGCCTTCCAAGACTTGGGTGGTGTGGTCAGAGCCTTTGCCAGTGAAGATTGAGGCAAAGAAGTCATTAAGAACTTCAGCCTTCTCCAAATCCAGGGTAGCCAGTTCTCCCGATAGCTTCCAGAGAGGGCGCACGTTGTCCCTAGTCTGTCTTTTATTTGCAATGTACATATATATTATATCATACCCCCGTAAACGTGCACACATCTCTAATTCCTCTTGTTTGTTCCAGATGCTACAGGGGTTTGTATAGAGGCATCTGAGCCAAGCTCCAAATGAAGCCAGCTCATTGGCTGGAGCAGCTGGAATATCTCTACATTTCTCCAAGCATTTATTATAGGTGCTGGCAACTGTGTTGGGATGGAATGATGCATCCCTCCCCCAACACATCTAGTTTAAAGCATCCTTGACCAGCCTGGCAAGCCTCCTACCAAAACCACTCTTCCCCTTCTTTGTCAGACCAATTCCACCCGCCCCCAGCAGACCTGGCCTCCTAAACTGAGTCCCATGTTCTAAATACCCAGTCCCCTGACTATAGCACCACCGTTCTAATAATTTATTAACCTGGCCAATCCTCCTAGCCTTTTTAAGGTCCTCCCCTTTATCCTGGAGAATTGACGAAAAGACAATCTGAGCTCCAGAGCCCTTAGCCAGCTCCCCCAGGGCTCTGTAGTCCTTCTGTATGTTCTCCGGGCTACTGCTATCTGTATCACTAGCACCCACATGGACCACTAGAATTGGGTAATATTCAGTGGGATTTACTAGACCAGGCAGCCTCTTACAACGTCTCCGGTCCATGCCCCTGGTAGGCAACACACCTCCCTCGAGACTGGGTCAGGTCCACAGACGGGTGCCTCTGTGCCTTTCAGAGTCCCCTACTACTACGACCCACCGCTTTTTCCTGGCAGCACCAGTAGAGATCTTTAGCAGTGCATCAGCTGGCTACTCATGGTGCCATGGTGCCATGAGCCCCCTGCAGAACTGCAAAGCGGTTCTGGGTGGGGGCATCAGATTTAGCAGGAAGCCCCTTGCTTTTTTTTTTTTTTGTTTGTTTTGTTTTGTTTGTGGTGTGTTTTTTTTTTTTGTTTTTTTTTTTTTTGTTTTTTTTTTGTTGTTGTTTTGTTTTGTTTTGTTGCTGTCCCCCAGCTCCCTGGGTTAACGGCCTCCTTCTTTCCCCCATGAGCTACAGGGGACGCTTGAGGCCCCTGCACGGTTTGGGCCTGCAGCAAGCATCCCTGCTTCCTCTCAGCTTCCCTGACATCTTTCAGCCTATTGACAGTGCCCCGCAGCTCAGCCCCTGCTGCAGGAGGACCTCCACCAGGGAGCAGCGGGTGCAGCCCTGCCCGTTGTGCAGCCTCCCCTCACCAGACCAGTGCAGGCACTCTCCACACCCCGAGCTCTGCGCTGCAGCCTCCCCTCTCATCGGCTCTGTCTGGGTGCCTACGCTGGCACCGCCGGGGCAGCCAGAGCAGAGCTCCCAGAGCGGGCCCTGGTCATGAGGCGAGCGCTCACCATCCCGCTCGCCTGCCCGCGCAAACTGCCTCGACCCGCCCTGGTCGCCGCGCTCCCTGGGGCAGGTTTTACCCAGCCAGGGCTGGTGCCGCTCCTCCTGCCTCCGCCCCTGTGAGTCCCTGCTCCCGTCCGCGGAGCTGCCGGCTCCTGGGCAGTCCTGTCGAGGGCTTGAGGCTCCCTCGGTGGCTGTGGCTGCTCTGAGTTGAGGCTCCTGGACGCTGAGCTTCCTCCTCTCAGGTGCTGAAGGAGTCCTCTCTCGAGCTGCTCACCTCAGCAATGTGTCTGCCGTGCCACTCTGAAACACATGAAACCACTTCAAAGACAAGTTCTTAACTGTGGCCATCCTCAGAGGGGTTGACTGCTTGTTACAGCTCCTGTGTTTGACGCCACAAAGCTTGAAAGCCCAGGGAGTCCTACAGTTGTACCTGCAGAAGCCAAAACGCTTCCCAGCCTCTGCTGTCCCTCCTGCAGCAGGGTCTGCTCTAAATGCTGTTCTCCCTGCCCCAGGTGAGGCATCAAGCTCCAGGGTCCCTATGTTTTTCTGTGCTGCTCTCACTCCTTAACCCACCATTAACTGGGACCATTTGAACAAAACCCAGGACCTTCTGTTCTCTGACATTGAAATCTCAGCTCTTCAACAGTCTTAGGTTTTGGTACTTTGCATCCAACAATAATTTTCTTCTTGGAAAAATGAGTTCAAGATCACATACTCAGGATTACTCAGCCTTTCCTAATGAAGTTAATATTCTCCCATGTGTTAATTAGATGATTTAAAGGCTAGTCCACAATTAATTTTACCCTGGAAACAATAGATAAATATCCTTGTGGGAAAAAAATATGAGTTTTACTTTAGTATAGTTGTGAGTAATGGCTGGTAGAGGAAGAATGTGAATTTGTATTCATTAAATTACATGTGTGTTATATTACAGGGAACATATTCCAACAGCAGTGTTGTTGTACAGCATTATGCAGTAGAAAATGTGAGCAATAGCACTATTAGGACCCACAGGAAACCCAAATAATGCCTTACCATCCTTATACCAATGTTCTTTAGTCCCACACAAGTAAGACCACCCTTTACTGGCATATGCAGTTATCTCGCTTGGCATCTGAGAAGCTTCAATACTAACCCGTCTGTGGTTTTTTCTTCTCTCCTTAATACACAGAGGATTACCCTTGTGAATGACTACATAAATAGAAAATGTGATGGCTTTGCTTTACTCCACTGAGCCTGTCTTTTTTTTTCCTGGCAGCAGTTTTAAGTGTTGGTGTTGCATCCGTATTAAGTGTGAATTCCCTTGTGTAAATCCCATTAAGGTTAATAGAATTTTAGTTTTACTGCTTAATAAATTTCAAAGTGGATTAACTTTTGAGAAATATATAACCAGCCGTAACACACAGAACACAACCCCCAGTGTACATATCGGAAGTGCTAATGGAGACACAACGAAACAGCTTCCTATTACATGTAAAGAAAATATAATGTTCTCAAGATTGTAACTTTATTAATATTTTAGTATCATTTGTCTTTTCCTGTTTGTTGCTTTCTTTTGCCATTTCTACTAATTTTGAAATTACATGCTTCCAGCTTTTGTGCTTCTGGATTTAAAATAATATGATTTGAGACTCCAAGTACTGTTACACTAGATTTGCCAACTTTAAAAGACATGGCTAAGGTAGAGGAACTTTTTCCATTGGAGGCAGGCAACACTTCTGAACTTAGGTCATTGGTACTTCTCTGAAGTCAAGGTGAGGCTGTGTCTTCTCATAGGCTGGCAGCTTTTCCTCTGGCCCCCCTGTGGGGCAATGCCATTCCTCATAGGTGAGGATCAGTCCTCTCTACTCAATTCCAAATTTAGCTGACAAAAGAAAAAAGCTCTAAGCTTTCTAATGCTCACCCATCTCTGCATTTCTGCTAGAATTTGATTTTTCCAGCTGTTCATGTCCCTCTGCACATCTCACTTTTTATTTGTGCTTCTGGTATGGTGAGTTGGGAACTCTGCCTTATGTATAACTGTAAATTGCAGCCAAGGTTGTGAAACAGCAGACTATCTGATTATTAGTTATATTCAGGAGACTGACCGAAAATGTCAGTACAGGTTTCCATATTTATTGTCTCAGAGAATTCCACATCCAGTAAGAATGTAATTTTTTTTTTTCTTTACATGACAGCCCTGTAACTCTGCCTGTTATCTGAAAGTCAAGCTGTCATCTTTGCTTTTAATGAATTTTTGCAACAGAAACTTACAATATTGCTGTTAACTTGAGCCAGTATAGGTCTGAGGCTGTTTTTACAACTCCATTGCTTCTGCACAGAGCTGAAGTGAAAAGAAGAAGTAAAAAAGAAAAAAATCCAAGAAATTCTCTTTGTTATAAAAATAGATGGTTATGATCCTAAGCATTGACAGGAACACCAGTGGTTCAAAATTAAAAATGGCATGTCTTCATAGTCCTTTCTGATGACTATAACTGTACTTCTAATGTCTAATGGCAGTAAAGAGATGCAATAGCGTCCATCTAAACAAGCAAGATGGCATGCTTCTGTAATGTACATAATATCTTAAAATTGAAAAGCAACTTCAATATCATTCATTCATGCTAACAAGAATTAGCTAGGAAGCTCAAGAGAGGTGTCACTCATGATTTCAGCCTTCTTGTGGATGGATCCAAACTGACTGTGTTTGCTTTACCTTCTAGTGTTCCAGGTCATGCTTGTTTTTATCTTCAATTTCAGCAGTTATCAGTGGCCAAATATGCGAAATCTGAATACCTTTTTTTGTGATACTATCTAAAAATTCTTACTGTAAGAGGTAGTTTGTAGTTCTTCATCTATCCTTTATCTTTTAAAACTGGAGCTTGCGGTTAGGTTTGCTGCTGACTGTAAGACAAAGTTGTACAATTCTACCTTTATCCAGTTTGGGGTAACTTTGTCCAGGGGGAGTTAGGCTGTCGTACCGCTGATGATGGCCAGTGTAACATGTATATTTGCTGCTGCACTTTTAACAACAAGTGATACACCTTCCACTAAACCAGGTTGCTCAAAGCCCCATCCAACCTGGCCTTGAACACTTCCCTATTGCAGAAATGGGCATGTAAAAACCAATTCACTTGAATACCTGGCTTAGACTTCTGTGTTGTTTTTGCTGACAGAAAGAATATTCAATATCAGTATCTCATCACAATGTGTTATTAAGAAGTTTTAAAGTGGCTGCCTCTGTTGTGCAGTAGACTTGTATAGCTTCATGTGTGAACACTGCATGTTAATTTTTAGGTGGCACAGATATATCTTGGAGAGCTGCCTTAGGGTGGCTTTTCATTAATCTACTCAGTATCTTGAGGAGTAACTATGAAGAACACTTTGGGTTGTCAGTTTTTGTTGGTTTAACAATATGGTGGTTCTTGAGGTTTTTTTAATGAAATGCTGTTGGTGTTGTTTCCTGCACTTCCACTACCCAATCCCACTTCTGACACATCTCAGTGCTGACGAGACTTCGAGAAATCACAAGTCCTCTTATCCAACAAGGAGAGTTTTGGTGAGATAGTCTGCCCATGACAAACCTGAAGAGGCCAAGTACCATGGAGAGGAAGAAATCAGTTTCACCCGACCCTTGTTATTCTTACTGGGACTGTTCTCTAAGCTATCAATCAAAGGTGCTTTTTGTTTGTTTGTTTGTTTATTTTCTCTACTTGAGCAGAATAGGTAATAGCAAAGTTTAAATGCGAGTAGTATTTAAATCTTTTTATGGTAATGGATTATTTTATACAGTTCAGCTTTATGGATCTGGGTTTATTTTCCACAGATCCTGCCAAAAGAGTTTCCATTCTGGGGCTTCCTGCTTATTTCTTCCAGCTGCTTCTCTTTCTTATCCCTTCTGTTGTTATTCTCCTCCTGTCTCCTTGTTTTCACTACTGATGGAATAGAGGCTTGGTTACACTTTGAAATCATAATATAAATGTTCTTGGCAATTGTTTCTTTCTATACTCTTTATAATTATTCTCTACCAATTCCAATTGTATTTTCCAGTTGGAGAACATCACTGAGGACTGCCTTGCTCACTCAGAATGTTAAAGGTGCAAACAGTCTTTTAAGAGACTTCATAAGGAATATGTTTGACATCAAGACACAGCAGGAGTAACGCAGTGGCCAGAATGGTGTTGACTCTGTTTACCAGAGTGATGCAGGAAGAAAAAGTCTTTAAGCAGCTCTTCATTTCCTGCCTAGTCCACAACCTACTCCACAAAGTTGGTGTGCAACACAAAGCCTCCTGCCAATCTTACCCTGCATATTCACCATCAGTAGTAATGGGATTCATGGGACTTGGCTCAACCTTCTCCAGTGGTATGGTGCTGGTTAAATGCATGAAATGGCGGTGTGCGTGCTTGTGTCTGTGTGCATTGTTTGAATCCTATGTCATATTAATGACAGATAATTTTAAAAGAAGAAAGAAAAGGTTGGTTTATGTCTGTGGAAGTCATTTGAATACCTGTTACTTCAATGGCATTAATCCTAGCCTTGTCAGAAGTGAATCAGTCCTCCTTTCTGCAAAAATAACAACTGGCATGGAGGCAGAGAAGTGCTGTTTTCTCACATGTGAAACTATTTGCAAAATGAAGTCCTTTGTTTGTTTATTTGTTTGACTCTCTGTGTTTGTTTTCTCTACTTTTAGAACATATTAGAAAGCATCCTGCTCTTGTTATTTCTTTTGAATAGTCTATTTTCTGTAGAAAGTAATATCCACATGGCAAACTCCTATTCATCAAAACTGTGCCAAATATGTGCCATTTTAAAGCTAAATATATGTTATTTTATTTTACTTTAAAGCAAGCCAAAATACATACCAAGAACATAGCTCTGGATGGTGTTGGTCCTATTTTCAAATGAGTATTTACTGCGCGAGGCACTTCTCTGCAACAAGCTGAGTTGGTAAGGGCCTTCTTTATGAATACAGTACAAAAAGCAGTATTTCTTCCTCCTTGTACTGTGAACTTACCTTCTGATTGTAAAAATACTTATTTTTTCTACTCTTGCTGAAGCATGAAAAGCATGAACTTGTGAACCTGATGCAGTCATACATGGCTCCCTGGCACTCCCCTTTCACTTATGTTTTAGGAGTGTTTCTCCAGGGGCCATAAAGATTACAAAAAAAGTGTTCAGTTTGGGAGGAGTAGAGTATTAGTACTTAGGAGCTTCTATATCAACTCTTGCATCCTTCTGTAGTTATGACTGGCTGATGTACAGAGCATATTTTTGTTCCCATTTTTCTTCCTTCTTGATGGGTGCTAATAAGTCTTTCCTCTTGTCAAGTGCTGGTGATATTTTTCTTCCTTAACTTGGTCAGGATGAAAAAAAATTCTTAACCAGGCTTTCCCAGTCTTCTACTATACATCAAAACAAGGCCTTACTTCAGTCCAGAATAAATAAAATAGGAAGATTCTTGGAGTTACAGAACCACGTAGTAAATATCTTCCTTTTCCATTATTTTGTTTTATAAAATGTTAAAAATTGCTCTCTTTTAGTACAGATTCAACTTTACATATCTTGTTCAACTTTTCTAAAAAATAAAATATGTTACCGAGCAACTGTGCTAGCAAATGCTGAAACTAGAAAACTCTATATTATGGCATGGCCAAATTTAAGATGTTATGAGGTTTATAAGTTATGGTTGTTTTTTTTTTTAAGTTTTATAAAAATTGAGAGTAATCCAAAATGGTGGTAATTTGTCTTTGATCACATGGAAAACTATTCTACATGGCCTGCAAATTAAGTGACTTAGGGGAATCAAGTAATTGAAACTAGGAATAACTTAGCAATTTCACATCTTGAACAGTTGAACTGAGCTTTGCTTGCAAAACCAGCATGGCTCTTTAAACGGAGTCAGGCCAAGTCACCGAGATGAGTTTGGTCTCCTCAAAACAGTCTGAAAATTCATTCCTAGCTTTTCTGAATAATCTCATCTGGGAAAAGGCATTTATCAGTCTTCTCCCAAGAATGTAGAACTGCGGGGGGGGGGGGGGGGGGAAGGGGAGGGGGGTTGTGCTGAAATGTTATTGGCCTTTGTTGTTGAACTTCTAATTATTAAACTTCTGATATAATTCTAATTAATACATGTTTATTTTTAATTGCAGCATTTTTTCATCAGAAGTCAAAGCAAGCTGATTTTCAAGTGTCAGCTGCATTAGCAACTTCTTCAGTGAGAGAGTGGAAAAGAAAATCACCTCTCTAATCAGGATTTCACTGCATGAAAAGTAGCTGGTTAAGTCTTTAGAAATCAATTCCAGTGCAGAGACACTATTTTGTAGGGAAAGAATATTACATCTGAGAGTAAGCAGGATACAGGATTCCTTCATGTTGAAGACCTCCTTAAAAAGGACATAAAAAGAAATGTGAAAATACAGCAGGTTACATAATTTTAGACAATTAAAACCCCAAATATATGTATCAATTTGCACCTGGTATAGTGAATCGATGTGCAATGTAGATAATGGAGTCAAAGACCAAGACTATGACATAGTCAAGTGATGAGAAAAACGTTAAAGCTGTACCAACCTGTAACCTTCCTAGGGCAACATATAAGCCAGTGGGTTTCTTTTTGTAAGGTCTTTTACCTTTAGAGTGTATAAGGGACAGATCTTTATGCTGACAGTTTTCCTGTAAATGGAGAGGCAACATCCTTCTGTAAAAAAATCAGAAAATATTTCAGAATTTGGGGCCAAAAAGAGTAAGTGGCACCTCTACTTTTTCTCAATGGGTGCAGTAGTACCTCTGTCCCCAAAACTGGCATAAATCTGTTGTGCATCATGAAGGCAAGCATTGAGGACTACAGCCAGGGCTTGGTTTCTTTTGTCCTGTAAGCACAGCTGACAACTGATGCAAGAAAATCATTAAGGACTATTATTTTCAGTTTTCTTCCCCATTGCCAAACAGGCACACCAGCAGCTGGTTCTGCATCCAGCCCACCTGAAGGTGAGAATCAATGAGGACCTTCTAAAATAGATGTGCTGCTTAGGGAGGAGTGTCAATCCACTTCCAGCTGACGCCCTTTAGGAGTTTCCAACTGTCCATCCCCAGCTGTTCATGCCCCTTCTGCCAAAAGAAGGTGCTTAAGCATCTGGCCGAATAAAATCAATTGATGATCATTTCCAAGATTAAAAATGACCTACTAGGTTATCAGTTAACCACCCTCCTGCTGATTAGTTTGAAAGTATAGGCATGTTGCATATGAACAACTGATGCTGCAGCTTTGAAGATGACTTGGGTGCAGAGGGTAATTTGGAGAAGAGTTGAAGCACTTGGTGCTGCTGCTGCGGCATGGATTCTGCCTGCTTTCAGTAGAAATAGCAGGGTAATTGAAAGGCTGGTTCTCTGCTTTTCTTCATCCTTTTAGACACAAATGTAAAAAATAATCTTCCGAATAGATGATGCTGTGCGGCATGTACCCTGGCTCCATCCAGCTCCTAGAATGAGAGTGCACGTTTTGCTTGTTTCAGTCTTTTAAATTGTTTTAATTATTATTTTCTATTATTTCTTTTTTCCTATTATTTTTTATTATTAACTGAAATTTTCTATTATTATATTTCTATTCTTTTCTAAAAATTCTTCTGTGGTGCTCTTGAATTTGTAAAATCTTTCCAAGAGCAAACACTCTCAGCAAAGTAACTAACATTAACCTGAGTGGTTAACTCTCCCCATCCTCTCCAGACAGCAAGTGCACATCCATCATCAGTTATCATTGCCAGACCTGTGGGTACAGTTAACCACTGGTTCCTCCACTCCTCCACTTGCCATAGTGCCTAAGTGCACAATTGCATCAAGGACTGAACCCCGTTTTGTGTTTGCCTAAGCCAGCTGCAGCCCACAACAGGCTGGTCAGCTACCTCTGTCTTGTCAAGCTCTGTTTGTTTCAGCTGTGTATCCATTAGCATCCACTATTAGGAGTGACACCCAGGTTACCTTTGGCAGGTGGCTGCCCTCTCTCCCCACTCTTTTCAGCCCCAGGGGATAGTGTGGCTATTTGGCTGTGCTCTAGGGAGCAGCACCCTCCACACCTCTGTGTTGCTTGGCCTGGGTGCTGTGACACTGTAGGTGTCAGATCTCCACCCCAAACTCAAACTTTGCTGTTTGCTTTACAGTAAGTGAGGTTACATGCACTATCAACGAATGCAGCCGTGGCACTTTTAAATAAAACTTAAGGTTGTTTTCACGTTTATTGATAGCAGCTTTACATTATTCTTTGGAGGATTGAAGTTGCATTTAGTGGAAAGACAGTATGTCAGTCCAGATCTGCAAAAGGCAGTGTAAGGTCAGAGAAGAGAAGCCTTCACTTTCCAATAGTCGGTTTCTATGTATAAATTGGCACTTGATGCTCATCAAAGAACAAGAAATATTGGATATGCTCTAAATGTCCATTGTATTTCTGAGCCAACTACCTGATGGAAGTCATCACTTATATGTAAATGAACTGTCAATGGCTTGCCTCTGTTGGCAGTCGCTGGACTGTGAAGGGTATGTCTTAATAAGAACCAAAGCTCTTCACAGACTTTGATTTACTGGAAATAAAATAGAAAAGTCCTCTGAGAGTAGAAAGGACACTTGTTTCAGATAAAACGTCTAGACAGTAGCAATATATTTGGGGCTTTTATTATAGCAAAACTGCAAATTAGAATAGAGTGCTGAGAAAGTTCCTATGACCCAACTGAGTTCAAAAACAGTTTCAGACTGATCCTTGAGACACTTACACTCAAATTAAGTTCATGAGCATTCAAAAAGTGAAAGAAAAGATGTGCAAGGTCAATGTTCAGATTTGCTAGAAGTCTAGAGCTGCCCAGACTTTACATTCTGTCTGGCAAGGAGGGGTTCGGGATTCAGCTGTGATTTAAATCAGTTAAAGAAAACACAAATCAGTCATGTTTCACTGCATTAGATACACCTCCTTTACAGTCCATTCTGTATGATGCCTTTTCTCTTTGATTATTGAAAATGAAACATGAGAGATTAATTCTATGAAATGTTACATTTCAGGGAAGAAACAATCAAAATGAAACTGAAGCATGTTTTGTCTAAGATATGTTTGTCTCTTGATTTAAGGAAAGCAAACCATACAGCATTTCTGATAAAGATATGGACATTTCAGAACATCCAGTTTACCTGAAAAATTTCAAAATAAAAATTATTAGGGTGAACCTATGCTTTTTATCACAGTCTGTGTAACCTGAGAGAATTTACATGCCAAATATAAATACTGCAGAGTCTGAGTACTTAAATTATAACCTAGATTGCTTGTATGGCTAATGGAGAATCTAGAAGGCAACGAGTGATGCATCAGTTTCCATCACCAAAGTGCTCTGAATCATCTTCCATGTGATTTATCACAGTTTTCCAGGAATCATCCTGCACTCCTTGTGATCACCTCCTTTTCCATCAGTACAGAGATCAAATGGAGACACATGGTGGTGCACCTTACCAGCATTTCTTCCCAGTTGCCATCTTTGGCATTGGAAACTCTGGGTTTGGAAGAAACATTAGTCACTAATTTCATGAGAATTAATGCATTCAAAGTAGTATTTCCACATACGTAAAACAACAGCCCTGGAAGGTGTGAACTGCCTGGGAATCTATGTGACACATTGCATCTGATAATTAAAAAGAAAGACAGATTTTGTTAGATGTCATTTTTTTTTCACAGCGCAGGTTTATGATGCTTGGTGGAGTGCAACTCATCTGTGACATGGGTCTTAAAGCAGAGATCTGTGTGGTGCTCTCAGTCTCTGAGTACTAGTTTTGAAATGGAAGGTCAAAGTAGTATTCAGACAGAAGGCTGAATAATTCTTGCTGACCTGAATGAGATAATCCATTTCCCATTGCCATCCAAATATAAAACTAGAAATAGTTTAAGGGGATCAGGCTGAGTCTGCAAGCAGTTTGAAATCTTATCACTGAAAGGTATGGAAGGTCCCCTCCAATTCAATAGACTACTAACCCTGAAAGCTGAACAGTAGTGATTTGGTGTCATTTTGAGAGCATAGAAATCTAGGTTCAGCTCAGTGCTTGTATACCTAGGTAGTCTATTAAATGATTGTGGTCTACATTTTTAGTTGCGCTGTTAATTTAATATAAGCCCTAAGGTTAAATGGTACACATTGTCAGCATGATGACTGCGTTAGCCGTAGCTGTTCCAAAAATAAAATTTATTTGATAGTAACTGAATTCCCACACAGTCCAACAGATGAGTCATCAGATAATGTCCACAGAGTTCAATTTTATTTATCCTTTCAGAAGATTAATAGTTACTGTTTTCTAAATCTAAGGGTATGCATAACAACAGACTGAATTAAATCTAAGAAATGTAAATGGATAATCAGAATGTCTTTTGGGGCTTCCTACTGATTCAATATTTGATACTTTGATCATAGCCACAGTGTACCATGTTCTCTTTATCCTGTCATATGGCTGGTAAGTACCATTACAAATACAAAATTAACAGACTCAATCCCATACAAATATAATTTGATGCAAATCATAGGAGATTGTTTACAGACTCCTCAAGAAGGCTTTGTACCCCATCTATCCTGGCATGCAGTCCTTCAAATATTTGACAAGTCACCGTTGTTGGAGAGTGAAATTATGAAAACAACACAAGCAATATTAGAAAATCATAAAAGCCCCACATGCAATATTAGAAACATAAGGCTAAGAAGCACAAAGAAATCAGACTTAGAACATTATCCTTAAATAAGCAAAGGGCAATATTCCTACCTATGTATTCCTTGTTTTGAAGTATGTGATTCCAATATAACTTGTCATCATGGAAATAAAGGGCTGTTTTCCCCAATTACCTGACATTATACTTATAAGCAGTACAGTGTTGTAGTAGTTTCACTGCTTGAAGTATTATCTGGAACATCTATTTTGCATTCAAGTAAGTGCTATATTTAGAAACTATTTTTATTCTGCCTAGAGTATACAGTACACTAGACCTTAATGTACCCTCTAACTACAGACATGGGCACAGAAGATGTAGGCTAAAAATAGTTATTACTCTAGAAGCAATATTTTATTTGAAAGCCATCACCTGAATTCCCAGGCAGTGCTGAAAGATTAGGACTTGCTTGTCTTCACTGCTGGCGAGAACCCCCCTCAGCAGATCCTTTTTTACAATCGGCAAATTTGAAATTTGTATAAAAAAAGTAATAGAAAAAATTCAGCATGCCATTAACTCCTGCAGGAGGACAAAGTACTGTTTGTGATTTCCCGTCAGCAATAGTTACTTTTCAGTGCTTTATTTTCTCCACTGGGAATAAAGTAATGCTCAGTAGGAGTAGCAGTGAGGAAGAAAAATAAAATTGTTTATTATTGGACCAATTGGGCCCAGTGAGATGAAGGCCAAATTGTTTTTTGCTTGTCTGAGTTTGATTTTTAGTCAGTCTGGATGTGTTTTTTGTTTAGCAGAGAACTTCGGTGAGGAGTATGTTATTTTATGACTGAGGCCAATACAAAGTCATTGGCACAACAAAACTGCAGATTTTACAATTTCAACGCAGCTGCTCTGTGACTTTTAAGCAACTGTGAAATCACATTGTTTAAGCTGTGTTTATAAGGGCTGATGCCTGGATTCATGTTTTTTCTTCTTTTTTTATTTTTTCTGGAAAAGTCAACAGAAATCCTTCAGATCAACAACTGGTATGGCATCCTAACCATTTTAGCAAGTGTTTGCAACTTCTATTTAGAAATAATCACCTGGTCCCCCTGTGTTACACTCATGTATGAACACAAACATGATGTTGCCAGAATCATGAATGAATTTGCTGATACTAATTCACCAGTGAAAATCCATTCATTTAATGACAAACACACCTGTTTGCATGACATACCGATTTACGTTCAATGCCTTGAGCAAACTGGCATTTCAGTTGTTTTTTGCAACTTTTTTATGACTTCTTATACTGCAACAGTTAGTAGTACTTGGACATATTTGTTATACTGTGTTATCAAGAGTATATATACCCCGTTTATAAGAAGTATTGCTTGCTTCTCATGGGCCAAATTCTTTGCAGTGAGAGATGAATTCTGGACCTCAACTGCAGTAAGGACCTATGCCTTCCTACCCTGAGCCTGTGATCCAATAAACATCCACACAGTTTTAAGTACTTATGCAAGTGGTGTTTGTTTTCTTTTTCTTTTTTTTTTTTTTTCCTTCTGTTTAGCAGATTAGGACTTAACACTAGATTTTAGGTCTACAACCCAAAACATTATATGTCGAAGTTGAATCCCACCTTCTTTACAACAGGGTAGCCACTTCTGGGAGCTCCCAATGACTTGAGTCCTGAAGGATCTGCCTGCTGCCTTGCATCTTCAGATCTGTCAGGCCCCACTTCTACACCTATGGATGCAGCTGGGGAAAGATGGGTGTTTGCAATAAGAAGGGGTTAGTGACGTGGGGAGGAGAAATGTGAAACCAGCAGGTTCAGTGTGCTTGCCAGAAGAATGATGACAAGGAATAGTTTGTCTACAGTAAGGGTCATTATTAAGTTACAGGGTAGGAGCTAATTCTTGTGGTGATTGATCTTTAAGATTGGTCAGGAGTCCTGTAGAAAAATGGAAAACTAATTCAGAGGTTTCTGTATATTTTGTTTGGTTTTTGAGCTTTGCTGAGAGCCTCAAAGAAGGAGCCCAGCAGCTGCTGCCCTGAAAGAAAAATGTAGAGGCTCTGTAGAGACAGGGAAAATGTGACAGAGCATTTGAATTGGAGACAGCAAGTTTGTGATGTACTTGAAAAAGGGCATAGACTTCAGAGAAACCAAGAAAAAAGACCACATATACCTTTATCAGTATTTTCTGGGATAAAAGTACTAAGGATGTCATTGGGATGGTATACATAAGTCATATTATCGAAACAATGGCTGAAACTGGAAACTGAGAGCTCAAATGGAAGGGATTGCATAGCAACTTTCTGACCATTTTTTATTACTTAAAAATTAGTATCAAAGAATAAAGTTATCCTTTTATCTTCAGTAGATTAACTCAGTTTATTGTATCTGATTCCAAGGGTCAAATCTTTTTATTTACAAAATTTTTACTTACAAGTAGCTTGTACATGTCAACGGAGTTCTTCTGGTTCTTACAGATGTAGAGAAAAATGCAAGTTTATCCCCACCAGAATTCATTTTTTTATGCTACAACCCATGTGGGGCATGAGAAAAAAACACCGTCCCATATTCTTAAGCAGGTAAATAGCCACACTGAAATAACTGTGCATCACAGGACCAGCTCTCCAGATTACACACAACTTAAAGTTTACACAACCCAAAGGTTTTTACAGACTCATCAGCGTCATGTACAGAGGTTGTACATGGTAGCCTAATGCCTAATCCACACAAAGGATGTATACTCCCAAGTTATTATTCTTTGTAATATGGGGTATTTCCAGAGCATGTGTGTGGAAATCAATAAAGGAAGGCATGTTTTAAATCTGAGTCATGTACGCACAAACATTCCTCTAGTTATAGGAAAGCTTTTAGAGCTGTAGAGTCATAGTTGGCTTTTATTAATAATGCCATCTCTCTCTGGCATTAACATGGTAACACTGGCGGTTAGTTATTTCTATACTTGAATATGAATGATGCCTCCTGCACACTGAGGAGGGAAGACAGAAACTGTTACAATTTTGCCTGCATACAGTGCTCCTGCACGACTCAATGGAGACATCTTTCAGCCTGCAGTGCATAAAAGGAGCGGGTTAATGCCTGAAATATACTGTCTGGATAAAACCTCGACTCAAGTCTGATATATTTTTTAATATGCATACAAAAATAATAACTCAGGGATTCAGTTTCTATTTTGTTTTTCCACTTCACAAAGACAACAAAAGTACATCTGTTGCTAGTCTTTCTCACTCATTTCTTTGACATCTCAAATTAAGATGAATTGCTTATGCTTGTCCCTTGAACAATAACAGTATTCAAATATATACATTGGGATCTCGTTCTGGCAAATTTTAATTGTGGAGTGAGTCAAGCTAGCATTTACCTAGAAAGTTCACACATGCAAATACTCTGGTGTCACACTGTCTATGCATCATTGTTAAAACAGGAAGCTGAATTTCACTATTGAAAAGAAGAAGAAAAGGTGCGGCATTTGCAGTGAGCCTGGAAATTCAAGCACTATTAGAAAACTTCCCACCAATGCATGTAATAAGAACTTATTAGATTCCCTCTCAATGAAGGGTAGAAAAGATTGTATCCAACTGGCACATCACAGGTGATCGCCTGTGTCCATGTGTAACCGTAAGTGAGGAGAGAAGAGGTGGATGAGAATGAAAAACTCACTAAATTCACAAACGGGAAAGAACAGAGAGCCTTGCTGCTTCCTGAAAAGAGAGCCTGTTTGAAGTGGGTGCTTCCCTAGAGGTTTCAGAAGAATTTGGGAATCAGATTGTGTATGTGTAGTTCTAAAACCAGGATTGGCTGATGTTTAGCATGTTTTTAATATGGGATTGTATTCTTTCGTAGCTGTAGAATAAACAAAGGACTGAATGTATGTGAGACTGAATGTTTGCTCCCAAAGACAGAATTAATCTCTGTTATAACATACTTATGCATGCTACAAAAATATAAGAACAAAATTATTCAAGAAATCCTACATCTTCGTTCTTGAAGCTGCCACCTTGCTACAACATAAGAAGACATCAAACATCAAAACATCTGGGTAGATCCAGAGCTGGGGTCAAGAGAAAAGTGCAGAAGGCGGTACCTATAGTGTGCCTGAAACTTGAGAAGAGGAAGCAGAGTAACATGTTGGCTTTGTTGTCTTGGTGGAAGACCTATGTTTTCCTGACCTTGCAATCTCAAATTTAAATTGTACTGAGTCCTTGCAAAGGTAGCAAAATTTATTCTGGACTTGAATCGATGCCATGAAATAGAATAGATTTTGTAATACCTTGATATTATGTAACTGACACACAGTACAAGACACAAAAACAAAATATCAAGTTCACTGTGCTCTAAAAATGACATTCAAGAGACCCAGGGAGACATCAGCATGGTGGATCAGGATGGGACTGCACAGGAGGGATGTATTTCTGAGTGAGTAAGGAGCACTTTTAAACCTACACACTAAAACAAGAATGTATTCGTATTTCTTTCCTTCCTGTTCAGCAAAATCAGATAGAAATCAGTAAGTAGGAAGTTCTAAGATAGCAAGTTTATAAAAAGAAAGAGCCTTAACTTTCCCGTAGAAATGAGGATTGAGTAGCATTTATATATTTTGCTTTAAGTTTGCAGAGCATGACAAGTATGTTGCTTTCCACAAAACAAGGAGAAGGTGGTACATTATTAATAGGAATTGGGCTGTTTTGTTTCTTCCTGGCTTCTCCATTTGCTTTATTGTTTTTCAAAAACTTGGTGCACGAGAGAACAGGAGAGCAACAGTAATGTAATAATAAAATATGCATTTCAGAAAACAATAAAAACAAATATATTTAAAAAAGCAGGGGAACACTTGATAACCTACATATTTATAACGGAAAACTGTTCAGAAAGGAATTACTTTTATGTTCACTCTAAATTGTTCTAATCCCAAGACAAACTGTAGATTCCAGGAACTAATAAATCCATCAATCAGCAGCCAAGGGATAAAAAACCACCTGAAATTGCTAATAAGAAATAAAAGATTATAACAAGAACTCTCTGTCGAAAATAAATGTTTGTCAAGTGTAGAAAGGTAAAATTGGTATTGCAGAAAGCAGAGTCCAAAATATCTCTCTTCTGTTTTTATTTTCCTTTTAACTAAAGAGGGTCACAGCCTCCTCTTTAACCATGAATTTCTGAGCTCTGATTGTTTTGTGTAATTGTTTTAACAATCCTTTGCTGAAGTTTTGATGGGTCCATTAAAAAAAATTATCCCCACAGCTTGGCCAAATCTTAATCCATGAACTAAACCCCATCTGATTTTGCAGAAGTATCTGAATGTGAACACAGCGCCGTTCTTTCATTGATATCACATTAGCTTTTGGAGCTACTCCAGACACACTGGAGGTTTACATGCAAACCTGACTCACTATGGGTCTTCCATTCATATCTGATCTGCTTCCAGATCTGATGTCAATGGAAGCACTGTATACTTTCTGCTGCTGCTATCCAGCTTGGCCTCCCTCCAGAAACTTAATGTTTTTCTTCAGTTGCATCAGTGCCTCTGAGCAAAAAGAGAATGACATCCGTATGTTTGAAGATTAAAGCGGAGTCAACATTTCAAGTGAAAAAATGGATGCATTTGTAGATCTACAATAATATGGTGAAAAGGTAAATTTCTTTAAAAAGGAGTTTTGGCCTCAAAGCTGCTGTGGCTGTTGTGTATGTTATATTTTCTTGAAAGAGGTAAGCAGAAAGATGCATGTAGATTTTCATGGTTTTCTTTGGCAGCTAAATTTTGAACCTTATACTTTACTATATTTTTTCTTTAATCAAGGAAGAGAATTTGGCAATAAATATGTCGATCAACTATTCAAAGCAACTGAAAGAGTAATTGACTAGAAAGCTGATTAAGAGAACTAGGAACCTATTGCTGCACATGAAAGGGACTCAAAGGTGTTTTCTGAGGAGAAATGTGTATTACTGCAGCTGTAAAATGCAACAAATGAAAACAGATCCCAAACAATATGAGTAATTAGCGCATTCAGTGAGACTACAGTAGCATTTTAAAGTTATTTATTAAAGAATTCTTCAAACACTTCCACAAATTTTGGCATTAAACATACCACTCCAAGGGGTTTTATTTTACCTAAACTCTGCCCTGGCTGTGCATGGGCACCTCTGCCACAGGGCATTGTATAAGCTAACGCTCCTTCCAGCTGCAGAGGACTGTGCTAGGGAATTGGTACTCCCTCCATCATGTAAAAACATCATGGACAAAAAGAAAGTAGGTATAAGTGTATTGTAGAGAAGGCAATTTAGCTTGTAATCTGGTCATGCTTTATTCCAAGCTAAGCAAGACCTTACTGAAGGCACAGTGATGGTAAAATCATGCATATAAAACAACTTGAGGAATCAGTATTTAGTTCACTTTGTCTTAAGTCTCTATATACTGGTATTATTCTTCCAAAAGCATGATGCCCTCCAAATATATTTTGTAATAAGTTGTGAAGGAGCTGAAAGGCTAAAAAGGACTGTGTAGGGTCACTCCAAGAGCTGTTTATCTGTTAAAAGCAATTTCTGAAGCTGTTTGCATATGTTAGCAGGTAAAGTGAACCGAATTCTTAGATCTCTATGAGATTAAGATGACTTCAGTTCTTGTTTGCTATGGAAACATTAACAGACCAGTCTAAGCACCATGTAGTTGGATAAAGATGACCCTGTGTCTGTGTCACTTGACCAAAAATCTGATTACAGTTGATTGAACTGTTTATTAGTTTCCTTGAGTCTTTATTCACTAAATCACCACCAAACACCATATCTAAAGCTTTTGTAATATATCAAATTGTTTCACAATACGTAATATGGAGTAAAACATGTGGCACTCCATGAGTGTGAGTGTTTTGAAAATGTATGAAGCAGTTCAGGATAAGTGCCTATATGCTTCTTCAGCCCAGCACCTGGAAAAAGGGCTGAGGGACTGAAGAAAATGCAGAGCATGCTGGCATTTGGCTCTTCTTCTTCACGGTGGGAAGAAGAGCACTAGTTGCTGAGCTGGAAAAACACAAGAAAATGGCAGCTGCCACCACTGCTCCAATGTGCCTCTGCCTTCTGGTCTGTCTTCAGGCATGTTCAAGTGCACTCGCAAATATTTTTCATAGCTTTCTTGAAGATTTTCTTACACTGCTGTGTAGAAAAGCCACACATGAGAGATCTTTTTTTATTAAATCTAAACATAAAAAGAAAATTTCACAAATCTGTTGGTCTGGCTGTTTCCCAGTCATATGTCATCTGAATTACATTAGCACAATATTCCAGACATTAAATTAAAGACAGTAGGAACAAGTATAGTTGACATCTGTGCAAAATTTAAAACTGAGGAACTTCCAGTGGTTTCTTTAATCCCAGCCAAATTATGGCTTTTACCACACTCTTCCTTCTATAATGCCAAGGTTTTTTTTTCCTCTCTCTCTCTCTCAAATACATTCACAAAATCACAATGATGCAGCTGCAGGGTGTCCTGCGCTGCTCCTGTGTGGGCTGGCTATGCAAGCAGCCACACTGGGGAGAGATGCAGCTGCTCTGAGGGGTCAGTGCTTTGGCTTCCTTGTTTTTTGGTATCACCAGGAATGTGCAGGGCCTAGAAGAGGTAATCTCTGGTGTGCCAGGCATAGCTTGCATTTTTTGCTCAACATAAAGAAGAAATCAGTAAGAGTTAAATTTGTTTGCTGCTAGGAGTGTGTAATATTGAGTGACATGATATCCTGGGAGATTGTGAAACCTGTATTGTTAAATTTGGTTGCTGCTAGGAGTGTGTAACATTGAGAGACGTGATATCCTGGGAGATTGTGAAACCTGTGTCCTTGAGGGCTTTCAGGTCTTGCTTTGGCACAGCCATGGCTTATCTAATCTAGTGCTACAGGCAGGGGCTTTGACTAAATCTCCTCCAAGGTTCCCCTCCAGTAAACATTTTTTATAGCCATTGCTCTGTCACTGGTGAAATGGGCAATGCCTGTTGCTAGTGGCAGGGAAATGGTTGCTTAATTGTAGCTGTGACAATTCATTCACAGTGAGGTGGAAGAGTTTTGCTTTTTCCCCTCATCTGAGGCTGAAAGATGTTAATGGTGATGTTAATGGCTTCTAGTAGACATGTTGCCCAAGCAGTCAAATGTGGTGAAAGTGAATGAGCAAACTTTCGTTCAGGGCATCTAAATGCCCTGATGACTACTGGTAGTAGAGAAAGCCACAGCTGAAGACAAAGTCTGCTGTGGTCAGACCAGTTAGAAGCTAAATCACATGCACTCACTTATACAGGGGAGAAAGAGAGAAACAACACAGCTACTTGGCTGAGGCTGGCATACTCCTACCCTAAATCAGTGGGGCAGGCAGATGCTGTCCACCCTGGTGTTGCAGGTTTCACCTGCTCCTGCCCTTCAGTGCCCACCACCATTCTCAGGGATCCTGTCCACAGCATGCCTATGGCATGAGCTGGCCCACACAGGAGCAAATCAGGATGCGTTGTGTTTCCCTGTGTCCCGTTGTTTTCCTCTGTGTTTGTTCAGCTGTGAGTATATTTGGAAATGTATTGGGTGGTGGATGGGTTGCTTTGACACTACAAAAGGAAGAGGGTGGTAAAGGCACTGTGTTTTCCACATTATCTGATTGATACCATTCTTTTTTCCTCTTAATAGAAACAATCCACTGTGACTTTGAAATTGCTTTAACGACATACGCCAAGGACAAAAAAAAAAAAAAAACAAAACAGGAAAAATGTTCCATTTCGGTTTGATATATCTAAACAGAAATTGTGTTTTCAGTGGAGTTAATCAGGCAAAGGTAAATATAATGTTGTATATTGCTTCAGAAGAAACATCATTCCTGTACTTTTTATATTTCCATCAAGAACAATTTTTGTGTGGAAAATCTGTGATTTTGCATATTCTTTACCCAAGGGGAAAGGAGTAGAATAACTTGAGAAAACAGTGATGTTTTCTACCGCAATGAAATTAATACTTTGCATAGAAAAAGTATCTGAATGCTTGTAGAAATGAACTTTTTATTTTCCTTTTTAAATAACGGTTCAATATAGTTCACTTTTTGTTATATTTGAAGAATGGGAGGCACGGCAATGGAAGCTGGGAGGATATTTTCCTGTTTTTTAAACTGGAATCCATGTTCTGCTATGTGGGCTTAAAAGAGATGCCTTGCAAAAACTGCATATTGCAGTGAGAGCAACCGAGGACTATGTCTTAATCTTATTTTTACAAAGCACCAATGGCTCTTTTATGTAATCCTCTGGGTTGTCCCTCCGAGTTCAATGTCATTGAGGTTAAGCAATGGATAGAGTGGATAGAGGTTAAGCAGTGGATAGTGGATGGAAAGCAGGATCTGCAGAGCTGTCTTTTCTATGAGTTCATTAACCTTCAGATGTGAAAATTGAATTGGGAACTCTGCTTCTCAGGTTGCAAGGTAGGCTGGTTGCATATGGACCCTGGCACCAGGATGTGACAGCCACTCGTGGAGGCCAAGCAGACAATGACGAGCACCCTCATACAGGACGGTGAAGTAGCAGCCTCTATTCTTACACACCTACCCAGACTATACATTTGTTAAGTGAAACCAGGATGAGATACTGGTGCTCCAGGAACTACTACACGGACAGAGTAGTGTATATTGTACCTTGTTTGTTAGGCAGAATGTACCTATCTATCCTCTTGCTCTTAGCTTGGGAAGGAAGTAATGAGACCTCCTCTGTACTGGGCTTCAAGCAAAGAGTGGAAATTAAAGCATGTATAACACACATTTATTATTTGTTTGTTAGGTTCTGGCAATCTGCTTACAGCACTGCAAGACAGAAATGTGAATTATGACCTGGAACATTTTCATTTTATGGTCCAGACCTCAACTTGAGTATCTGCACAGGCCCAAGTGAGTTTTAATGAAGTGTGTGGGGAATCTCCTGTGAGTAAGTCTGTGCATTTTGTTCTCTCTGAGAGATCAGAGAGGGTGGAATTATATATGATGTTTTACTTCTATTTGCTCTTTTTTCATTTACTTGTTATTCAGTTATGATTTTTAAACAGCTACAGACAATGAGATTCAAATACATAGTCCAACTGTTTTTAACATCAACCAGATATCTGATATCTTCTTGGCAATCTGGGATCCAGAAATCAATGAATAAATTGCCATCATCCAGTGAATAAAATAGTCATCTGGGTAAGTGCAGCACAGATGTGCCCTTTCACTAAACTAACATGTACTATATGCAAGATACCTTAAACATGATGCAATGTCATGTTTCATAATACATGCTTTTTTTGTGCAGCAACATATGTCTTCAGTTGTGACCGCCTGAAGGTACTGCTATAAACCTGATGGCTATTATTGTCTGTATATTGTCTGTTGCAGTCGGCTAGTCATTCTAGAAACCATATTTTCTCTGCTCGTAGAAAAGATCACTTTAATATTAATTAGCTCAATAAAAATATTTATTAAAACAACAGTCAACAGTGTGCTCCTCCTAGCACGCACCTTCTATGGTATTAGGTAAAAGCATATATTATCATGTTGCTAAAAATAAAACTACTGAAATAAAAAGATTTATAAAAGAATAACAGTAAACAATCTGCTCAATCAGACATCCTAACTACTTAGGTGTGTAATTATAGAAATGACACAATGTTTATGCAAGTGTCTTCAGAGTAACAATAAAGTGCAATGTGTTTTCTACCAAGGAAGATTTACTTAAACAAATACATTATAAGCTGAGCAGGGCTACTCACATGACAATAGAGGAATAAACAGGGAGAAGCATTCCCTAGTGCACAGTCAAAAGGGCATGAAGGCAAGGCTATGGAATATGAAGTTTCATTAGCATCTGAAAGGTTAGTTCTCAGTTCCATTTTTCTTTCACTGTGTTTCAAGTATTTGTGCAGAAGTGGTGGGCAGCATAAACAGAGCTTAAAGCTGTGACACTCAAGCCTCTCCACTGTGCCAAGTGAATAAGAAGTTGTAAAGCTGGGAGGATGCCGGTTCGCATTTAGTGCTCTTGTGTGTCTTGTTTTGTTACTGTCTCTGTTCCACTTTTTATATCTTGCTTGCTCACGGTCCAAGAAAGCAAGCTAACCTCTATGTCTTACTTCTAGATATCTCTCCTAGTCACTCAACTTCTAGAGCAAATTCATCCTCTTTGCGTCAAAATCGTACTCTTTATCTACCTATTTCATCTCTAATATTCCCACTGTGACAGGAAAATTTGCCCTGCAGCAGTGCCTTACGATGTCAGAGTGAGAGGCTTCTGGCTGGATGAGCAAAGAAGTATTTAAAAGGTAATTTTAAATGTACAAGTTCTGACTGCATAGTCATCACTGGCCTCAAAAGAGAAGGAAAAGGTCTCTCTATCTTGACCTACAGTTTTCCTTCTGCAGCTTCTAAAATAATGGAGAGTAGAAAATACTGCTGATTTGAAGGCTGGGCTTCTGCACCTATTCTGCACAAGAGTTCGTGGTGGCAGAGCATTGGTCCTTCCAACCCCAGTTAAGTCCTCACTGTTTGTGACCAGCCTCTTTTCTGCAGCATTTGAGCAGATCTGAAAATGGCCAATTGCTTTAATATCAGTCAAAATAATTAGTCATGGTATTTGGATCACATCAGTAGCCTCTTCCCAGTCCAGTTATTTCCCTGCGGTACTATGGCCTGTTTAACACTCCTATCTGAAGTGGGGTCTGTGGTGTTTTTACAGCTGAAAAACCACTCTTTTATGATTCTGGTCAGCAGGATGCAGGAGAAACAGCATATCACTCTAACACTTTTGATGCATCCCACTCATATGACTCTACTCACTGGTAGACATTACCTTATACCTTTATCGGGCATGGGCCAAAGTGACATCCTAGCAGTGCTAGTAAAACTGAATTGGGATACCTCAAAGGTGCACAGAGATTTGGGCCACTTTTGCTGTAGATGGAAGTGGAAAATGGGATCTAGAGTCAGTAATCTGGGTTGAAAGCTCCAAAGTCTTGGGTTCATCTTCTATAGTGGTGTGATAAGACAAATGGGCAGCAGCATTTGCTGCTGTGGGGAACAGCATTTCTCTTCTTACATAGCCAGTTAGCCCCTTCCAGGTACTTCTCAGGTCTGACTCATAGTGTTCTGCAGATCACAACTTTTTCGAGGTTTTCCAAGCAGGATTTTGGTTTTTGATTTTGGTTTTCTTTTTTCAATGTATTATTTGTATTATGTTATGGTGTCAGATATATAGGAACATTTTTGGCCCTGGCTTAAGGTAATTTCCTGGCTGTGGTAGAGCCTGTAACCCCTAAGGAGCCTGGAAAGTAGCTCTGGTTCAAAGGAAGAGGATGGGAAGCTTAGTAGTGATTTTTAAAAACTAAGGCCTTTGGTTTTATCTTGGATAGTTACCTGTCAATTGTTTTCTTTTGTCCTTAAGTAAACCTGATTTACTCCCACTTTTTGTAGCATTCCTCATGTTGCCCTAATGTTTCCAAAGGAGATCCTGGAAATATTAGCATTGTGTTTGCTTTAAGTTGTACAAGGGATTTAACACTCAGAAATAATCCAGATTTGAACACAAGTACTAAGAATTACTAGAAATACTTGTAAATCCATGCAGAACAGGGTTACTAAGGCTCTTGATGTGAACAGTCAACTGCTCTGCACCCTCTGCTCACTGAGCTCAAAAGGGAAAGAAAACTCCAAACAGCCATTAATCAAAGAAGAGCTAGAAAGCAACACCTGTAGGTACAAATCTGTGCTGTGAAGGACAAGCTCAGCAGCTAAGGGAGGGCACTGTTTCAATAACTAGTAATGAATCAAGGCATTCCTGGACAGGGATGGGGCTGGATGTGCATCAAAATTAACAAGATCCAGCAAATCATCTGCTGGTTTAACATTCAGAGACACTGCCCTGAGCAGCAATGGTATCCCTCCAAAACACAGAGTATGTATCACACTTTAATACCCTTGTTTCAGGTTGGTACATGTCGCATGCTGATTGTATGGTTGCACCCTGTTGTTGGGCCACTCACTGTGGGGCCATGATTTTCTCCAAAGCAGGCTTGACTGGGGTGCTGGTCCCCAGGGGCTGCAGTGGTCCAGGAGCCCCTGGGTGCCCAACCAGCATTTGGCCAAGCTGGAGTCCTCCCAGGTAAACTAAGGGAAAGCTAAATGACTTTGTGAGCACTTAAGGAGGCTGTGGAAAAAATGTTGAATGGCTGTCAGACTTGCATGACTTGCATGAATCCTCTCAGCAGAGTGAATGCTCGGTCTGAGGGGAAATCTCGCCTGTAGCTGTGTGCAAGCCAACTAACTTAGTTTGAAAGGACCAAATTAACCTTGGATAAGAGGTTTTTCTGCATGGACGGTTAGTAGATTAAAGGAGACATCCAAGTGAAAGCCCAAGCTAAGCAAGGGGAAAGAGCAGCCCTGGCTGAAGAAATTCCCTCCCATGGATTTTCTTGTCTACAAGAAAAACCTTGAGGTTCTGGAGCATATCCAAAGAAGGACAAGAAAGATGGTGAAGGATCTAGAGAACAAGTCTTATAAGGAGTGGCTGAGGGAGCTGGAGCTGTTTAGCCTGGAGTAAAGGAGACTCATGGGAGAACTTGCTGTTTTCTACAATTACCTGAAAGAAGGTTGCAGCAAGGTGGATTTCAGTCTCTTCTCTCAAGAGAAAAGCAAGAGGATAAGAAGAAATGGCCTCATGTTTCACTAGGGGAGGTTTAGTTTTGATAGTATGAAAAACTTCTTCACTGAAAGGGTTATCAAGCATTAGAACAGGCTGCCCGGGGAAGCGGTTGAGTCGCCTTTCCTGTAGGTAGTTAAAAGAAGTGTAGATACTGCACTTAGGGGCATGGTTTAATGGTGGACTAGTCAGTGCTAGGTTAAGGTTGGACCCAATGATTGTAAAGGTCTTTTCCAACCTAAACAGGGCTGCTGGCAAAGCTCAACACAAAACTTGAGCCCACAGCTCATAGTGTATTTACTGAGTAACTTTTGGGGGATTTCTTTAAGCTCAGCACCCCTCAGTTGACAGGCAAACAATGGACCTCCTGCTGCTACGCAACACATGGGCACCTCTGCTGCAGCTCACCAGGCTGCAGGCCCATATGCCCACCTGCATGTGGAAAGCAGATATCAATTCAAGGAAAATGGTGGCACTGCATCTGGGGGCCCCATTTAGTATGAAAAGTGGATCTTGCATACAGTCACCCTATCATGCCTTGTTTTAAAAGTCATTGTACCTTGGAAAGCAAATACTGCATGTTACTTTTGCTAGGGAGAAAAATTACATCTTTAATTTAATCTCTTTTTAACAGGGTTCAGTCATTATGCTTTACATGGGAGCTGGCTTCTCATTTGACATCAGAAAGCTGTGCATCATCAAGCTGGGTAATTGCTTTATATTTTTCAGTGTGCAAAACTTGCCATTAGGCCCCAGTTCTAGCATGGTGACAGCACTGGGAGTTCATGAGTGCAGCTACCCTCCATTCATGGACATCATTGTCTGCCTTCAGTGAGCAGGACTAGTGTGAGACCCACTTCACTGTCTCTGGTGTGGGTGATAGGTTCCAGCCATACTACACTCACTGTGGGGAGAATAAAAATGGCTTATGGTAGCTGGTGGCATTTGCAGGATGTATAGCAGTTGCTGCATATCAGCTTCACGGTCAATGACTGCCTGACAGATTGAGATAAGACAATTTCTTGTCAAGATGATTCCAGGCTATTGAGAATGTAAAATCAAAGGCTGCCCAGAAACCCTGTTCAGTGGTGTTAGTATCTTGGAAAATGCCATGCACAGAAAAAGGACAACAGCTAGCATGCATATTCAGAGCAAGAATTGCAGGCAGGACAACTAAATCACTAGGTCTTTAAGACTCAAAATAACCTAGGAGCTACCTTAAACCATTTCTTTCAGGGTTCCTTTTGTGTACCTGTGGAAAAGAGGGAGTAGCTGACTTGCTGTTGTACTGCACACTCTCCTGCTGTGCAAGAATGGTCTTCTTGCAGTCAAAGTCATACAGTAACAGTGTTGGATGTCTTTTAAGTTGAAATTTAGGTCCAGCCTGCTGTGTAATGAGCAAAGATCAGGGAATCACAAAGATGCTTATGACCATCTTTTGATTCTCTGAATTTGACTGGAGACTAAATGGATTAGACTAGGATCTCCAGTCTACTCTCATTATTACACTAAAAATATTGTACTGTAACTCTGCAGATGGCAAGCTTGGCATAATATCCACCCTATTATATTTAAGTTTTAAGTTTTCCTTATAAACAAACTTGTTACTTGCTATACTATGGAGCTAAAGCAATGCAAGGCTTTTAAGGCAATTACAGTGATCTTATATATCAAGCAGCAACATGCATACAAAATATATATATTTATGTTCTCTAACTAGTGGCTGGAGTTAATAATAATCGAAGTTTGGAATTAATTATAGCTGAAACTTGATCTATTAATTTAGGACAACCTCTCTGAGGTTTCTGTGACCAGGATTTTATAGCCAGAGACAAGAAATTTCACACCACCACCACTGGAAACTTGAATATTTCTATCAAGTCAGTTATAGAAGAAAAATAATCATCTTGCAGGAACATATCCAGATGAACCCCAAAGGTACGCTAAAGTTAATAATGGAAAATCTTCTCTCTCCTAACTCCTATATATTGCAGGTAGTGGGAATCACTAGAAAAACTTAAAATTTTCAGAGACTGCAAATACAAAATAAATGATTACATTTCTTAAAACCTGTCTAGTTACAACTATCATCAAGCAAATTAAGCAAACGAGTGAACTAATTCCTGAGAGCTGGAATTTCACTAGCCTGGGTTTGGGCTGGTGGGGAATAAGTTTTCTCATCCTGCAGAATTTAAGATTTGTGTTCTCCTTCCCAATCCTTTCACCAGAATCCAAAATTTACAAAGACTTTTTGTGAAGTGTGAAGGTCATCCCTGGCAGGTAGGTCCATGGAGGATCTTCCCAGACTTAACGGAGCCTGCGTTGGCGTGCCCGTGCTGTCATTTTGTGCTTCTCAGGTGGAAGAAGCTTCTGTAGTTGGACTCTTCTACTCTCCCTTTGGCAAAAATTACACACTGGACAGGAGACATTTTACAGGTTAAAGTTCAGTGGAAAATACTCTTGTGAAGCATTTTTGATGAAAAAGCATATCCTTTTTCTTCAATAAAAAGAAAACATGACTGCCACCCTGTAATAGCTCTGTTTTGCATGCAAGCAAACACAATTCCCACCAACAATAGCTCCTCTATTTTGCATGCAAGTGTACACACATTTCCCTTTGTTATTCTTTGTAGAGTAGTTTGAATAGGAAATCGTATTTGGTGCTAAGCATTAGTGCAGCTTGCTGGCAGCTTGTTTACCTGGTACCCTAAGTGCCCCACGGGTCCCGAGACACTTGGTGCTGCTATGAAGCAGCATATTTGTTCCCTCCATGCCTTGCAGTTTCTTTGTGTGTGAAATAATGATTGTATACTATGCTTTAATTTTAATTTTTAAGCAGACATGGTCTCAGCCATCCTATGTGACAAGAACGATTAGTTTGACCTGCTATATGAATCCATCACTGCCTCTTCAGCTGCCACCCTTTTGGCATTTTTTATATTAGAGGAAGTGCAAAAGCCAAGCATCAAAACTAAGATAATTGCATTAGTATGTGTGAATAAATGACATGAATATGCTTCTGAAGCTCAGATACTCTGCTTTTCCATTATTTCCACTGTTACAAAGAGATCTTTCACAAATGTTTGTTACTGGAAAGAGGGCACAGGAAGGAGGAAAATAAGCAGGTAGACAGACAGACAGACATACAGTTACCTAGAGGAAAGGACAGAAGAGGCAAATATGGAAAGAGCTTTTGTCTGAAATGCACTGAACATCCTTTCCTGGAGACTTCCACAATGGAGTCAAAAGGCCTTGTGTCTAGGTAATTGTAGTCTGCTAAGGTTTCATGATGGAGAAGCAAACAAAAACATCATTCATAAAACATGTCCACAGTACACAAGTTACAACCAACTAGGTCAGTGTAGTTAAGAGCCACCTGACAAGACCTGGGAAGTTAGAGCACCTGTGCTCTAACCCTGATTACTATTTAATATTTATTCACTTTTTTCCTCTTAAGCTAGGACATGAAGACCAACACAAATTTGCTCTGCCTTTTAGAGTGTATTTGAACAGACAAAATGGGTGCCTTTCAGTGGATTTACCTTGTGTGAGAGCACTTACAATAATTATCAAGGGGATGTGTGTCAGGGCAGGACCTGATACATTTAATTCAGAGCCATCTAATGCACGAACTGATGTGAAAGGGCATGTAGCCCAGGGTCCTACAAAGCAAGAAGTCTATAGAAACTGTGTTGATCTTGCTTGCCTACAGCCATCCCTGAGGGTAAGTCCCCTGACATCAGCCTTGCTGACTATAATGCTGCCAGGAGTCAGGCTTTAACACCCAACAGAATAATCTACACCAGCAGCAGGAATTTTGGTTGCCTGTGGTACGATTTCTGACTGTATGAAGACACAATTCTTCTCATGCTCCCAGCCAACACTGTTGGTTTTTTTTTTTTTTTTTTTCAGGAAATCATGATTCTTTTCTGTTTGTCCTGCAGGCCTTCTCTGAAGAAGAAAGCACATAGCCACACTTAGCTTGGAAATAAACGTGCTCTGAAGTACAAAAGGCTGGGATCTGCACTAACCACAGCAACATGGCTTCTGTTTTGGAGCTGTCTGACATCTGTCCGAAGAGAAGCACAGGCAGCTGGAGTTCACATCTGTCTGGAAAATAGCATGTAGACATACCCATATGTATGCTTTCAAATCTTTTAAGCATAGACAAAGCCTATGAGAAATAAAAGGGAATGCATCTTATGCTATTTGCAGCTAGAGAAGTTTGATGCTGATCTTTACCTAGCTATGAAACTAAGGATTTAAGTCTGTCATCTTGCTCAGGAATGGGAGCTTGAGGCTGAAAAGTTGATATAAATGGTGCATTCAGAGAAGATTTTGTGTGTGTGTGTGTGTGTGTGTGTGTGTGTGTGTGTGTGTGTGTTGATTAAACTGTATGTCTAAAGGAGGGAAGAAATGCTATATCTATCTATATCTATCTCATAATTCTGCATGGCTGTTTCACAAGGTAAGACAGGCTTGAGTTGGGTTCCCAGGTCTTGGACAAAGTAACTTCCAATCTATTCAGCTTTTTTTCCTGAATTAGTTTACTTAAACATCAGTGCCAGACTAGCAGCTGTATGGTAGAAGGATTGCCGACCCATGGAGTCTGAGAAAACTTCCTGAAGGTCTGTAACTTAACAAGCCATGCAAGTTGTATCTTCACAGCTGCAATTTCCAGCAAAACTCAACACTGCTGATGTGTTTCTATCTTTCTTGTTTTGTAAGTGAGCTGTGAAGCAGAAGCCATAGTCTGTGAAGGAGATCCTGCAAGTAGTTCAGCCATGAATTACTGCCATTTTATTGCTGGGCTTCATTTTTTGTGCAACTGCAACTCTGTGGTGTTGTCCCTGATAAAGCAAATGATGATACTGAGTAACGGCTTTTCAATTGTGTCTGTTTCTAAAAGAATTCTAGTTTATTTCCCAGCATAATGCAGGTCCTACATCTAGTTTGCTTTTGTTTTTTATTCTGTTCAAAGATATAAGCCTTCATGAAGCCTACTAGCTAATAATGAATTAAGCTCATTTTAAGTCATCAATCTATTGTTCTACATGATCTTTCCAGAACACATTTAAGATGTCTGATGCAATGTTTATTCTCAGTCCTTTTAATGCAAGTCTTCTCTGTGACTGCCTGCCGGCCTTTATTTTCCATTTGAATCCTGCAAAGGATTGTCTATACAAGCCTAATGGTTTACAGTAACCCTTTAAAAATTAGATATTTGTGGTGAACCCATTTAAGATAATTTTTACAAAAGTCTATTATTCCACCCAAGCCTCTTCTGAACAGAGAGCCAAGTGCACTAAACGTATTAGCATTATGATAGCCCAAACCCATTTGCTGTGGTATTGAGGACTGACACACAAATGACCCTGGGTCTCAGTACATGGAAATTACTTGTAATTATTCTATATTTTCCAGCCCTCAACCTGTTCATCTCGTAACTCTTTGGTAGAGAGTTCTTTGAGCTGGCTCTAGCATTATCAGGGGAAATTCTGAGATCTCTGTTGGAGCTCTCCAATTTGCAGCTGAGTAGCTGACCCATTTTTGTTTAGGGCAATGTGTCTGGTTATAAAATCATCATTCTTTATAAGCCTCTTGCAGGGGGACAAATGGATGTATTTTTTTACTCTATGTGATATTTTTAAACTGATAGACAGACATTATTTGCTCAGCATTTTTTTCATCTCCATTTCATGAAAAATGAAGGTCTTTGGCCTAGAATTTCAACTTGATTTATATTCACAATTTCCCTCAACATGTTTCAGCCTAGCTGGTATCAAAACATGAACATTAGCTTTAATCATTACCAAAGGTTTCCATGTGATTTCATAGTGTGAGAAGATGTTGTTTTTCCTTGTAATTTTTTAATTTCTCATAAACTGAACATCAAATTCACTAACTTTCATCCAAAAATCAATTACTTTGAAAATCTGTAGGAAAAGAGACCTTGAAAGAATATCCAACCTTAATTTTTGTCGCTCTATCCAATCTTGGAGCTGTCTCTTGTTAGTTGGAATCATTACTATATCTTAAAAGCAGCAGCTTTGTGCAGTAAAATGGCACCATACTGCTCAATCTATCTGCTAAGTAGGAGTCCTCTGAATTTTTGCTCCATGTTCTACTGATTTCTGTGTGTTTATTAACACTAGCAACTCAATAGAGCTGTGAAAGTATGAATATTTCTCTATTCCAAGTCATCAGAAAATAATGCTTTTTCTCTTCTGAGGCCAGGATCTTTAAGAGTGGGCAGAATGTAAATCAGAAATGAAAAGGATTTGATTCCCACTTGCCAAGGGGAGGTTCCCATCTGTTCTTATTGAAGTGTACGGGGATTTTTGCGATTGACACTCTTAAAAAAAGGGTCAGACCTTAATTCGAGGGAGGAGAGAGCATTTAGCTCTTTTGTGCTGTTATCTATCTAAAATAAAAATGCTTGAGCTAAATAGGCTTGTGACCATCTGAAGAAGCTGCTTAGCAAAAAAATGTTCTCAATTTTGTAAAGGTGTAAACCCCTAGAAATTAGGTGGTCTTCACCACCACACAAGCAAATCTACGTTGGTTCACAAGGTGTATCAGTACCTCTTTTACCCCATGGAAACCATCTAACCCATCAAGGTCTTTTCCATTGCTAGCAATATCAAAAAATTTTACAGGTCATCAAGGTTGTACCTGTTCTGACCACCAGCCTGAGGAATCTCCTGACAAAGAGCCAACCAAACATAACTTCACCTTCATCTTTTGCCCCCAATCTACATAAACAACTTGATACAGGTGCTGCATTCTGGACCATATTTTTTCTAGTAGTTTCTCTAGTCCAGTCAGTCTGAAGAATCGCATACTTATGCTGAAATATTTCTTTTGTTACCTTCAGGACAGAACTGGCACTGATTCCAGCTCAGAGTGGGGTAGGCTGCACAGTAGACTTATTTTACAGATTTTTACAGCTCCTGAGTACAAAATTGTTATACATTGCCCCCCAGCTTGCTCCCATAGCAAAGTAATTACAGTATTTATTTTCAATGTGCAGTTTGTTACTTTCCCCTTCATGTCAGTCTAGTCCCTCTTATTCTCTTTTCTTTTTTGCCTTTGCAGTAGGTAACATATTTAGTGTTAAGGCTGCGTCTATCACCAGATTCTGATTGCTCAGAGAAATTAACATTAGGCTCAATGTATAAAACAAAACCATGAAGTAGCCCTAACAAATTAGTTTATGAACAATGGAAATTAAGACATATTGAAAGAGGAAATTACGAAAAAAAAAAAAAGGGAAACCCTTTAAAGCAATTATGAAGCACAGACCATATCAATACCATCCAACTCAGTGTAAGATAACAGCTCACAAAGGAACTTTTCTAGTCCATAGGTAAATGTGCATGCACAGTGTTCTCTATTCTACCCAGTCCCAACAACCTGTTTCAGAAGTATCTGTAGCTGTCTTACTGAAATTAAGCATCTGGTGTGGGAAATCATCAGCAGGTGTTAGAGAAGCCATGGTCTTCACCTGCTAACCAGAACTGCAGAGGATATCTCTTGTGATTGCCACACACACCTCTGGTTTCAGAGCCTCTGCTGGTCAGGACACACTGAAATGTTCACTTGTGTACAAATATAGCACACATGTACGTTTTTCAGCTGGCCTTTCTTAAGACTATGTCCCATCAAATTGCTCAGCATTTTGAAAGAACTTGAAGTTCTAGTTCTCAGTAAAAACATCAGGTGTGTCATGCAATGTAACTTGCAGCTCAGCTGCTGGCAGAGAATGTAAAGCTGCCTGAGATCTATCTGTATCAATATTGGAAGATTTGTGGAGTCACTGCTTTCATATCATGCTAATTACTGCCTTGACTTTTTAAAGAGCAGATAGTTTACCCTTGCTTTGCTCACTGCTTTCTGAGGTAAGCTTTTGAAATTCAATGGAGTTATGCCAACTGAAACAGCTAAGGATGCTGCCTTCTATTTACTCTTATACCTCCCAAAGCATGTGTGATTCAAATTCCATTGGGACTGCTCCTTTATCTTTGCAGTGAAAAATGTCCCTATTTTTCCTTCAATTTTTCACAGAGCAACATAAGCACTGTCTGCAAAAATGTCTTTTCAAAAGTAGATTGCAACTATCTGCTTGAAAAACTTGGATTTATTTCAGCTACAGTTCCAACATCATTAATTGTATTTTCTAGTAATGTTCATAGGAGCTCATTCTCAAAGAAGTAAGCTGATATTGCAAACTTTCTTGTAAAATCTGGAATTTCTTGCATATTCCTATAAAAATAAGCCAACTAGCTAACAAGTTTTGAAACAATAGCTATGGGACAAAAGCTATAGTATGTTAAATCACACAATAAGAACAGCGAATTGTCACAGTGAACAGTCCCAGACACTTACAGCCTGTAGATTGCTCAGAAAAAGCTGTTCATCAGAAAAAGGGCATAACTACACAAATATGTTTTGTAATCTATTAAAGATGTGAGGAATTCTATCTATAAAGGACTCTTGCTGTAATACAAAGGCAGCTGAGTAGAGACACTGAGTGGAACAGATCTGTGTTAAACACTGTATCTTCAAGTGGTTGCCGAGCACCACATGGTACCAAGAATAAAAATATCCTAAATAGAATGGAAAACTTTAAATCTCTATCAATGAGAGCCAAAACTCTATGGAAATAAGGAAGATAATGGAAGGAAATTCAGTAGGCACTTCACTCTGTGTTTGTAAGCAAACAGCGCCAGTAGAAATGAAGGCATTCATAAGATAGCTTTGTTTCTGACAGCGGCTGGTTCTGAAAATCGTATTGCAGTTAATACTTTTCTGTTAACTAGAGCAGAGGCTGACTGTGAAGTAGTAGTACAGAAATGTGAGGAGCCCTGAATTCCATGTAAAAATGAAACGCGTAAGATTGGCTCAGAGTAAGAAGAGGCTTGCAATTTTGAGGGCTAGCTAGGAGGAGACTGGGTCCTAATGGGAGCTGGGAAGAATATTCAGAGAAACTACTGGAAAATCAAGAATGAAACGAAAAAAAAAAGCTCTTATAAGGTGCTGGTTAATGCATGCTAGTGAAGAAGGAAGTCACTTGGCACAGTCTGCAGAATGAACTCCACAGTTCTTTAACACTGCAGGCCTGGTTTGGTATATTAAAATGTCACCAAAACCTCAACTCTGTAAGGTTAAAAAGGATGCAGAGCTCTACCTTAGATCAAAACAAGAACACAGCAGCTTGCATATATTGGACAATCACCACTTGAAAAGATGGTGTCCAGAAAAGGAAATACCTATCTAAAAAGGCAATGGGTTGCACCATGTATTTAATTGATCGCAGACATTCCCAGAGTATGGCCAGTGTGGGCAAAGGATGACAAGTAAGCATGTGGTTCAGATGAACTCCACATAGCAGCCACAAATAATGCTCTGCAAAATATGAAGACTGTTGACCTGAAAATATATATGACAGCTATTATTTCAAAGCTGCACACCAACACATAAGCCACTCTTCACGGAAATTCTATTAAAAGATTTTAAAGAAAAGACTCAAAAATAGAAGATAAACTGATGAAGAGTGTTATTCACACACCAGCTAAAGAAATATTTGAGGTACAGCCACAGTTGAACAGTAACAAGGGTAGGAATGCTACTTCTTGAGTAAGAAGGATGCTGGTTGCTTTTATCTTATCCAGGGGTATCATGTTGAAGTGATAGAAGCAAAAATAAATAAGGATATCTTTAGAATATCTCAAAGTGGAGTGCTTTTTCTCCTGCTGGACTACTACAGTGCTGACAGTGCACTCCCACTTCTATAGCAGTGCTGCATGCATTATCCTGCTCCACTTTGAGACTGTCACACCAGAAGGATGCATGTAGTATGATATGGCACTATCAAAACAAATTACTTGCTGCTTCTTGATGTCACTCTCCATGTGTCTGAGGAGACATAAAAGTTCAGGTGTCAGTAACATCACAGACTAACTGGACATCACTGTTAAGGTAGTTTAGCAGACAGGTTGGAAGTTCCACGTTACATGAGCATTGCTCACTCGTCATTCACCAGCTACCCTGGGGAATAACTACATGACTTCTGGGTGGTGCAAAGACACATGCCTGGCACCACCTGAGCAGTACCTAGAGCATGGGGAAAACAGGGAATGAAACAGTCTTTGCCAAGCTCCTTGCTGCATAGTGGTGACTGAACAGCATGGGGAGCTTGAACTCATACAATTAGCTGTTTCTATTTTTCTACAATGCCCCAGTCAGTATTTTCCTGTGGTCAGAGTTGGGAATTTTGAAGCCAGATCTCTTATGCAATAAAGCACCACAGTGACTAAAGTTCCTCTGGCAGATTGGACAGTAAAACTGACTGGAAGAAGCCCACCTTTTTTTTGTCTCCAGTATGAAACACTTCTACGAAAATATATTGGAAATTTTGTGTCTTCATCAACAACTGGAAAGTAGAAGGCCAACTTTCTTTTTTCAGTTATAAGTTTTGGTTTTCCACTCTTTTGAAAAAGACAGTTATTTTTGGCTACAAAAGAAATTGCAAGAGAAATCCTTAGCAGAGTTTTCCACCTAGCTCAAATGTCATTCTTCAAGGAACTCTACCTTTTTCAGCTTTCTTCTGATGGTGTTAGACTTGGCAATTTGTAAAATTTGGTAGCTGTTATCATTTGTGATAGGAATTACCCTGAGATATCCTATTTGTCCAACAATCAATTTCCTCTTTTAATTAGGATTGAGGTACAAGTTGCATCCTGGTGTTGAATCAGACTCCAGCTGGCTCTGAACTTTTTGCAGTTGATTACAATGATTGCAATTCTTTGGCTGGTTCTTCCAGCGTAACTTCCCTGCTTTAGAGAGAGTGGCAGTGGTTGGTTTGAACAGAGTAGACAGCTGAGTGGATGTTTGGTAAGAATTGCATCTAATGTAACATAACTGATCAATGTAATTTTCCTTTTAAATAAATGGTCTCTAGAAGGTGCTGTTCAGCAGAGCACGGGTGATATAATGCTCTGGATGGCATAAAGGGCTTTAAGAAATGGCTGGAAAGAGTATGCATATGCATGGGGTAGCTCTCAGTTACATCCAAGCACAGCCTCTGTATTCATAGCCACGGAAATAAAAAAGCCACCTCCAGGGCTTAATATCACATCACTACCAAATGTGCAAGATAGGACATGTTGAGCTTGTTGGACTGTGTGTTACCTAGGAGCTTACAGAACCTGTCTTCTGTCAGCCAGTCTTGCTGCTGCTTGGTTTCCAAATCAATGTGAAGATACTTTGATGAATAAAAGACAAATGATTTGTGATGTACTTGTTTGAGAAAGCCTCTCTCAGCGATAAACTCATTGTAACTGCATCATAAAGGAGATAAAGTCACATCACCATAAGAAGGAAGAGGTAGCTGTCAGGTTGCTCACATTTGGGACCCCAGTTTTTTTTAAGTCTTTTCTTCTCTAGATTGGTAATAGCCTCATATCTTTAGCTTTCCCACCTAATTTTACTGCCAAGAGGAGAAAGGTGTGGTATGGTCTATGCTGGCACTGAGGAAGGTGAGGAGAGTGGTGAGCACCAAATACAGGGGCTACTGTACCAAGACATTAATTTTTATTCTCAAAAGTGTGAATAAAACCAATTATTGTATATTGCTAGCCATTTTTTCTGCATAAAACAGGTCATATGTGGCTCTAAAAGGCAAAGATTTGGACATTATAATTTAGTAACATGACTGAATGTTGTGATCAGGTATTTAATCACAAAAGGCTAGCTGCATACCTCATTGACTAGAAAAAACATTGTCTGTGTGCTTTTTGGAGTGTGCCACATATTGCAAAGCGTATATTACCCTGTAAGTATTAATGGTAAGTATTTTAAGATCAATAGTTGCCTTCTTTTCGGAACTGCTCAGATGTGATGCTTACATTTCTGCCTTACTGGATTTGCTCTTTTGGGACCATTTAGTCAATCCTGTCTTGCTAGATTAGGAACCTCTTGAACAAATATAGTTCACTTTTTTTCATTTTGATATACCCTCAAATAAGTCATTAATTGCCCAATGAGCCCCACAGACAATTAATAGTTTCTGTGCATAATACATCAAACTGACTAGATATGAAACTTTTAACTGGATCACAGTATAAAGTTTAAAGGATACACCCAGGAGTGTGGTGTTCTGCTTTCTGCATCCAGCTTTTCCACTGACTTGAAGTAACTGTGAGGGTTGCGACCCTGAAGACCAGTTGTAGCAGAGGGCTGGAAAGCATGGCCCTCCAGAATGGACAACCCGAGGACCTGGCTACAGCATACTAATAAGATGGATGTAAGAGTGAAATGTGTACAGTTTTGTGGACATATGTGGTTTATTTTGTACTTTATGGAGGTTTTTTATATCCCTTGGGTTTCAAGAAGTCGGACAATTACAACCTTGTACTCAAAGATCTAAAGGAAAGCTCTTTTTGTTACATGAGGTTAGGTAGTAGTATAAGAGCTGAGAAACAGCATGTGTTCACGTGTAATGGCCCTGCAGTCCAGGATTTGTGCCAACAGTGGACGAGCCAGCTGCCAGCAGGTATGACATGCTTCCCCAAGAGCATGCCCAAACCACCAGTTAGGGTGTTGTAGTCCATGCATGAACATTTCATGGAGCGGGACTAGAAAGGGGCATGTCTCCAGTACAAGTTTACTGCCTGAAGCAAGTCCCTAGCAAGCTCTGCTCCTCTCATTCTTCCTTTTCAACCCCATGAATCTTAAGATATTCAGCACAGGGCATCCTGGGTTTGGTAAGAGGGCAGTGCTCCTACCCAAATGAACTCATAGCATGCTCTCACACAGAGACAATACTGGGGCTTTGGCTTTCTTAGGCCAGGTAAGGAGCTGTATTCAGAGCTCCTCCTTCCTCCATGAAGTTTCTAAACATACGCAGTCAGTGCACTAGAGACAGGCAGAAGAGCCATGCCATTCTGCCTATTTTGCTGCCAGGCCCACCTTGTGAGCTCTTTGCCACCATATCAGATTTGTCAGGGATGTGGAAAAGTGAAGCTGTAACCTTGGGTCTCTGCTTGGACCAGAGGGAGGTACTGTGGCAACAGCAGCAAGCTCAGAGGGGCTGCCTGAGGTGCCTTGAGCACATTTAAGCAAAAAACCCGGTTTGGGGATTCACAGCATTAGATAGCATTTGAGCAGGAATGCTTAGGACCCTGCTTTTCAGTCATTCCTGCAATACCTAGGTCCCTTCCTGAATTTAGATCTTAATCTTGGTTACTCAGTTTTGCCATCTATTGGCATAGACTAGTAATTCCTTTATATATAGGCTTTATATGGAAAGGTCTATGGAGTTTAATATATAATCTTTCAACAAAGTAGTTACAAATATGTTGCCCTTCCTTTTATGAGCCAATATTTCAATTAACATTTGTCTAATTCTTCTTTTTTTCTTTGTTTTCTTGTAATGGTTGGACTTGATGATCTTAAAGGTCTTTTCTAGTTTATTCTGTGATTCTATGACTCTGCTTTTATCAACAGCTACTTGGTTGTCACAAACAAAAGGTTTGATTGTTTTTCCGCTCCATCCGGTTGCACTGAACATATGCTGCCATGCTTCCACCAAAATATGTAGATGTAATTCACACTAAGACCAGAGAACACAGTAAAGAATAAAGCACAATATTAAAAAAAAAATCATTTATTCAGAGATGAATAAGTAATTAATTGCTTTCAAGTTCTGAGTGTCACAAAATTCAGGAATCATAGAACATCCCCACCACCTACGGTTGAGCAACTTTTTTTCTTTCATTTTTTGTTTTAGATTTTTAACTAGAATATCATAGAGTGATTCAAGTGGTTCTACAGATACTTATATATAGAAATGACTTTACACACGTGTAATCATGTTTAGTTCAAACAGAACTAGTGAATTCATGATGTTACCCTAGTGCATATTTAGAAGGAGTATTTTTTCACTTTTATGTGGAACACATGTTGTCCTTTGTTAAAAGAAGGATATATACATGCCTACATATACGAAAAGAGATAAGGGAAAATATGCAATCTGAAAGCAAAATCCCTGCTTGCCCTTCAGTTTACTAAAAATAATGTTTGCATAATACATGTTAAACAAAAAAGCCAAACCATGTTATCTTACAGTTGGCTATTTTCCTAATGCAACACAGTTTCTCATCCTCTGCTTTTAATTCTGAATTTGACAGCCTGAAAAATGCATCTTCAAAATTAGAATATCTTGTCTTTGAAATAAATATTTTCTTTGTGTATTAAAGGATAAATGTGCCTCCAATACAGAAGGTGTGATAACTAGGATTACTGCTAACTTCTTTTGTTGGCTGCCATCCCACCAAATGAGTCACATTTAGTGTAGATTTTGACCTTATTACATGCCTGGGGTCAGTATCCTGGAGATTCGGTGGTTACTAATGGTTACTCGGGCAGAGAAATGAAGGAGGAGGTAAGACAGAAAAAAAGCATACACATAAGGTGTATTTTTCTAAGTCCTGCTGCGAGAATGAAAGCTGAAGACGTTCCCCCCACCAAAATATCCACCTTTTGTGGGCCAAAAAATATAGGTTTTTATGGTCTCAGAAAAGCAGAGTGATGGTAACCCCCTTTTTTGAGAAGTCTTAAAAAAAACCTGTGATAGAAATGCAGGAAATAAAAAGAAAAAAGCAAAGATCTTATTTAGATCTGGCACCTGTGAAATAGCAGGCTGGGAATAATATACTGCAGGTGCTCCCCACCTCAGTCCCACAACATCCATCTGTATAAGCTGTGCTGTAAACAAGAGCATTAAAGGATGCAGCCATTATTAAGACAGATTGTAGATACAGCTACATTCAACAATTAGGCTAATCATTTAAGATTAATTTTTCTGTAGTTCATGTAATTGTCTCTTTCCCAAAAGTCTGCTCATGTGTCTGTCTGGAGTCAGATCATATTGTCATTTTGTGTCACTCTTGTTTGATCTAATACCCAAAATCTTATGCACGGTTAAAGGCCTAAGTGAAACGGCCACTTAACCAAATGCCTGCATTTCAGCAGCTTCACCAAATGACCAGTTTGACAGAATGACTGTGATAGGAATTAAAGCTAGTGCAGCTCACTTATTAATCATTGCTCAGTGACCTTTAACAGCAGCCAAGTTGTATCTGAGTGTAGTTAAGGTGTCCCAGAGTTTGTGTGTCGCAGGAGGAGGTGATGGACTGGAAAGTAAGGAGGGAGGAGAGAGCGTTATTCTTTTTTTTTGGGGGGGACACTGTCCCCATTGAAATCAATTACAAAAATACCACGACTCCAAAGGTGCGTGGACCAGACCACTGAGTCTTGGATGTTGCCATGCAATTAAATGCTGGGTCTTGCTATTTGAAAAGAATATATATTTCTCTAACTAGGGCACTGAAATGAATAATCCCTGTTACTGAAAGAAAGTTATGTGGGAGTAAAATAGTCCTTGGGACTGGAATTCAGTTGCCAGCTTAGCTCTCTGCTGCACAGTTTTGCAGCTAATCAGGGCACACAGAAAGGGTTTCCAGCTGCTCTGTGCTTTCCCTGGGGAGGGATTTTATTGAGTGCTTGTGTGTATATGTGTGGCAGCAGCTCTTTCAACAATGTATGCAATAGCTACATTGCAATAGCTAGGGAGGCTTATTGGTGGGTCTGGTTTCTTGATGGGTTTTTGTTTCATTTATTTGAGGTTTTTGTTTGTGTATTTGTTTTTTTCTTTGTATCCCAGAGGAAACAGCTGGGGAAAAGATCCTGGAGAAGGCCTGCAGGCCTCTCATGCCAGTTTATTTGAGTTTGTTATGTTTGAGTTAATTTGTCCCATGTTTAAAAAACGTGGACTCCTAAAGAATGTAGATGTGCATGAGAAATATTAAAAATAAACAAATATTCCAATGCTACCACCCAAATTGTCTTAATGTTTCTGGGTAAAATAAATCAATGTGGGTATTTTCAGTGTGATGAAACAACACTTGAGAATCTATTCCTAAAAGGAGCTCATTCAGCATTGGCTATGACTGACTTTGTTACTTGAAGTTGATGAAAATACATTTGCAAGCAAGGATTATTCATACATCAATGGTCTTCAGTACTGGAACTTGTACCAGCAGCTCACAGAATGAGATAAAAGTTCTGCAGAGTTGTGTTAAATGTTGGGTTTGTATTTGCTATGAGAAAGGTGAAAACGGATTTATGTCTAACAAAGTTAACCTAGAAGTGCAGTTTTTAAATAAAGTTCCTTATTTTAAGTTTAAGTTTAAGTACCTTAAAGCAATTGTGTAGAATCTTCATCTTTAATATGGTTTTCATTTGCTAAATAGCTTCTTCCCCCGTTGCTATGTTTGAGTTCAAGGCTTCAAAATTTTGCAAGAAGCCCTCATTTTTCCAATGATTAACAGACAAAAGGAGCAGACAGGCAAAATGACATCCTCTGTGCCTTTAGTATTTTTAAATAATTAGTCAATTTTATTTCAATGTAAGATAGATTTTCTGAATTTTATTGTAAGAACATGATATATTTATGGAAAAATACCCTAAGTACAGCTTTTTCTCAAAATCAAACCACCTATTTCTTGGGTTTTTTTGCTCTTGCTTCTTAGAGTATTTCTTTATCCTACAACACCATGGAAAAAAATTAAGCAACTTTTTATGCTGAAAGCTACATTTCAATATATTAATGCTTTGCTTTCCAGCACTTTCAGGGACAGATCCTCAGCTGGTATAAGATGATGTCCTACGAGATTAGTAAGCTTGTCCTAAGTAGAGTGTTGAAGATCCAGTCCTGTTTTTTCGATGCTATGTAACTGAGCTTTTTCATTATATAAATATAATTCACAGATTGTCTTTCAATTTGTTGATAATTCTGCCACTGTCACTGTTGCTGTCTTATTTACTCCCTCATATATATCGATTTTTTAAGTTACTGGTTTAACTTTTTTTCTATCTTCTTCCCTTCCACACTCCTGAGGTTAATCTCACTTCTTGCCGCAGGCTGGCTTTAGATAATCATGAACATACTTTGATACTTGCTTCTCAAATAGTTGCTGTAAATCTTGTGGCCAAACCATCCATTTTTCTTGGCAGCAGAAGCTTTGCTTCATTTTTGTATACAGTTTTTGCACACAGATTGAGTCATTTGCAAACTTTGGTACCATCTAACTAAAGGCATTCCTGAGAGACAAAAGCTGATTTTTTAGTGAGTCATTATCATGGTTTCACTTGCAGGGAATAGTAGGATTCCATCACCCCAGATACAGTGTCACTGTAAAATCATGCATGCTGTTTCACTGAAGAGCCAGAAATACGGTGCATGCGGTGATTTTGCTTGTGTGTTTATATTGAGAATAACTGTGATTTTCTGTGTTGATATGAGATACAGTGTCCAGCCTGTGGAAAAGATGGGGCTACCAAGACAGGAACCCAAAATAAAGCCAGCAAATGGTTCCAAAACTGAACGCACTCTGAGGCTGTCGTGCAAGATAGAGGTACGCAAGAGGATGTATTTCCTTCTCAAATGGGCTAGGTAAACATCTGTAGCTTGTCAGATGGATACACAGGAGTAAAGAGCAATCTTTTAAATTTATTCTTAGCGCAAATAGATTAAGTGCAGCTTGCTTTTATTCCTGTCATCTACATCTATGTAATCTGTGTCTTTGCATTTGGTTATCTTTTTTGGATTTTGGAAGTATAAGTAATCTGCTTTCTGCTTTCACCTAATTTCAGTGAAGAATCATTTCAAGGTCACTAGCTAGCACCAAAACATTCTGTGGCTGCAGTGGTACTTACAGACAGAGGTCTGAACCACCCTTACAAGTGCCTAGCAGTTGCCTCCTTTGCTCTTTAATACTCAGAGTATATAAGCCCATATAAGTAAGATGCAATAGTCTGCATTGAGAGTTAATAATGCAGTCATCTAAGATGAAAAAGAAAGTCTGTGACCAGAAAAACTCTGACATTTGACAATTAATGGAAAGCATACCTGAACCTGCGGAGTCCCAGCAGAACTGGTCACCACTATTCAGGACACATCGATAATACATCAATATTTAATATTGATCAGAGAGAAAATCACCACTGAAGAAGGAAAGTCTGCATATCTGCTATTATCAGCTCAGACTAGAAATAAGTAAATGTAGAGCAACAGTAGAATTGTTTTTTCTCATCTTTGTTTTATATTATTTGTTTTATAAATATAAGCTTTAGGGACAAAATCAGCCTATAAAATCCGTTGTCATTATTTCCTTCCTATTTCCCTTCCAGCCCATCTAGTGCATTTGCAGGAAGGTAAGCTCTTCGAAACAGTCCTCCCACATAAGAAACTGTGAGAACTATGAAATATTACTGCAGTCCAGGTATCTCTGAAATGCTGATCTGCCTGGCTAACATGGAGCTGAAATGTAGTTATTCCCTTTGACATGAAGTCAGTTGTGAATTTACCAGATGAGCTTCCTTGACAAATGGCTACCACCCACTCAATCCATCACTTCAGGGAAGCTAGGCTGCCTCATACTTTTTCTTCCCTGTGCTTTCATCTTTTGTTCTGCCTCTCAGAAAGATCAAGGGGTAAAATCCAACCCAATATTCAACAGTATGTGATGTCGAGCACCAAACAAGTTACAAAGAGATCTTTAATGCATATTATACAGTAATCATGTACTTCAGAATTTCCTCCTTTTTAATATAAAAAAAAAAAAATCAGCTGCAATCCTTCATTAGTATTTTAATTGGCATAACTGTTGAGTTTCCAACTATCCACATGGTAATTTACACTTATACTGTAGCTAGTGGGAGTTGGTTTTATTTCTTTGTGCTAATCCAAGGCTCTCACTTCCTGCAACAGGAAAGCTGCAGACAACAGTTGTACTGCACGGGTAAAACACACAAAAGGAAAGGTAAAATACATATGTGGAATAATTTTCCTAAAAGCTAGGAGAAAAATATATGTTAACCTATTATGTATCATACCAGCTAGATTAAAGTAGCTAATAAGCATTTCGTGTCGAACAACTCCGAGCCTTGTTTTACCTAAACAGTCAATGATGGAAAGGTACATTTTTAAAGAAATAATATGTAAAAATATTTTTTTCTGAATATTTTTTTGTATATTTAGTCTGAGAAGAGGGAGGGAAATGCTCAGCACATATGCATCATCTTAGAAAATTAGGTAGCAGAGCAAAATGTAGATTTCCTGATGTATGCTTGTGCTACTTTCACATAAGCTCTGGGATCATCTATGAAAGCCACCATCCCAGTGTCTTCTCCTGTGGGGCATTGACACAACACATCGCCGTGTATGAAGAGGGGCTGGAATGGGGCTTCTGAGGGAAAAGCCAGTCTGGGACTATGGGTGCACAGACACCTATGGGTGCATAGGGAGAGCAGGGTGCCCTTGGTAGGGCTCAGTGGATGGCAGGGAGAGAGCTTGGAGACAGAGAAAGCCCAGACCCACAGCTGGTGTGTGGCTGGAAAGGGGCTACGAGAAGAAAAGGCAGGCTACCAAAATTGCTGTCCTTGTCCAAAGCAGGCCATTGTCTGAAGCCCAGGGCTCACAGGCCACATAGAGCTGCTCTCACGTGTCCCCCTCCCCTACACATCCCAGACAGGATTCCCTGGTACCTTGTGGCTGGGGTTTCACCACCAGCAGTCCCTGATGATAGGACAGTGCCTCTTAATGTGGCTTCCCCCTTCTTTCCTTAAGAATCATGTGGATTGCTTTAGAAAGTGTGTGATCTTTTTCATTCTGTGGTTTTGCTGTTGTCGGCAGCATTACTGTTGTTTTTTAATTTGTATCTTAAGGGAATAAGGCTTATTTATAGGAGTGTGGGTTTGCCTGCATGTCTGTCTCTTACTTTTTTTCTTTTTTCTTCTTTTTTTTTTAGCCCAGTGGCAGATTTCAGCCAAATGTGACAGAGGGCTAAAGCCCTCCCAGATAATTAAGTTACAAATGTCATGAAAATAGACAAATGGGTAGAGGAGAGAGATGCTGTAGATGCCCATACTGTGGGAAAAGCTGCAGAATGGTGTCTCACACCATTAGGCACTAGAACAGCCACATGGGAAAAGGGCCCCTCCAAATGCCTGAAACACAGACTTAGCTTCAGCTGGGTTTGTGTTCCATGCATGCCAGAGCTGACCACTTATAAGACAAAGCTCCACAGAAAGCAAGATCAAATCCTTCTGTGCACAAATAGCTATTAGTTTTCTGACTGGAAGTCCCTCAAAATGTTGTTTGGATTCAACTAGTTGCATTTTTAAGAAGGATATTTTCTACCAGTAAGTAGGTATGCTGAGGTGCATATGATTTAACCAGAAAAAAATGCCAGTTCCCTTTTTCTCTTCACAACCACTTTACCTTCATAGACATATTAAAATGAGCACAGCTAAGACCACATTGTGCTGTACCAGAAAAGCTGTATCTGTCGTGATAATTGAATCAACAATGTTAGCAGGGCTGCATATGTTTACAGTATGCAGGATTCAAGAACAGAGAGTAGAGCCCAGCTGAGAAAGAAGAATCAGTTCATACCATGGCATAGTGATGTCCTATCCATAACAGAGATGCAGCACTGCCTCCAGCCAAGATGGCTGAAGCTAGCAAGATCAAGAGTGCCGTACATTTCAAGTTAACCACATTGTTAAATATGCCACTGTCATGGCATCCCGGAATAACACTGAGAGATACATGGGGACAAATAAGTCCTACTGTGGCCAAACATCCCAGCTGTTTGTGGCCGCACCCAGGGCATGGTTGGGAACCAGTGCCAGATGGTCCTGGATAATTTTAGGAATATGGTGAATTCGAGCTTTGGACAAATTACCTGAAAATTTGGAAGGTGCCAGGTAATTCACAAACCCATTCTTGGGGTTCTGAATCTGATCACCCTTGCTCCTAGCTTTCCACTATGCTGAAAAATCATGATGGGTTTTGTGGGACTTTAGCCACAGTCTAAAAGAGTGGAGGTTAGAAAATAGACACCTCTTGGCTTTGTAGCCCATAATTTGGGGAGTGGTTTAGACCTCTGGCTCAGCCCAAAGTTCAAGGGAGGCAGTAGAGTCAAACTTCTTTCCAGCTCTATTTGAAGATTCATTTTAAAATAAAAGCCTTTGCTGAATAGCCTGTGTAGAATTTATTACTAAGCAGATGCTCAGTTGTCTTTATAATATCAACCACTTCTTTAATAATCTGTGCTGTTTCCAATATTTCTGCTGCTATCAAAAAAGAGAGAAAGAGAACAAACTTCTAAGTTTTTATTTTAACTCAGAACTGAGTGATTTCAGGTTACCTGCCCTCTGTAGCACGATGTGGAGACTGACTGTGGGTAAAGTGCCATAGTATTTTAGCACATGTTCAGTACCAACAAGCCAGCATAAGCAACTGCAGAAAACAGAAGCCTAATCATTACTCCATGTTCCTGGTGCATAAAGAGAGATACTGTCCACCCACTCAGTCTGTGATCAATGCCAAGTCTTTTGCAAACTTAGGGCTTTAGTTCAGCTTCTCTGATTTACACTTGTGCATTCTTCCTGGCTCTCACCTTTCTGGGGATGTAATGAACTGGCTGACCAGAAGCTATTCTGCTACAATGCACAAAAAAGGGATGCCAGGAACATTAAGATGAGCTATAACTGCTGGGGAAAGTCCTCTCATTTGAAGGGGCTAAGAACAAAGCCTCTTCAAACCTTTGTGGGCTTCATGAGATACCTCGGTGGCTTAGGCTTAGGATTTTTCCAGGCTGTACAAAGTCACACAGAGCTGCTTCCCTAGGACCAGTTTACCTCTGTTCCCCTGGCTTGTCCACTATAGCTAGTGTTTTAAGATCTGCTGCATCTTTTTCCTCTCTGTGTGGGTGCTCTATAATCTGAACAAGGAATGGGTCTCTTTAGAGTGAGCTCTGAAATACGGCTATAGTGACATCATTTCATTAAAAAGGTGCCAATATAAGATGCTCAGGAAATTCAAGAGCATTTATTTACTGTCCCTGTTAAAAATAGATCACTTGAAATATTATGTTGGGTTGTAATCAAGAGCAGACATGTCTCAGCCATGGGCAAATAGTCGAGAGGTTTCTGAGGAAAATAATCCACCCGCTGCAGACACATCTATTCAGAAAATGCTTTTTACTTTACCAAAAAATCCCCAAACCCCAAAACACTCGAGAGGTGGACAACTTCGCATCAAAAACATGGATCTTATGTCAAAGCTACCTAATGACATACAGCATGTGTAGCTACTATTCATTTCAAGGGTCAAATACCCTAGCAATATGAATAAAGGAACATTGTAGGGGAAGTTGAGGTAAAACGGTGGGAATGGGTTAATACCTCTAAAATTGACAGAATACTATGCTTTCTCCTCTTTGGCAATTCTTACAGTTCTGGTTACATTATAAATTAGAGCATTGTCGATTCCACCAAAAGCTCAAAATGAGTTGAGAACTTGAGTTTCAGTGAGAGCTTGCTGTAGGAGACATAGACTAATTCAGACTCATTTGTTACAACTACAGAATCTTTACTGTTTAAACAAATGAAGATAGACTTGGGGGAAAAAACAAACAAACAAACAATTCTTAATAAAACTTTACCCATTTGTCCCATTGGGAATAAAAGTGAAGATAGGCTTTTTATGCTGGGAGTTATAATCAGGGAAGGAAGTGATGAATTAAAACAGCCTTACTGAAGGTTAACATCTGGTGTGTTAGAGGACTAAAGAACCTAATCTACTTGTTTATGAATATACAACAGCAATAAAGATTATCAGCAAGGGCAAAGAGGAGGGATTGTTAATCTGAAATAGATACTATTCACAACTCAGCTGCCTTCTGTGGGGTTGTGTCTGTGTGCAGACATGTACATGTTTGCTTAAAGTTAGAAACTGCTCCGAGGTTTTATGAGAGTAATGTAGTTTCCTAGTAAGTAAATAGGGTCAGCCACACAGAATTTTTATTTCATAGTTTTTCTACTTTCTCCTTCCCTATTTTCCTATAGGGGAGAAGACTTTTGTTCTTTTGTGGCTCCTACCAATGTTTCTCCCTACACTTTATGGGTCCTTACCAATACCAGGGTAAATTTTACCATTGATGTCACTGAAGACAGGATTAGGCCTTTATCTAGAAGTATATTAGTGATATAGAAAGATAAAACCAGGGAAATAATATAAAATGTCACAATACTCATATTCTTTAAAATATAGTTATAATAACAATAAATACAAGAATTTTTATTTTAATTCCTAAATTGAAAAAAAAGTCTGCTAAAACACTGATAAAGCAATACACATCATTAATTTGTACATGATAACAGAGAGAGATTATGAGATCACATACAAGTTAGGAGGTTTTGAGGTTACAAGGTGTGGCTGATGACAAAACAACAATCCAATTTACTATTAATTGGGTTTAATGAGTACTCGGAAAGTCTGTTCTACTGCAGGGCCTCATCCTTTTGTATGCAAACTAGGTGAACATTGTGACAGAAATGGGGAAATCATAACTGTATTTATTGCTTAGCAGCTTAGCAGAGAAGACACTAATGACTGTACATTGTACAGGATTGTAAAAAATTGTTTTGATGACATAAATATTAAAATTTTCATTTCTTATAAATACTGTTGAAAGCATCCTTTTAAAACTGTCTGCATTGTTATATTCAATTAACTCCAGTTTACAAGATTCTTGACACATTTTCTTTAAAATATATTAATATTATGTATTTTGCCTTTTAAACCTATTATGAATAGAGTACTTTTGACTATTATGAATTCATTAGCATGGTGCAATTTGTATTCAGAGTGTACAAATTATCTCTGGCCTCAGCAGAGCTGAATGAAAACAGCACCATGTAATTCTCAAGGCTATGATGGAGAGCAATATTTTTCTGTAACTAAGATTCACAATCAAGTGAGAGACAGGGCTCCTCTCCACAAGGAGCTGTATTCAAACAGGGGCAATTATCTAGTCATATTTCCTTTCTCAGGACGTCGCATTTCTTGTCATTAAAGGTTAAACCCAAACCTTACTGTGGTCCAGTCTGTGGACACTCACTGCAGCAGGGCTGTCTCCAGGTGTGGAGAAAATGTGCTGCAGAAAATGGCACGGAAAGAGATGCTGAGTTTAAATAGTGAATATAAAGGTGCAAATTTACAAACCATTGCCTTCTGTAATTAATACTATCTGGGGACTCATTCTACTCTGCACTTAAGGGTCGTTACTCCAAAAATCCCAAAGACACCGATGTGCCCTGTGCTTCATTTTGGAATGTTTCTGCGCTGCAGGGACAGTGCAAGGCTGAGTGGACCTTGGGGGCAGCAGTCTCCTCAGCCTGAGGAAGTGCCACCAGAGGGTGATGTGAAGCCAGGTTAGCTCACCCTGCACACCCCATTTTTGTCCTTATCCTGAAGGGTACCTGGAGGGACCTGGAGGGACTGAAAGGGCCCTGAGGCTGGTGCCTGGGATGCAGGCGGATGGCAGTGCTTGTCTCCTCCACCAGCTAGCTAACACAAGTCATATCTTCGAGTATTTTAAGACAACCTTAAACTACGCCAGAGCCTGTTCTGGCCTGTGGCCAGGGAAGAGCTGTAGTAATCAGAGTAGGAAAATGCCTCACAGTGACATTTCCCTCAGCTGCCCTCAGCTGCGCTGCGCAAGACCACGGCACAGATGGAGAGAGGGGGTGGGAAGGTGGTGGCCACTGCAAAACAAATATATATGCTGGGCAGCTCTGGGACTGAGGCTTCAGGTTAAAAAAAGGACTCGGAAATATATCACTGAACTGTTCAGCTGGGATGTACCGTGAAGGTTTAATCGTCTCTCTCACCCACCGGTTTGCTTCCATGAGTGGGAAATTGGTTTTAACCTTGTGTGGTTATTTTTGCATAGATGATTAGGTGTGAAGCACGAACACTTTCATAAGCCTGATCCGAGAGGGCTTTGTGCCAGCCATGCTCAGGGTGGGCAGCCCCACAGGGAGCAAGAAAGAGGAAAATTGAGCCCCTGGGGCTCTCTTTCTTTAAAATGAAAACTCAATAGGCTCTATAAATTGATCAGGGGAAGTGCTCTTTCCTGACAGCCCAAGTCAGCAGAGCAATAAAAGGTTATTTAGATCCTGCCCTCTGGATCCTGAGATGCAGTTACCCTGTGTTTGCATTCATATCTAGAAAAACTTCATTATCGTAAAGTCGGTTCAACTGAACTGGGCTTGGTTGGGTTTTTTTATTTGGCTTAAAGGAGAAATTGATACTGTTGGGGTGGCACAAGTTGGATGATGAGTACCTCACACAGTGTATGGCATCAATGGTCATGCTGGTTAAGATAGACTCTGAGGTCAGAAATGGTCCAAGTTTGGCTCATTATGTAACATAAATAGAGGAGCTACTGAGGTAAGTTTAGCGTGCACTGCCCAGGCTACTACACCTCATTTTTTTAAAGGTGAAGCAATCCCTAGGGATGCCTTAGAAGCACTAGAGAAAACAGTATTCTTTAGCATTACTGCTTCTTTCACTTTTCACTGCCTGTCAAGACACCCATCAGTGCTCAGTAAGACATACTATAAATGGGGGAGGGAAGACAGGGAAATACTCAAAACAGATGAGGAGTGGAAAGGCGAAGAAAGTATTATTAAGGTAACATTTACTCTGACTTTTCTGCATCAAGGAAGGGGATCTAACAGAGAGTGCAAATGTGTGCTGCAGTCTGAACCCAAGCAATCATTGTGGTCTGATACATGAAATGGCTGCTCACAGAAGGTGAACTTGTTAAGTATCCAACATGCTTCCAGAAACAGATTCTGCGAAATACATCTTTTGCTGATTTTTTTTTTTCCCCCAGCTTGAAAGGACAGAGCTGACTTAAACATAAAAGACTAGTTAATAAAATATACATTTTACCAGAGGAGTGAAATGAAACAGGAGGATCTTGGGCTGAATTCTTTATCTTCTGAAGTCTAAGAAATAAGTTTATTCGTTATAATGCTCTTTCTGCTCCAAGGAGCATGATTCCATATTGTACTCTCTTGTTCTTGAACTTGTTCTTTGACCAGCATGAAGCTGATGTTGAATCTATGCCAGGCTTTGAGTACCATTAAGGTGAAGGTTTCAAGATCACAGAATAGGTCTAAGCCAGTTCAGAGCCTACTTAAACCTCCAAGTTGTGTGACCAAGAAACCAGTGAAACAGCTGTGGGTGACAGGCCTGCCAAATGAAGCTTCTGGAAAAGAAGGCAAGCAAAGAGGACACTGATCTTCTCACCCAAACAGTTGCTGCAAATAGTGTTGAGTAGATGTGAAAGATGAAAGCCCTAGCAGGAGACATGCTTTTTGTGCTTTTTTGGCTAAACTTCTAACAGTAAGCCATGAAGTTGTCATTTAGCCCTTGTCAGACGTAATATGTAAGCCACATGTGAGGCAGCTCTATACAGCTAAAAGAAGTACTGCTGTATATCAGAGATGGATTTGTATTCTGCCATCAGGACAGCCAAACATGCATTGCTGAGGTGTGAATTATGAACGTCAGTTTCCAAATGGCCAAGGGGCAATAAACATTAATATAAACTAGACATGGGCCCATGCCAAATAACCCCGGCTCTCAGAGTGTTTAGATTGCAAACATTTGATCAGGATCCAAGCTTTGCAGCTGGCCTTATCTCTGCAGTGGCCAAGCCAAAACCCCGGGGTTTGTGGCCACCTGGCACATTTAGCAACCCAAGGATGTAGTGTCCGATTACCTGCTCCTTTGCCTTCTCCAGCTAACAGTCCCTTTTATCAACCATCCCTTGTGCTTCCTGTCTTGCCCTGGTATTCTTTCTCCAGCTTCATGTTTTTGCTCTCTCTTATTCATACTGGAGGCTCTCCAAATAAGAGACACGCTTTAAAACTCTGGGTAGAGTTATGCAATATAGTGGAGAATTATCAACAGGAAGCATGGAGTCTGAGCATGAACTTTGCACCTTCCATGCAAGGCTGACAAAGTGCACTAGGCTTGCTGTGCTTGTGAAAAAGAGGTGGGCAAGAAGCACATAAACACATTCAATCCAACTCGGAATACCTTCTGATGTTTTAAAAGACATAGTAAGGCTGGTTAGCAATAGGTGCTTGTGGGATCTGAGCCAGAAACTCCAACCATTCCTGGGGTCAAAGACTGGATTCTGTAACTGTCTGTGTTTACTCTTTCCACTTCAGATCCCACTGGCTGGCCTTCAGATGGAGATTGGCAGTCTTAATGTGTGTGGTTTTATTTGTCGGGATGTAATGCACAGAGAATCACTTGGACTTGCCAAAATACACAATTGATCCCCTTGTTTCACCTCCAGTAGCAATATCCATGAGAGAAGTTGTGTGATCACCTTGCTTTTGGTAGACTCTCCTTTTCTTCCTGGACCCTGGCCTTGCCCTAGACATTAAAGCAAGACCATCATTGTGATACTATAATTTCTGGGGGGTTTCATGTCTTCAGTAAAAGAAGTTGTCAGACATGATCTTAATACAAAAGAACGTTTTCACTGAAATCTACGAGGTTAATTGGCATATTAATTATCAGTAATTAATATCTTCATATACAGACAGAAGTGGAGATTTTATTGGTATAAAATTTGTCCATTAGCTACACTTCAGACTCATCAAATCCAGTGTTTCTGAAACATTAAGACTATCGATTTATGTTATAGATTTGTGATGTGTATTTAATACTCACATCTTAAAACAGAACAAGGGGATGCTGAGCTTGCATCTGCAGTTGTCTCGATTTCCTCTTCTCACTTACTGGCTGAAAAGCACACAAAATTTCATGATAATTTCATGCCTGGTTATAGCCATCTCTGGTTTTGGCTGAACAGATTTCCTGAGCCTGTATGTCTGGCTATAATAATCATACTGTTGACTCATGGTCATGTAAGGAAAAACTTTGTAGATTCTACACTGATAAAATATCTCCAACAATCTTATCTGAACTTCTAGAAAATCAAAGTTTAATAATATTGTTTTAGACAGTCAAGCAAAAATTTCAGTTTCCAACTTTTTGAGAAATCACTCTGCTCAGTGATATTTAAACCTAGAACTGGTGGCAAGTCTTCATGGCTTTATATCTGAGCAGTGTATTATTTTCCCTCTGTTTTTCACTGTTGCTATCAAAGTGGGAACATGCTAGACCAAGTTTTCTATACAGCCCTTTCTATACAGCTCTCCTGGACCAGAAGTATTCCTTTTTAACAAATCCAGACCTAGGACATATCTGGATGTCTACAATTCCAGGGATAATCTCAAAAGTAGACCCATCTCTTCTCTGTCCAAGCCCTACAAGCACCAAGAGCCAGCATAATCAAAACAATTCCTTAAAGTGTGGGTGTAGGTATAAAAACTAATCCATTAATACCACCCAGCTTTACATCTCCACTTATGTGGGAGTGCAGAATATGTCTGACAATGTCTCCAGCTCTTCAGGGATAAGCAAGAACACTCTTATGTTTTCTGTTTGGTTGTGGGGTTGGAGTGAGTGGGAAGGGTTCTGCTTCTTTTTCAGCTCACATCTCACAAATCTGCCAATACGTTGTCATCATGTTCTCCATCCAGACTGCTGCAGGAACCTCAGCTTCACTGCTTGTCTCATTGCTTGACTTTTTTTTTTTCCTTTCTTTTCTTTTCTTTTAATAAATTATTCTTTGCTGAGCAAGATTGAGAGGTGTTGAGCTTCACAAGGGCTGTCCTGGCACACACAATCCTTGATAGTCTTACTGAGACTATGGGGCAACCCATTATTAGTATGAGGGATAGGCAAATTATAGTGCAAATCTACCATAATGCAGCTCCAGCCAGAAAGAGACAGCTCCAGGTTTTGCAGTATCACCTAGTGAGACGTCAGGAAAGGTTAGAAGGTCAAACTGTGAGCTGTTTCACTTTCATCTATTTGTGAAGGCCATGAAATTCTTTATAGACATTTTAACAAATAATGCTTCAGAAATATACTTTCTCCTAAAATCCTGCTCCTTTTTATTTCTCAAGTATAAAAGCCAAAAACAACTCAGCAAGCATGTTTTAAGTTGAATAAAGGAAGCTTGTAAGAATACATGTTTCACCCTTCCAGAAGGGTCATTATAAAAGAAGTAATGTTAAAAATAATTTTAACGTGATCTGCAAAAAAATGAACTCTTCATTTTTCTGCATCTTTTAAGACAACCTGAAATGCCCCTGAATGAAGCCTTACCTTATCCTCCTTCTTTTCCCTTTAGCCCCACACCTGGCCTCTCCGTCTCAGTAAAGGGAAGGTTTTGGCGGCTCTGGCTACAACTGAATGATAGGACTCTCAATGTTTACAAGCTCCATCTTAGGATGAAGTCAAGAAGCATATTTTCCCTCCTCATTTTTCCCTTTTCCCTCTGGTACTATGTCACCAAAGAAAATCAGGTGCCCAATTGTAATGGTCAAAGAGATGTTGCAGGATGCACCCCTCTGCTGCTCTAGTCTCCATTAACTATATTAATGGAGATCTTAAGTGACTACCAGTGAATTTTGAGGACATTTGAAATTATATTGTTAGTTCTCTGTCTTTAAAAATCAAATATTACTAGGTATTTCAAGACTGTACCTGAAGGATTAGGTATTGAACCTGGAGCTTCCAAGATGGAGGCAGGGGAAATTTAACCCCTTTACCCATTTGTTCAAATACATCTCAGAAATTACAAGCACAAATTGCATTTGCAAAACAGAAGAAAAAATCCATTGAAAATTCTACGTCATGCTTCCTAAGGGTCACAATAGTACCTGTGGCTATTTCAGTTTATGACCACTTCCCCATCACCTTCAGGCCTAGTTCTAAAAGAGAAGCAAAGGCTGGCAGAGGCTTCCTAATCACCATTATCGCCGCATGGTATCATACATGCAGTCTCGGTAATGCAACTGCAGATGGAAGGTGCACACAGGCATACATGCACATCCAAATAATAACCGCTGCATCTGGTCCCAAAGTTATCATAAGTGCCTTCTCACCAACAGACATTCCAACAGACCACAAGGTGTATGAGGCAAGGACTGCTTGCTTAGAATTTATGTACTTTTCCAAATAAGCGTATGCACACACACACGTATGAAGACAGCAGAAGAGAGACACCACAATATATACATAAGTATATGCACATATTGCCTAATAAAAAAATATGACCCTAATGGTTCCACTAAGGTCTTGGCAATTACAAAACCAGCTAAAGATACTATTAATGACATATAAACATTCTTTTTTTCCAAGTAAGGTTGTTTATTCTTATAAATGCTCAGAAGAAAAAAATAATAATGAATTCTAAAATTGATTTTGAACAGTGCCAACAGCAACATCTTTGCGTTTCCTAGGTGTTTAGAGATCAGGGACACTGTCAAGCCTGGCTATTGTGAGGGTAATCCCAAAAGGGGAAAGTGCAAAGCTTCACCTTTCCCAGTGGAAATTGTGCAGAGGATGCTGCCACAACTGTGGCTGAATCCTACCATCACTGAAAGGGACAGTGAAGAAACAAGCAGTGCCTGGCTTCAGCAAATGTGGAAACTTGCCATGTATTCTGTGCATCACTTTTATAGTCCTGATCATGGCGTATGATAGAGGCCAGAAAACAGTCTCTTATCATCATTCCACAGGCAGCCTCTCTTTTAGTATGTGCCCTGGGCATGATCCTGCCAGTTTCATGGGCACAGATATGGAAGAAATTATTTGCTCTTCTCTATAACCTATTTACAGGGATTTCTTCTGAACTCCCAGAATTTCCCCTAGAGTAGAACAGCCCCATGCTGTTCTCAATTAGTGTCATGAATCACATTTTCCAACAGAAACGATGGTTGTGTTCAGCCCAAAAGATTTCTGACACAAACCCTTTCCCAAATGCAGCCCAGGATTTAACTTGGAATTTTGACTTTTGGGGCAGCCTGCTCCTAAGCTGGGGAGTCCAAGGTCGTCAGCTCAATGTCACCTAGCTCTTCCCTGCTTGGCACAAGGAGCAGAAAAGCCCAGGAAGCCTTGGCTGTAAAGTAGGCCACAAACCTTGCAGTTGCAGGCAGCTGTTCAATAGAACCAGCTTTCTCTAGCACCAAGGAAAATGAAGAAAATGACAATTTTGTTGAGCAGATGTAGGTTCTAGGAAAACATTTAATCTGGGAAGTATCATATGTCTTCCTTTAGGAAAAAGAGAGTTCTCAGAACTTCTGGTTCATAAGAAATCATGAAGCCTTTTAGGTTTTGGTTAAATTTGGTTAAAGTGAAATTTGGCAAAGATTGTTTTTCACACACCTAAAAAGCTACTTTACCACCAGTTTTCCTTCAGCTGCAAGCTAGGTCTAACTAGGCAAAGAAGTTGCCAAATAAAACAAATAGCTGTGCTACTAATCTTTCTCACATCAGTGAAACTTAAAGAAAGTTCATAGCATCATTGATGTTATTGTAACTAGGATTTGAAAGCAGGATAGGAAATAAATGTCAAAGAGATGTAAGTCTTATACTAGCTGTATATTTGCCCTCTGGACGGTAGAAAAACAGTGAAAAGAAGGATGAAAAAAATAGAATCACTTGAAAAAATATAACAGAAATAAGGCAAATAACCCAAACTGTTTTATACTTATACCTAAGAATTTAAATTTCCATTTACCCTACCCAGTCTTGAAATACCAGGATAAACTTCACAGGGATGTTAAGGAACACATCACAGTAACCTCACTGTCTCTTATCTCCATAGCTCTCAGAAAAAGAGAATGATCCAGTGTCATGTAATAGCCTCTTCAATGCTGCAAAAAAGCCACTGGAACACTGGGCCTAAAGTGGGACACACCAAGGACAATCCTGCCACCTGAGACAGTCAGATTTGGACCCTGGAGAGCAGGATATGAAGGGTTTCTGAGCTGTTGCACCTGGTCCAGGACTTCCAGTCTGTGCAGGTCTTCAGAATCTCTATCTTCTTCCTACACAGGGAAAACAGGCTTACCCAGGCATGAAAAGGGAAATAAGTTACCCACCTGTCAGTGGACTGGCGGGCTTTACGTGCAGATACCCTTTTTCACACACATGCAGCAGTAAGTTGCAGTCCGTTTTGCTGCACAAAATGTTCAATAATGCCATTGCAAGCCAAATGAAAACAAGGAGTTTGTCTTGAATCAAGCTTTTTATTCTAAATAAAATGAACCTGATAAGCAGGTGCATTTAAAGAGGCTCCTTTTGTACGGAAATGCAACCCAGTGTGGGAGACACATGCTTCATGCAAAGGTAATTAAAAAAGGAATGATTTAGGTGAGAAAAAGGGGGCCTGTGTCTTTCTTTGCATACTGTATTATAATGAAAGAGTGGTTTTCTTTTTTTATACTTTGTGGAACATGAAACAGCAGGTCAGTTGCACAAGAAGTTTGCTGCTCCCATTTTTCCATTGCTCGTACCTTTGGCTTGAATAGATGCCTCTGAAAACCAGCTTTACAGAGCATCAAGTCAGGCAAGCTTGCCAGAGACACTGCGTAGCCCAGCTAGTCAACAGGCTGCAGCAGTTGGCCCACGGTGGTAAACCGCTTCCCCTTAAAACTGGTGTCTTGAATTACTAAATAAATTCATCAGCGTCTAAAGATAGATGTGACAGAATCACAGTTCCAGGCAGGCCAATTACTTTGTTATATAAGAAACTTGGCCTTCTGGGCAATGTCAGAATTTGCCTGCAAAATATTTGGCCCAAAATCAACAGTAAACTGGAGCTGTGATCGCTTCACTTTGTCTGACATCCACATGGCTTTCTCTAGTATATTTCTCCAGTCTAATCTGGTCAAGAGCTACATTTTGCTTGCATCTTAGATTTTATCATAATTTTACATTTACATTAGTGTCCCTGTGAGAACGAGACTGAGATAGTTTTAAAGAGGACCGAGCAAAGTGAAAGGAGAAAGGTATCAAAAAATATAGCCTGAGATTACTGTTTTAAATAAAATTCTTGTGTGAATATTGAGCTTTCATGGTGAAGAAGACAGAAGGCTGTGAAAACACATCCTGTCTGCCTTACTGAGACCTGGAACTGGTAGGATGAGCATTAGCTGTGGTTGCAGACAAGCTATGGGGGAGCAGTCAGGCCCACCAGTCTTTTGAGTTGCAAGTACAAAGATCAGAACTCCAACAGATGAGGGAGGTTTTTATAAAGAGATCAGCAGGAACCATGCTGCTGAGAGCTCTCCACTGCCCCACACTTGCAATCTGGCACATGAGCTCATCAGAAAAATAACTGATTCAACACTTAGCCCAAAGACTTAATCAGTTCAAAAGATCTTGGTTTTCTCTGATTACTTTTTGCATTGCATTATTATGGAAGACAAATTCCAGTGGAAAAAAAAAGAACAGAAGTATTAATGAAATGGTTAAAGAAATTATTCTATTTTTTCCTTTTGCAAATGGTCAGTCCCATGTTTTGCTTGTGTATTTTTTAAATCTGGTCTCCTATTTACACGTTTTTGGCATATAACTAGAGAAAAACACTTTTTAAACCAAATAAAAAAATTACTTTTTTTGTCACCGAAAATGGCCTGGGGGACTTACGACATAATCATACTGAGACATGTAACTACAGAGAAATCTAACTGCCTCAAGTGTGGAGGGAACAAAGTTCTTCAAAATCGTAAAGTAAAATCCATCTTCAAACAAAATCATAGTGCGATGACCTTTATCTGACTCCAGCTTCTGTTCTGTATATATTGGGAACCAAATGGTGGGCTAACAAAGAATGAACTTGTTACCTTGCAAATGGTCAGCAGAAGGCCTTTTCCTCACTTCTGTCTTAGTGAAACTTTCTACTGTGTAAGCAGGACAGCCTTTGTGAATCAGCCCTATGTTTGACTTATGCAGAGAAGTGAATGCTATCCTGAAAAAAGAGAGAATAAAAGAGGTGATTCAGGCTGAGACTTGCTAGACTTCAATAATGGTTTCAAATTTTCAGAAGTCGGAGTGCAACTGATTAAATCTGCAGCTGTCTAGGTGAAAGCAAGTGATTGGAGGATCTCAGAAGATTTGGGACCAGATTCACCCATATGGTTTGACTCATTCTGACAATAGAAAACAGATGTAAAAGTGTTTCCCTGGCCAGAAGAAGTTGGGTTTATGGTTGCTTTGAGTCTCCAAGTATCTGATGAATATAGACCTTTGTCTCAAGAAGCATCTGAAAACTCAGAAGCTTATCTGCATTTCACAGCTAAATAAATTGTGACAGTAAATTGGAAGTGATAGTCCTTCGTGAGCTTTTTCAGTCATATTTGGTATTGAGTAATTGATAAGAACTTGAATGCAAATTCTCTCTGTGCCAAGATGAGGCTATATATTTTATGAACTCCATTTATTAAAAGGAAGACCCTGCTCTGGGAAACTCTAGGTATAAAACAGCAGAAGGACAATTAACAATCAATCTAGATAGACAGAACAAGACGAACAGCGTGGGAAGAAAGTTTAAACAGGAAGAGCGACTGAGCACTTCCACTCGGTTCATTTTCATGTCTTAGTAGATCTGCAGGGGAGCATTTGCTTTTTTACCTCTCCTTCTTTGATGGACTCAGTGGGAAGACTGAGGGACTGGGGCTTTGAGGTTTCATGAGGTGAGTATTTTGAGAGGAGACTTTAAAGAATAAGGGGTGGGGCACAGTGGGTTGGGCCAGGAAGGAAATTTCAGGCAGGGGGAGCTCTGTTGAAGAATGCACCAGAGAAAGAGCTGGCGAGGCAGATGCCTGCAACTGAAGCCAAGTAAATGAGGCAAGGGTGAAAGGGTGAGAGCAGAGCTCTTCCAGCAGTCTTTCCATTTCTACTCCCACTCCTGTTTCAAGCCTGAAACGGAATTAGAAAGCAGGGCAGTGGTGATGGAGAGAGGACTGCAGTGGCAAAAACTAACTCAGCATCCTCATCTTTCAAAAATGGCATATTTACTGTTCTGGATTGAAAGTTTAGATTAGATATTTTTTTTCTGTTTCCACTATCTTGTATTGAGAGGTAACAACATTTTCTAATTCTTTTTATAGATTCATATGCAAGAAGTCTTTTGTGTTTTCATGTTTGCTTGAGACAACTTGCACACTTGTGTTCTCTGAATGCAGAGACTCTGGAGACTGAGACCAAAAGAGATGCTTTATTGTTTGCTGCCTTGCTCCGTCTCTCTCCCCACCGCCCCCCAAAATTGTTTCTTTTTTTCCTCTCTCCCCAATCTCTAAATGAAGTATTTCCAAATGTGCATTTTCTCAGTCTCGTCTGAACGTTCTTTAGATTAAAGGTCAAAAATACAATTCTTGTCATTGTGTAGATACCAAAGAGAATGGTAAAAATGGAACAGTATCTGTTCTGTGGACTACATTAAAAATAACCAAAAGCAACAGCTTTAGGACTGATTTAAAAAGTCATGCAAATGTGTAAAATCTAACAGCCTTAGGACACAGTTTAACACTTTGAGACGTATTTCATACTTTTATAAAGATCCTTTAAAAGTTGGCAGGAGATAAATCACCTATTCCAATTATTTTGAAATTATGCAAGCTAGGCATATTACAACCTTTGATCACAAGTACTTACTGAATTGCATATTCTCCAAATAACCCCTTTCAAGGTCACACTCAGATCTAGATGTCTTTCAGTGCATTGATGGTCTGAGGGCTTTCTGCCCTTCCACTGGCAGAAGTAGGAGTTAGACAAGTACAAAGAGATAGGAAACTCAGATTGCTTTGGGGCTAGTAAGATTTTGCACCCATTTTAAGCAACATTACATCAATTAAATGGCAATTCATTGACAAAAGAGGCAAGATCAGCATTTGAAGGGTTTTGTTTTCATATATGCCTGTTTACCCATTCCTTATGACCATAGGATCATCTTAAAATTTCACCAAGTTAACTAAAGCGCTCACTATTAAGTGGAATACAGAAGGCAAAAAGAAAAATAATCACACAATAACAAGAAAAGCCCATGTGATAAATATCAAATGCAGGGTATTCTTCGGCAGTTCTTATTGACACTATAAGGAGTGTTATGCTCTTTGCAAATATGAGATACATACCTATTGGCCATGGGAGCAAAAGAAAAAAATCATCATTTAGTTGAAGTGATTCAGTAGACAATAACATTTTAGCAGTAAAAGGGAAAATTTTGTGCCCTTCTTGATATAAGCATTGCATAGATGTACATAGTAATATATTCTCCAGCTGCTGAGAGTTAGTGCAAAATCAACATTCTTTGATAGGGATACTTCTGAAAAGGTTATTCAGTGCTTAAAAGAGTACTTGTCACTTGCATAATTTTAACAGAATTAGCAGACAGCTTGATGGGATTACTTCATCTCATGATAATCCATCTTCTCTGTAATACTGGAAGTTTTGGTGACAAATGTGGCTACTGGCTTAAACGTTTTTTTAAACCTCATTTTTAAAAGTCATTGTGTCATTGAGCATTGTTATTATTAGATCCGGACACTTGCCAAAATCCAGAATGATGCAATCCCAGCTCAAGAGAAATTTGGGACTGCACAGCTTTCCATTTTGAAGCTCTCTCTCATTAATTAATTATTATTATTATTTCTTTTTTATTATTAAATGTGAATTCAAGCAAGAAGAAGTATAGAGAATTAAAGTGCCCTGAAATGTTTATAAAACAGAGATGTCATTGGAAGTGCAGATTAAAGGATAGGCAAGGAGAACTGGGAAAATAGGGTAGAGGTTATCAGGAGCAACTTTTACCTGGCAGTGCAGTAAAATGTTTGATCAAGCTGAATGTCCTGGAAAACTCCTGCCTTCCCAGGAGTTTTAAGGTAAGCGCTTAAGAAGGCAGTTAGCAGGGAACAGTGAGAACCAGCGTAGATAGTTTTCTAGGATCTTTCTGAGGTTTAATTTCTAAGACTTTGTACAACCATATGGTGGGGAAATGCCTTCTTTGCTTGGAAAAAAGAATGGAAAAAACATGGAAAAAGACCACCAAGGTACAAAATTAGAACCAGTGCAACTTCTGCTACAACGAATCTTCTGCTACTGATTTAGAATCTGTATCTGAAGCAGAAAGGGGAAAGCAAGAACCCATCTCTGCCTCCCTCTTTTTCATCTGCCATTTTGGCTTTTAGGAGTTTTTGTGAGCAAGAAGAAGAGTAGCCTCCAGTGTTAAGTGATGCACTGCTGAGCCAGGATGGGCAAGGACAAAAGTGACCCTCACACTGTGCAGTCATCGCTGAGACTCTGCCAAATCCTTTGGAGGGATGGAGTGTAACAATTGGTACAGAAGAAGGAGTCTTAGAGGACCATGAAGATATAAGATAAGTGATTAAATGGACCCCAGTGGTGTCTATGACAAGATAACAGAGGTTTCTTGTACCCAGAAGTAATGTTGCCATGGCTACCTCCCTATGGGAATAAGGTATACTCTTCTTGCAGGACTAAAACAACTGCCAAGCCGGAGGGTATGAAGTAGTAAAGCTGCTTTTGAAGACTTCATGATTGCTGACTTATTTAGCAGTTCTCCTCTGTATGCCCTTTGAGGTTTAGATACAATCTTTGCTCCCAAGTTAGATCATTAAGACCATTTAGGAACCTCATTTTGTTTTGAATAAAAAAATGAATATCAACCTGGGGTATCACAGATAATCTAAGGCAGAGGCAGTACCTGACACCAAAGAAAGAGATAATTTAAAACCATCTCAACCTATGAACACATGAATCTTTCTGAAGTATCTTCTCTGATTTAATAGAAATATTTTCAATCACACATTTGAAATTCCAGATGTAAAACTCTGTCATTGGTGAAAATCACATTTATTATGAAAAGTTACATTAATTTGTAACTGATGTCTACATGAACTTGTATATGCATACACAGAAATAAGATTGTTCCTAGACCTGGGCATAATATATATAGTCTAAGAAAGGGTAAGAAAGAGAAGTGTTGTGAAAATATGTAAGTAATATAGTATTCCCAGGCAGCAGAAACAATCTCAGTTTTTGCAGTATTATTCTTGTGTAGCCACAAGAAAGTAGAAAATGTCCTTCATCATAGAGACAGAATGTCTTACATTTCTTAGGTATTCCTTAGTATGATCTTTTATGCAGAGACAGTCAAAACATGCAAAGAGAAAAGAAAAAAATATAACTGGATGCTGAAGACTGTGACAGGTGAGGTTCTATTGAAACTATAGTGAAAAATGAAGAAAGCAAGGACAGCTTTTTTTTTATATAGTGAAAAATGAAGAAAGCAAGGACAGCTTTTATTATCTCACTTGGACTAATGCACATTTCAGTTGTATGTGGTGCATAGAATATAGATGAGATGTATTTGCAACAGAGAGCAAACTGTAGGAAAAGCAAGAAGACTCTTCTAACATAGAAAATGTGGAACAAGCTTGTCTGTGCAGCAACCTCACTGCAGTGTTTCTAAAGGAAGGAATCTTTACAATTAGAAATCACCTTGGTGAGCTGAAACACAAATTGCTCAGAAGACTGGCTACAAATCTGAACAGTTTTAAGTCTATGTTGCACTTGGGCATTTTTATAGAAGGCTTTTCTCTGAAAGCTCTCAAGTGTAACAATCTGAACCCCTAGGAGGAACCATGCTGGCAGACCCAGGGGGCTGAAGCAGACTCAGCAGAAAGTGCATTCCTGGTGCCATCAAAATAAGAGAAAGCTCCCTTCAGTCCTTCTTTCAATGCAGCCCTATTTGCAAACCTCTGGACAAGGTGCTGTGAGGGTCCAGGCAGAGCAGTAAGGAAAAACCTTGAAATCAACCAAAACAGGAATGACAAGAGAAAAAAAGGAGGAATAAACTGGCAAGTGATCCCATGTAAACATAATGCAGTACAGAGTAGGTGAAAATGATTCAGTGAATAGGAATGGGACACAGATGGTCTAGCAAGTTCATGCAAATATCAGAGAAAATACAAACAATGGTCATAATTCATGTCTCTTTGTAGCTCTCATCCAGTTTCTGAATATGTATGGACCTCCATTAGGCAATTTTATGGACTGTGTGTAGGAAAATGTCAGCCTGCAAAGAGAGTTAAGCAGATACAGAAATTCATGCTAACACTCTTCGTAAGAGCATCAGCTGTTTGGCATCATGACCTTGTAGACAGAAGGAGAGCTTCTGAGTGACATATCTGCAAGATGAAGAGCACTTTGTTTCTGAAAAGTTGCTGTTTAAAATTGGGAAGAAGTTACATAATTTAAATGCAATAACTTTGATTTACTGTTTATCCATATGTGTCTGAGCCAAAGGCCTGCAAATGAGGGTCAACATGTTCTCCCCTTTGCTTACCACTTAATAGAATTTGAAATCCTGTTTTCAATTAATTTAGAAGAGAATGCCAACCATATGCGGTTTTAGTAGGTCTGAGTTCTTGATGAGTTTGGTTCACAACATAATATTTGTGTTACCGTGTTAGAGCACAACCTTTTCCGGGGCTTGACTCTTTTTTCTATAGCCCATGGTGTGAAAGAAGAGTCCACAAGGTTAATTCACAGATGCTAAGAAATTCTATTTTTTGCCTTCAGAAAATTTTGAAACTTCATTTTACATCTGAATGGCTTATTTTTTTAGACATATTCTGTCTTCATCATTTGTGTGTTATTGTAAATGTAACAGAAAACATCAGTGAACACCATAGCTCTCCCTCAACAAGTGATTCAGCCTTTGAAGAAAATCACTGCTCTTTATCTTTGTTCCTGTAACTTTTAATATGCTATCTTACTTGAATTTGTAATTGAACTTAATCTGATGTTTAAAAGATCTGGATATTTAACTATAATTAAATGTTTATTCAAGATATCTAGATGCAGCTTATTTTACTAGCTATTAGGTTGTAGATAACTCAGCTGAACAGTTCTTTTCTAGTTTACAGTATTCAGTACATAAGTAATTATTCCAACATACATGAATCAGAGAGTAAATGAATATAGGAACAGTCTTTCCTGTGGCTAAATTTTTGTGTGGTAAATATATCCTCATGTTAAGGACTTGATGGAATACATAAGGCAGAGAACATGTTACGTATTACCACTCTTGGGTGGTCTAGCAGATCATTTCTACAGCTCAAAGCCCCTTGCCATTTAGTGAAGATACAATACAGTATTCTTCCATGACTACTTACATTCCCTTTTTTGCAGCAACTTCAAATGCATACATTAAGCATGCCTTCCCTCTTGTCTTTTTTTTGATCTCCTTGAAGACAGATTTTACTATGGTGTCAAAATATAGTACAGTCCACTCTTTCAATAGACACAGATCTTATTTACAGAAGTCTTATTTATTGTAGTGAGAAAGAGAGCATATTCTTGAAGAATAGTCATGGAAGAGAAACTGGAAAAAAAAAAAGCATGAATAGCAAGCTTTAAAAAATAAATCATTGGCTCTTTTATCTCACCACTGTCTTTGTACAGCTGGGGAAATGATTAAAGAGATATTCTAGAAGAGAAAATCTCAGAAGTCCTGCAAAATTCACTGTTATTATTTTAGTGCTTTCTGAGCAGGCAAGTTCTGCAGTCCTTTTGAAACTCAATTATAATTTAGCAGGAAAAAGCAAAAGAGAAATATTTAAAGTCCTCACTGGAAATGGAAGTTACGGAGGGACTGTATGTAGGGTGAAGGTAATGAGACCTTTTTGTCACGGGTCTATCCAGGGAAGATGCTGCATACAGTTCTTAAATGAGTACTTAGTTCAACCATATCTTAGAAAAAGTCATCCTCAATTTCTCATTTATAAAACTAGTCTTGATTTTCATGGGGGAAAAAAACCCTCTAGTTCTTCAAAACTGAATTGAAAAACCAAAGAAACTCTGGCACTCTTTGCCATGGTACTTAGATGCTTCTACTTAAAGACACTTTCCTTTAACGATCTCAGAGTACGGTGGCCATGAATCAAACTTCATGATGACCACGCAGAATACTTTAGATTATTTCTAGAACAAGCAGAATGACTTGCAGTAAGAAAATGCTGATTTGTCAAAATGAGAATGGGCTTTGAAAAGATTTGTCTAGATAAGGCTGAGTGTGTTGTGTTAATAAGGTTGACATGCATGTTTTGACTTTTGCAGCTGTCAGATCACATTATACGCCCATATAGGAATGATGGAAGTGCAACTGGGGGTCATGCAATTGTTTTGACCTTAATGAAAGCAGACACTCAATTTTTTAAAAGTTTGTTTTAGGGTTTGTATAATGAAAATCCTCAGAAATTTAGTTTTGTGGGAACTTAGAAGTACCAACCTTTTGGTACACTTCAAGATGAAAAGAAAGTGCTTAAAAATAAAAAAAAAAAAAAAAAAAAATCAAGTACTGAAGTTTAAAAGGATTTGAGATTTTAGCAAAGTTAGTTATGGCATTGGGTTTTCACAACTTTGACCCTGGTTCTGTAAATGTCATTGCATATGTTAAGCTTTAAATATATAAGCACCCAATATGCAATGAACAAAGTCATGATCTTAATTATACATGTGTTTGCAGAGCTGGGGTTTTACAGAAATTTAAATAATCTGTCCATCTGAAATGAAATCAATACTTTCTGGCGTGATTTTGCAATTGTATATAAGCCATACATCCACCATGTCAACTATTACCCGCAAGCTTTGAGGCACAGAAACCTGAACACACTAACACTCTGGATAAAACAGATAAAGCAGATACACATATACTATTCCTCACTGCAACTAGCTATTTTAGATATGTTTAACAGATTTAAAATATTCAGGGAAATATTTAATATGTAATTGCTGTAAACTGGCCAGTATGGATAATAATGTAATACCAACCAGTGCTGAACTGTGAATTATCACATTTAGAATCACATTTAAAATGAAACCAAGTGAAAATATTTATAAATAGTCTATACAATTTTCAAACTATCCTTAGAATTAGCAATACTATACCTTTTTTTTTATACATATCTAAAAGCAGTAAGATATGGTCTTTTACTCCAAAGAGAGCCCCTGCGTATCCAAAATTGAACAGAAATTTGTTTTATGGCTGGGTCAAGGTTTAGGGACAGAGTGGGCAATAACTAAAAGCCACTTGTACTAGCAAGGATGGTTTCATATAAATCAGGAAACAACTACAATCAGATATTGGAAAAAAAGTGATGTTAGTGGAAGATAAGGGGAAAAAAGACAGGTAAAGTCAAAAAGAAAAAGAAAGCCATCATTAAAATTTACATAGACTTTAAGACAGCCTGATAGACACTACAACGTGGAAAAAAGGCTAATCATCTACACAGTCAGCAAATATGGTGAAAGGAGTTAGCTATTTGCACAGATACAAAGTAGTCTTAGACATCAAAGACAGAGGGTAATTTTGAACTTCAGAAAGTGGTATGCAACTAATGGACCTCTACAAGGGTAATCATTAAGGATGAATCTGTTCATTTTTATACCAGTGACCTAGAAGAGGTAATGCAACTCTCTGACAGCCTAGGAGTTATCAAGTGAAATTTGACTTAGACTAGAAACTATGTGGGTTAGAGTAGAGCTGAGAATATTAGTGACAGAAATTAAACACACGCATCAAGCAGATGTGCAATAGAAAAACCTAATAAAGAGAAGAATCTCAATGAAGTAATTTAGAATAGAAATTTTATTAGATTCTAAAGTTAAATTACTGACAAAATTACCATAAATATAAGTTAGAATAATCTTTTCCAGAAGACAAATATTACTGAATATTCCAACAAATCTTTGAATGCATCTTACAAATATATTTATGTAAATATATCCACACTAGAAAAGCACTCCAACTGTAAAGGTAACTATCAGTCAGCCCAAAACTTAAATGAGAGTTAAGCAGTTTTCATTTCCTTGTTAATAAGATAGAGATTGGATGTGGTACCGTATACATGCAAGGCAGATGTAAGCACCTCAAAAATGGAAAAGTCAGATTTTTTTCTTATACAGATGCATGGGTTATCATTATAATACATGAACTAACCAATTAGATAGATAACCTCACAGTTATGTGGATTTTTGGTATTTCTCATTAACATTGTCTTGTTCTACATTTTGTGAAAGTTTTAAACGCGAAGTTTTTTGCAAATTTTCAAAAACTGAAGATGAAATTATACTATCCATGCTTAGGCCTTTTAGATAATTTGTAAAGCCAGCATATTTTTATGCTGATAATAAAAGAATTAATACAGTGACTCTTATTAATCTGAATTTATATGCAAAATGTAGGAAATATAATTCACATTATATAATTACCGCATAAAATAATAACAATTTTGTTATCCTGGAAGCTTCTAAATCATGATGATGTTTTCTGTACTGAAAACTGCTCTTGGCTAAAATCTTTTCTTTCAAATGCATAAGATGAAAATTGTTTCACTCTTTGACCTGTGAGCCAAGTTCCCCGAAGTCTGAAACAAATTAAAATGGCTGAGATATAAATATCTCTGAAACTAGGTTTATAATGGAAACCCAACCAGATCCTTCACTACAGCAGTACTCATGGGGGCTGTTAGGGCAGTTTATAGAACTATCAGCAACAAACTATAAGATAATGAGGAGGAACGATTGACTGTAATAAAGCACCCCTAAACAAGAAGAGAGCATTAAAAACTTCAGGAGCATTTCCTATTGGGCTTTCCGTTAGCTATGTCCCTGTACACAGATTCTTTGTTCCTCATTCTGCTTCAGGAAAATATTACCTTAGCTTCTTATATTTTCCTGTGCTGAATTCAGCAAGTATACTTTCGTAGGGCTGAGGAAGGGATGTGTGTGAAATCTAAAGTTAGAAGACAGTTGTCAAAAAACTATTTACTACTCTCGCCTAATCTCAAACTTCTGTCTTTTCTCCTTGTTATTACATGACTGGGAATGCACCATAGCATGACAGTAAAATAAAGTTAGAAATGGCTCCATTTGACTTTTATGCCTTTTTATATCAATCTATTCCTGCAAGGTTTATTGTCAAAATTTGAACATGGCATAGAGTACAGGTGTCTAGGCCACACAATCAGTGCTTGCAAAAAAAAAAAAATGCTCAAAGACATGGTTTAGTTAATGTTAGGGAATGGAGGCAATATGGACAAGGGGGACAACTGACATTATTCCAGTTATACAAATGTATCACTAGGTAAATTTCATGCATGCTATGACTGTCATTATAAAGCCAGCATTCAATGTAGAAGACATAACAGAAGTATTCTTCTCAGTTGAGGGGTGATTTGTGACAGCTCATAGTGATCAGGGTTTTCTTTTCCAGCCAGAAGTCATTGCACTCCATTTTGGAAAAGATATTTAAAAGATCGAGATTGTTTGAAACTCACTGGTAAATAACGGTGCTGAAGGTAGATGTGTGCACCTCTGAACACATCTTGATTATTTTACACTGGGACATACATGCTGCAGGAAGTGTTAAATACATTCCATGGCTTAGCTTGAGACATATGCATCAAGAAGAAAGCAAATGACAAACTAAGCCCCTCAATAATCTTTTTTTTCTCTTTTTATTGGCTATGTGAATACCCTTTTCTGCACTGCATACATAGACAAGAATAATGAAAGATAATTTGAACAAGATGCATGCTTCATAAAAAGATGCATATAGTTTTCATGTGTCTGGCTTAAATTAGTGAGTTGTTTGAGAATGTGAAATAATTAATTCCCTCCCAAATACTATTATTTGAAATGCAGTAGCATAATGAACCCTCTATAAAATTAGACCTCCTTCGGGACTGCATTTTCTACCTGTCGCCTTCGCTTAAAGGATTGCTGCCATGTTGGTTTTCTATTTCTGCATGGCCCCCTGTGACGTTGAACTGCCATAGGCAATGGGTAAGGCTAATGTTAAGTTGGCTACGGTGTTTCACAGTTTTGCTCTAGACTGCAACAAAAATGCAAACCTTCAGAGTGCGGGAACTGAAATCCCCTTTTCACAAATGGGGTTGTGCTGAAATCTGTTTTCTCCAGTGCAGACCAAGACATGGTTTGTTACAGTCTCCTTTCCTGTACACAGGGAATGAAAAGTGAAAATACAGAAAATAAGCAATCTACATTTCCCAATACCGTTTGATCACATCCCACTCTGGTCTTTAGCTAAGGATGTGACAACAGTTTATACCCTTCAAAATACAGACAGTGTGATAGCTTCAGTAGTGCTGTCAAGTTAGGTGCCTCCTATATGTCTGCTTGGGATAGCAGTTATGGGAAACCTACTAACCCAGTCTTTCATCAGTGTGCCTGCACCTATTATACATTACACTGGAGGACTTGCTGATGCAGATGGAGATTGCTCTGAACCCGTGATTGCAAATGCGGACCTTTGCCCTCTTCAGGAACAGGCACTGCCTGCTAGCAAGGGACATGCCCAACATCCATCTTCTTCAGCTTTTTATGCTCCTTTGAGGTGAGCAGCCACAATCTGCTGAGGGATTAAAGCACCAGTTTGGAGGAGCGTGAAGGGGAAATGCTTGCCACCCTCTGAAGAAGGGAGACTCCCAGTGTGCCTCCTGTCTCACCACTGCTGTTAACGAGGATGCTCATACAGCAAGGATACCTTGCACTTCTGCTGCGAGCTGGGAGCTGTGCATGATATGGCTCTAGTGACAAAAAAGGGTTATGCACTAGTGATACATAAATTGCTGTATTGTATACAGCATGAAGAACTCCATAAGATAAAGAATCTGACTTATTTCAAGCATCATCTTCATCCTGCTGTATCTATAGGAAGTCTAAAAGATCAAGATGCAAGACCCTTAGATGTTATTACAAATTCTTTTGATTTGTAATCCTACAATTATTTGTATAATGTTGAGGGGGGAGAAAAAAATAATCCTTTAGCATGTCTGCTGGGCTCTTCAGGCACAACACATTCATAGATTTACTCTATATACTTCATATGCTGCATAATTGCAGTGGAGAAAAGAAAGAGAAAAATTCACATTTAAACTAAATTAAATTCAAAACCTCTAATATGTCAGGTCACAGAAGGCATGTACGCATTTAAATAGGATTGCTGCTTTGGAAACAAGTAGCTCTGAAGTACATCTACATGTTGGCTCTAGACTCCATGGAGCTCCATTAGGTAATGTTTTAAATATAAAGCCACTTAATGAAGAATGTTCATAAATGAAAAATGCACACTGCCTATAAAATGCTTGTGAAACAGTGGTGCCCACTTATTTTTATCACATGGAAAAAAAAAAATCACATTAATCCATATTGTTGTGAAGCTCCTGGTCTGCCCTTGAGAGTCCTTTCTAGGATTTTGTATAACAGGCAGACTTTCAATTTTATAATTTCCCATTTTTTTTAATAGGGAGCTAAGAAGTAGGGGAGCAACAAATGCGGAATGGCTTAGGTTTGAGGTGTTTTAATAACAGCATAAAATTTCTTTATTGGGAGCCATATGACTAGCTGTTAATAGTTATTAATTCCCTTAAGGAAATTTAAATGTTGGATTGACAATAATATGCCGATTACAGAGCCAAAATTTCTACAGTGACAGACCAGGCAGAAGGTACTCTCAGTAAGGGACCACTGTTATTAAATACACTGTCATAGAAAATTAGGCCAAAAGGAGATCACACTTAAAGAGACTGCACAGCAAGACACACCCTTTTAAATTAGACTGTCCCCCTGCACTCCACAGAGCTCGTTCTGTGCTGAGTTTAATTTAATTCAATGCAACTCTTGCTGCAGTCAACCTTTTGGCTTCCACCATCTTTTCTCCCATGTTTTGCATCTTATGGAGACTATTTTTAAAGTTAATTAGCTTATCCAAAATAAAGCACAGAAAGATGCATATCGCAAACTAACGTTTAAAAACATTATCATATGAAATAAACTACACAATGGTAGCTGTTATTTTTTCTGTAGCAACCGCTTTCCTAGGAAGAAAAAATGGATTTACAAGAAAATTATTTTGAAGTCTTTATTTACACAAATCACTTAAAATTATTTTTCTTTTTCCTTCTTAAAATGAACTAGAAATTATGGAAATGAAATATTAGATAATGAGAAAGAAGGCAAGTACAGGGTAGTGGAAACATAAGTGCTAAGCAGAATGATTTTGCAAAGACAAAATCTTGACCAACAAATGAGTTGGTCAGTCTGCTGTCAGGGTTTCACTTGGTCCCAATCCTGTAAGCTGCCACACAAAAAATCTTTCAGACAAGAAGATATGATTATTTAGGAATTATCTTAAGAAAAGCTATGGAAAGAATGATACATGATCTGCTTAATAGGACCTGGCAAAACCTTTGGAAATATACAGTACATTGATTATTCTTCATTTGAGTAGTATTTACATGCCTTAAGCAGTGCTGGTGAACTCTGTGCTAGGTATTGCACAACCACCCTGAAAAAGCTGTCTCTTGTCCTCAGAGATTTACAATCACAACTAACAAAATAGGTCTACACCAGAAGAGAAAAACTTGGATGAACACCTAACTGCAGCTAAAAAGGAAAATGATGCATCAAGACATCCAATTTGTTGGACACTTTCTTGGGAAGTCTGTTTTTATGTGTCTGCCTTTCCCGCTGGTACAACGCAAAAAAAAACCCTGCCAAAATGCAGACTTCCTGCCACTTACATGCCAAACATGAAAGCAATAAAGTTAGACCAGGTGTCCTGTGTGTAAGCAGAAGAGAAACCTGCTAGGAGAATCTGCAGGGCCAAGAGGTACCACACAGAAAATGACTGAAGTATAACAGAATGAATGTTTATTTCTAGTTTCAGAATCTCTACCCCATCAGGTTGCCTCTTATAGTTAATGTAACTTGCCTGTGAATAGGGGAACACCTGACAACATTCTTCTTAAGAAAGCTGAAAATTAATGACATAGTTGAAACTGCTGTGAAATAAAAACAAAAATTTGAAAACCAGTCAACAACAAGTTGTTCATGGTTTGTCATGAGATGTGTCAAGACATATTCTAAGCAGACCTGTCTTGCATCTGATACTGAAGAATGTTTTCATTTACTGCTCATGTAGCAAAATACATTATTAAACTTTCAGACGACACAAAAGGGAGTAAAAACTTCAGAGTATAGGATTAGGAATCAAAGAGTTCTTGTCAAATTATATAAATGGTCTGAAATACAATAAGAAACATTTCAGTAGAGATGAGTGATAAGTATTCCACTTAAATAGGCATAATCAGCTGCACACAATTACAGAAGGAATACTGATGTGGTAGGCAGTAACTGTGCAAAAAAAGAGCCTGATGGATTGCAAACTCAACATGAGCAAAATAAACAATAGTTACAGTTGGAATTAAACAAGTTTCATGCTGAAGTGCATAAATAAGAGTGCTATATATACCAAATATGAAGTAATCCTTCAACTTTACTCCTCACTGATGAAATCCATGCCCACTTTGAGGCATCTCTTCCTAGGGAAGTTATTAAACAAACACAGAGAGCAAGGAAGAAATCATCAGGGATCTAGAAACATGGTCTGTATGAAAGTACAGACTTTGCTTTTCTCAGAGAGGGCTGAGAGACACCCACTGGCTATCTTCAATCAGGAAAAACATCAGGAAAAAGCTTTCATACTCTGGAGATTGCACCATTTATTTTAGAAACAAGTAGATGTTACAGGCCTGAATCTAGGGCTCTGCTATAGGCTTAGGGAAGATGCTGCTCCTTTGCAGTACAACTTGTTTCTGCTGCCATGGGCTGCATCCCTGGAGCTGGTCTTGCACGTGCCTGCCAGCTAGCCCAACTCCTCTGCACCCTGCTGGGAAGAGGCAAAGCAAAGAATGATGCTGCATGTAGGCAGGAAAATGCCTTGAAAGCCTCTGTCTCTTGCAAGGCTAGGTAAAATTATCCTCCATTTCATCTGTGACCTTGGTAGCTGTAGACAGCGTTCTTTATTGCTCCTTAATGCGTAGCATTCTTTTTCTTTCATGTCACTGAACTGGCTTTGCACTGACCTTTGTGAGTATGACTGGGCAAAATCCCTATCAGTTGTGTCTATGCACTCTGTGCAACTTCTGTGCCTGAGACTTGCCATACTGTAATGTACCCATTTCAGTACTCCAGATACTGCTCAGCTGCTTTAAACCAACATTTTTTTAACATGAGACTATTTCTGGAAGGCTGAAAAATGTCCAGGGAATAAAGTTCACTTGCATTCACAGGCAGGCTGTGAATTCACATCTAGCCTATATTTGAATGAAAAAAATAGGCAGCCAAAAAAAAACAACACTAGAATTGTGATTTTAAACACACATAAATCCAAATTCAGCATAGCACACCTCGAATAATTGTTCTGTATATGATAAAGATACTCAGCTCCTTCAAATGTGTACATTAGCAAGCTTGATGTCTGCATCTAAGGTGATCTCTTTCTAGACTCTTTCTAACTGGTAGAAGGACTCACATCTGGAGGGAAATTAAACCATCCTATGTTAGCCACCTGCCTTCAAAATGAATACTTTTTCTCATTATATTTGCTAGCCATGGAAATGAATAATGCCTGTTTCTCCCATTTGGTATAAAAAGGAGTCTAAAAATGTATAGGCATCTTGATGTCTACAGTGAAGAATCTGAAGTGTTGAAGATTGAACTCAGCCAATAAAAGTGACCCACAGAGTGCTGATGTGCACCAGATCAGAGCCTTATTATCCTCCAGGTGGAAGACTTGACAAATTTCTTCCCACCAGCTTAGTTAGTTACACAATTAAATAATGGTGACTGCATCCAAATTATGTCAGCTGAATTTTATTTACACTCACAGGTGCAAAGTTTTCCAGTTGCCTACTGGAAAAAAAAAATCACCTGAGCACTAGACTCACTCTGAGCTGTAAGCTGTAAAATGAACACAGCGTTAGACAGGACTCCATGAGTGTCCCTGCGCAGGGCAAAGTAAAAGACACTGTTCAGGACAAGCAGCTGCAGAATTTTAAAGCACACTAGGTAAATATTCTGCTTATTCCATGTCTGCTGACACAAGAGATAATTGCCAGTAGCTGTAATGAGTTGAGGAGTTACAGTAGATAATTCAATGTGCTGTACAAATATATGTGTTCTTCTATTATTCATACTATGACATTTGTTGGTTGTCTCAGGAGTAACAAGTGAGGCCTCTATGGTTCATGAACTACTTGAATTATGCATGGTTATGGGTAGGCATTCGCCATGTACAAACTGGTTTTGAATCATGCATTTCCTGGGGGCAATATTTCTCATGGTAACTAGAAAACTTTTTAGGTCCTTTGGAGCCTGCTGCATATTAGTAATTACTACTATGGCAGTGATCCTAGCATGTGTGCTTTCTGGTAAACGTGGGAGATAATGAATGCATACATGTTGATAGATGGGAATCAGCATTTGTATTTATTCACATTCAAAAAGCTATCTACCTCACTTGGAATGTAAATTATTACATCAAACTGCTAAACACCTATCTGCCATCCAATCGTCACTATAAATAGCAGTTCACAAGAGGGAGGTGGCAGTAGATCATATTTTTTACATTTGGAACTGTGCGATCATTTCCTTGCTAACAATCGTGCTTTGGGAAGATAACCTATATTCTCAGCTTTAGGCTGTTGTTTCTAGGTAGCTTTTTTAGTATCTTTTAGTAGTTCATTTTTATGAATACTGCCCATTTATTGGGGAAATGTAGATGAAAACCCATTAATACACTATTTGCTCCATGAATACAGCACAATGGCTTTACCAAAGGACGTTTCAAAAACGCTAATAAAGTTTCTATTGTTTATTAAAACCCCATTATTTTCCCAGAACCCACTTTTACAAAAGGAAATTCAAATGTTGCACAGTCTGTTACTGTGCATGGAACATTTCACATCACTGAGCTATCTAATTTCAAGTTTTCTTTAGTGTTTCTTATGAAGAGGTCATAAAATCCTGGCACAGACAGACTTTTGAAGCCTTGGCGCAGTAAATGGAGATCCTGCTTCTCCCTGGCTTGGGCAGAGTAGCACACCAGGAGCATCAGGTCTGAGCATGGAGCAGGCTGGTCCTGGGGTTGCCAGGCTGCCAGCAGGCACTGCCTGAGAGAGTTAGCCCACTGAAAGGGATCACCCACAGCGTCTCTGTCGAGTCTTTGGAATCCCTGTGTTAAGACTAAATATTCATATTCAGTAGAAAAGAATAGGGCCGGCAAACTTAGTTACCCTGGGGAAGCATTAGGTTAAATCATGCCAGTAGGTCTGCTCTGCTGGACAGGAAAGATTCTCCGATTTTCTGTGCTGGATAGTGCAAATACCCTAACACTGTGAACTAACTGACCACTCACACCTGTAATGTGCAGAAGCTTCATCTAAATCTCACTGCGTTGAAGACATTCCATGAACTAAGTAAATGGTATTCTTTTCCCCCCACCAAAAATTTGCAGTATGCAAACATGCTACCAGAGAAGCTGGGGATCGGCAAAATACATTAGAACTGTCTCCTTTTCTTCCTGCAAAGACAAGAGTTGCTTGTTACATCATATTTTCTAGTGCTTTGTCCAAGTGCAGCCTAAAATTTTGAAACACTTTGGAAAATGAGCTGAATAAACCTTGTAGTCTGGGTGTGTATTACCCCACAAAATAATACCTAGTGGATTCAAGCACTGATTTATCCTTTGTTTACCCGACTCACAATGGATGCAGTGAGAGGATAGGAGTCCTGTTAGGAAGAAGGCACTGTTAGAATTTTTTTACCATACTGATTCTTCATGCTGATTCAGAACTGATTTAAAAATCCATTGTTAATTTTTTGCTGGGAAGATATTTAAAGAACATAGTGATAAAGGAACATACCACTACTTGGCAGTAGGTACAGGAACTTGCTTTATTTGATAGTCATTGTGATAGGAGGAAAATTAATATCTGTTGTAAGACATTAATCTGTGTAAAAGCAAATAACTATTGAAGCCACCTCAGAAAAAAAGTCATAGAAGCTTAGCTTGTAGACCATCTTCCTGTTTCAGCTGCAGGCTTTAAATTTTATGACCATAAACTCTGAAAGCATTTTGAACATTCAGCATTTGTGTTTCAGCTGACTATCACTCCCACACTTTCTACCTTCAAGCTGGAAAGACTTTGTATGGGAAAATAGGGAAGATGTCTTCCAAAAGGAAAATTTAAATGCTTCTCTGTTACAGTTAGCAGCAAATCAAATTAATTCCTTTACTATTCATTGTAATAATGATATTAATCAAGCTGCTCCCTCGATACTCATGTAGATGTAATATATAATTCTATGGAAGTTCCTTTATAATTTACCATGAATTAATGTTCACTTACTGCAATGTGTTACAGGAAAATACGTTTGTGGACTTTACGTATGAACATATTCTTCTACCGTGAAAGGGGCTGAGCAGATAAAGCACATGCTGCAATAGAATTCAGGTGTAATGTGTAAATGCAGTTGTGTATAGAGTGCACTTAACAACCTCATGGTGTAAAAATGCAAGGCAATCAGAGCTGTTATATTTTCAATGGCTTAATCAAGATAATGTTGAGAAACACTGGTGCTGTGGTTAGGATTAATGGAATCCCTCAGTGTCCTCATTAAATTTAATAAACCTGTGTAACAGAAATAATAATAATACTTCACATGTATATTGCATTGCTTTTTTTTTTAGCATGGATCTCCAAGCCCATTGTGAGCATATGTGAACGGAGCATCACTGTCCATATCAGTAGAGTGACTCTTCCCGATGCAGGTGCCACCTTCTCCTAGGTCACCTAGGAGACCCATGGGAGAGGGTCCTGCAGGAGCGCACCTGGCCCAGGCAGATGCATGTGGGTCCCTGCTGCCTGCAGGTCTACTGGCTGCATGGTGGGATGTACTTTTTAATTTGGATTCCTTGAGACATTTTATTGAGTAATTTCCTAAGGTCGTAGTGCTAGGATTCAAGCCTCTCTTCCACCATTCTTTTTGGGGTTTTTTTGTTCCTATTAATGACATAGCATTATCTACAACTTGTAAGTTTTCACTCCTCTAGGTTTTTAGTAGTACTTTTATCCTGATATTTGTTCCATATTTTATATTTGTTCCATATTTTTAACTGTATTACAGGCAGATCTCTGTTGCTCAAGCTCTGCTTTGCCTCACCAGGACAGTTTGCTGAAGAAACCATGCAGCCTACCACCCTGGAACACTCATTTCAGAAAAAGGCTACTGTCCTTAGCTTTTCTGGGTTTTCAGTGACACACAGACCTCACTGACCTGTGGCCTGTCTCATCAGATCAGCCAATTAGCGACTGCTCAGTCTTTGATGGTTTCTTCAACTGTTCTGCAGCAATAGTAATTGCTGCTCCTGCATAAAACCTAAATCATCTACAGCTCTAGGATTTGACTTTATCTGATGAAAACGGATCACTTATTTTTCAAATGTATTTCAGTTTCTCCAATATCATTGTGCTACTTTTAAATTCCTTCCTCATTTACTAAGGTTCCAGCTCACTTCTGCTTTATTCATTTTTGCCTAAAATGTGGATGGTGCTAAATCATTCCTTTTTCTGCTCACTCAGACTAGGAGAATGACTGGGCACTTCTTTTCAACAGAAGGCTTTGCATGGCTGGGGAACTGCTGGGAGTTAAATAATCTACAATTTTCTCTTTGTGCACTGTGTATGGTCCTTTGCTTGTTCTGAAAAAGTTATAGAAAATGAACAGTAGGGAAAGGTCTTAAGCATTTTCCTTTTTCACCCTGAAATGGTAGATTCTTGCTTTACATTGTCCGGGAGGACTAGAGTTATGTTTAAAACCTTGTTTAGAAGGAAGAAAGATCAAGCATATTTACTATTAAAGACAACAGTACTTCTGAACTGCTGTGGACAAAATATTACAAAACCCACCTTGACGTGCAACACTCTTCCCAGCATCCTTTCAGGGTTGCCACATTTCCCCTTAGTTCCTAGCTAATACGAAGTTGTTTTGCTGCTTTTCTCCCTCTAGCTTTCTTTTTTTGCTTATCTAATTCTTTATTCTTGTTTGACACCTTCAGTCTTTCAGACCTCAACTCATATGTGCATGCTCCTGCCCTTTCTACCTCACAAAAACAAATTTTGTGCTATTAATTAGCTTTGTCTCCAAGCTCTACTATTCACAATCCAGTAAACAGAGACACATCTAATAAAGAAGACAGGAAAGAGTGGGAAGCTGGGATGTCCATCTCCAAGTTTTCCTCCCAGATCAAATATCTTTCCTTACTTAATTATGCTCTGTAAAGATTTTTAAAATCATTGGCTTAAAGTCTATGGAGCAGTTAATCATATTACATTTGTAATCAGGCCATAAAAGAGAAACCCTTGAACCACAGCTATATTGTTCCAAGCACCGCAGCCTGTGGATGTCTTCCTTAGAATTTTGTTCCATGCCCACCAGTGGAAATAGGTTCTTACTGTATCCAAAACTCCTGCAGTCTTTTTCAGCCTGCCCTGGCCAGCAGCCCATTAGCCATTCAAAAACCAAACATATATTTCTCTCTGCATTTACTTCTTCCTTCTTTTTTATCCCACTATGAAAGCAATTAGCTATTGAATCCTCAATAAGGCAATCTAGTCCAGCCCACATGACTGGTTTGCTCCTGATCAATTTATTCAGCTTATATAGAGGGATTTATCATATTTACAATATCACAGCTATTTATGTAGGAGTTATAAAATGCAAGGAGTAATTTTAGGGAAAGAAAATCCAGTTGTAGGTTTTTGCTGGTTTTGTTGAGCTTCAGTATGTGGGGTTCATTTCACCATTTGGGAGGGGAGATTTTGGGTTGCAGTCAGCAGCGTTCAGATCCACCAAGGGAGGAACAGAGATGCATAATTAAACAAGCAGCAAACCGTTTGGAAAAGTGGAATCAGACTTTTGAAAACTGTCTTTTTGCAGAAGTATTTTCTTCTGTTTTACCACTCTTCACTAAGCCTTGGAGATGCACTTCACCCTGCACTGTTATCACTTTGAAGTTGCTTTATTATCACAAGGGAAAAAAATATCAAAAGACTCGGTGGCTCAGGTCAGAGAGGTGTCTGTGCAGCCTGGATATTTGTGCAAGGTGACTTTTAAACACCTCTGCTGGTATAGCCTGAAGCTCCCACAGGGTGTGCATGCAGTTGGGTCTCCACGTTTCCTGGACCCCATGTTCCTCACTGCATGTGCTTGGTGAATACTTCTGGACGCAGGCAACCATCCAGCTCTACTTGAGATTTGACTGAAAATCAAACTAATAACTTCCTTGGCCTGTGTTGAAAAAGGATAATAACACTTTCCCAACTGGTTCATTTTTTGCTATTATTAGGATTTATTGACATAACAGTAGTATTAAGAGGCCCAGCTAAGGCTCCTTGATTGAGATTCTCCCCCAGTTCCCTCAAACTCTCACCCTTGTCCCTGTTACAGTGGCTTCATAAATTATATGACTCAGAGTTGAGAACATCATACATGTTATTATCCCAATGCATGACCGTCGTATTCTCATCCTACCATAAAAATAAGGTCTGTATACAGACTGTGCAGAAACAGCACAGGTGTCATGGAAGCAAATAACACGCATAAGACATGTTGTGCTATCTTTTGTGTATGAGTTTTAGGATATGAAAGGGTTAATTTGAGATTGGCACATGAGAAAGATACGATCTCCTAAGACTTGTATATTAAGAAGCTTGATTTCTGCTGTAGCTGCCACATGCAACCTGCAGAACATCCTGTTTCATTGCTGAGGAAAAAAATTCTCCACTTAAGAGATTCAAGACCAAAATGCTTTTGTCACAGGCATTTTCCCTCCAATTCAAGCCTTCTGTCTCAGGACCTGAACACTTATTTAAGTTTCCAGAAAGACTGTCTGCATTAATCTCAGTGTTAATTCACATCCACCTGGAAGGTTTTAGTTCTCTTACCAATTGCAGTAATTTTTTATTCTTCATCTGAATATTGGATTCTCCAGAAAGGTAGAATGGGTCTGTTCCAGCAAACAGCACAGATGAATGCTGTTATCCCGTGTTTGCAAGGGTTGAAATTAAATACAAATATAGTCTTTATAAATTAAATCCAATCTTGCAAAAGCAAAAATGACCAAATTTACATCTTTCAAGGTAAACACTGTCAAACTGTATGGCTTGTCATTACAAAGTTCTTCATTACAACATTATGTGTTTGTATCACAGTAGTTGTACTGGGCAATGCTTATTGCTATTTCCCCTTTTAGGAATAAAGCCCCTTAGTCTGGTTTAGTGCCTTTCGTCCAGTACTGAGAATGAAATCCTACTGGTGTAGCTACACTTGATCTTGCCTTTACATGTGGGGATGCTGACCAATGCTGCAATCAATGCCCAGCTTCTGATGGTGGCTAGACTCCTTCCAGGTGGATGTTGCTCTTACTCTATTGCTGTGGGCATGGGCAGAAGTTGTTTCACCCATCTCAGTTTGTATTTTACTAACTATTTGAGATTGCAGTAACATAGTATGTCAATAATATCAGTCATTATACATGTTTTTCTGTAATTGAGTACTGTACCATCTCAGCAGTTTTCTGAGCTCTATTTAGATGAAGTCAGATTCAAAGGGAGATATAAGCTCTGTGAAGAGAGAGATACCCATAAATGGCATCTCTTTCTCTCTGACTATATATACCTTCCTGTATCAATTTAGAAGAAATCTTCTATATGGTAAAGTTTTCTTCTGACTTTTTTCCACTCTCTTCCTCATACAGGTTGAGGGCACTCCTTTATTTAATACAGAGAGCTTTGAAAAGACAGAAAAAAAAATCCAAGAATAAGAGAAGGGAGCATGAAACTGAGGAAGAGAGACTTGCAAACTGCTGGAAACAAAGAAAACAGAAGAAAGAGAGAAGCAAGCTCTCAGTAGTGTTAAAGTGAGGGAGAAAGAAAGGAGGACTGGGGAGGAAACCAATTTCGGTAAGCCAAGTTTTCCTGGCTGAGGAGGTGCTGTTCTTCACCTTAAACTAAACTCTGTTTGTATTTAATGACCTTATTATTCTTGCTTAACAGTAACAGTACTCTAGCCCAGGCCTGAGCCTCATGTTGACTGCCATTTGCTGCTTGCTTTCCAGATTTGTTTGCTGCAACCCCAGGCTTTACATATTGTTGATATGCCGATGAGCCCTTTGACGTTCCTAGCCTCATCACAAATGCTCAGACAATGTCTGTTCTGTTCAAAAGCAAGCTGAGAGACGTAGGGAGCTGAGAGGTGTATGTGCTGGGGACCCTCCATAAAGCTCTCAGTAAATTGAGCCCTGCAGGGTGCAGGTACTTACCACAGTGAGGCCGAGTCACCAATAGAGGCTTCTGAAATCCACATTTTTAACCTGAAGAGTGAAGCATATAGGAAAGAAATTATAAGTCTTAATGAATGGCTGCTTTGAGTATGGATTATACATTGCTAGCAATATGCCACTGTTTACAGCACACCATTAGCCTGTAAGACGCAATTGAACTTTTGTGTTTGTTTCAAAAGTGACGCAGTACAACATTTTAGTCTTTCTGCTGCAGTAACCACTGGTTGTTACAAATCCCTTCATGAATGCATTATGGAAAACTGGGGCAGAGTTCTCAACTAGCTAGCCAAGAGCATGCCTGCTGGGGCTTTGTACTAGGAAACAGTGAATAATGTTTTTAAAGTCAAAGTACAGTAGAGACCCATTTTACACGCATGAGCATGTTGCAGAAGACTAATATTCGTCGAAGGTCCCTGCTGGTATGTGAAATTTATATCCGTTTGCAATACAGAATTTATTTTTCAGGGTTTTTTTTTAGGTGGGTTCATTCTTGTATCATTTCACCCGTTCTTGTCCTCAAAATAACTTATCTCAGTAAGTCTATTATTTTATTGAGTATTCATGGAAACAGATCTCATTGAACTTCCCTCTATGGTCTGGTGAACAGAAAATTTATTCTCTAAGGAGAGGCAGCACACATTTAATTTTGGTTTGCTTTACTCCATGGTATTATTGCAGGCAGAAAATCATCCTGTTTGACATCCTGTGACACCCCACTATTAGATGCACCATCTTTTGCAGCACACCAGGGACCTCTCTGAAGGGGTTAGGAACTTCGAATTGTTAGCAAAGCAAAAACAGTGAGGCCTGATATGTCTAAGGGGGTTTCCCAGGAGCTGGCCAAGACCAGACACTTCTACGAAGACACAATGGATAAGCTTGTGCCTCTGCCTTTTGCTTCATTAAGGAGACAGCAATTATGAATTCTCAGTTAATTGAATGTATGGTAATATAAGAGACCATAAGTAATTATCAGAGAAGTTTGTTCATTTTGTTAGGTACGTACAAATGTAAGGTACAGTTTAGAAAAGTGATCATACGATAAGCAGTAAAATGCTTTATCATTAAATAGTAGGGAAATGAAAAGCCTTGGAAAAATTAGTTGTCATAGCTACTTGTTTGGCATTTAAGAAAAACAATAAAGCAGCAATATTTTAACACTATTTCCTATAAATGTGTAGGTAGCTGGATGATGGAAAAAACAAGGAATTTGGTGCTTTGTGGCTCCTTTACATTCTTGGACCAGTCTAAAATTGAGTTGAGTTGAAGATTCCTTCTTAGCAGCTTTCACAGAAGATGTGTTGCTCTCACTTTTTCCCCACTCCATTTATTTTTCCTACAGCTGTCCACCTAAAAAGTGACAGAAAAGGAAAATTATTTTTTTTTTTTTGTGAAAAAGGAACAAATATGTAGAAGCTAAGGCGTTTTATTGAAGAAAAGTAAAGGCAGCAAAGCAAAAGGAATTGAAAAGTAGAAGGAAGAAAGAAGAGTAAGGAAGATGGATTAATATTTAACAAAGAAACGGGGAGCAAAAACAAGAAGTCTGAAAACAAGTAACCCCATAACAGCCTAGCTATTAATATTTAAATAACTAACTGAATTCTTTTATTATCTCAGTGTGTGAATCTTTCTTAGAAATACTTACCCATTTACATTAAAAATACCTGTTGTCTTCCTTTTACAAGAAACAATGAAAGAAAACCCTGATGGCTGATCTAAGTTTCATATTTTAAGTTGATGTTCTTGGCCACTAGATAAACAAATTAAATGATTAAGAGGATGAGTATAGAAAAGCAACTACAGTTGGGGCTACAGTCAAGGCAGGAAGGAGATGAATATCACTCCTTTATCTTTTAAATCACAACACAGAATTTAGCTCTTCCTTCTTTTTTTCTTATAAACCACCCCTCAGTACCCACAGTGACAAGCAAAATGAAGAATAAAATGCTTAAAAACTGTGCTGCCCACCCAGGATGGAGAGTTGGGATCTGTAGTGTACAGTAGAAATTATTTTCTGTGCAAATGTGTAAGTTGGAGAAACACTATTTAAGGCAAAGGACTCCAAAACAAGTATAACTTGAAGACCAGCATAGGTTTTCCAACCACTGGAGCAGCATTCCTGTCCAGTTCTAGAGCATCATTCCATTAGCTGCATATAGGGTAAGAAGCTGTTTCAGCTTTGAGATGGAGCTGGTATTTTAGCATGATTGATTGGCCAAGACAGTAGGCTGGACTTGCTAATTCAGGACATCCTTCTGAGCTCTAATTCATTTAGGTATTTTAAACATTCTTTTTTTTTTGTTTTAAGTCAAGCGGAGGTCACCAACATATTAATCCAGTACAGCAAAGAACTCTATGCTTCATTTTTTTAGAGAAAAGCAACTGATTGTAAAAAGTTGTATTATCATCAGTAATTAGGTCTGGAGCTGCAAAATGCATTTCAACAACAGCAGCAAAAATATGTACCAAATCAGTGAATAATAGCCAGTAAGCAATTTAGCATAATTGAATTTTCTGACATCCCACCACCACATCTTCTCAATAATCACGTGGAAAATATTCATCTACCATCTAGACAACACCTTGCTTTGAATTTTCTTGCTGCATTATTTGAAAGTCAGGGCCATGTTCTCTACTTTTGAACTTTTCAGATACAATGATAAGAGCGAGTAGACAGGATGTGGGAGAAGTTAAATTCAAAATGCTTCCTAGCATTCAAATTACTAGTCAAGCCTTGTTTTTATAATACTTGTCACCAGAATCAGTGTTTTATAAACTCCTTTTGCTGGTATGTCGTATTTAACATACTGTATCCACTACTGCAAAGGCAGCTGCAGAAATGTTTTTCTTCTGCCCCAGAGGCTGCATGGAAAGATTTCACCTCCTTTTATCCCATCAGAAACTAGTGCAGAAATAACGCCAGACCTCTTGGACCCAGAAAACCTTCCAGCCATGGCGTCATGGCACCATGGAGCTTAGCCCTGGTTAACTTGCACCATTGAACTGCATTCTGATTCTGTTCCTTTCCTAGTAGTACCTCAAAATTCAGTACAGCCAGCTTGGCTACACCTTCACCACACAGCAACCTGCAGGACAGACATCAAAACCAAATGTTGGGTGGTTTACCTTTAACCTGATATCTTCCATGATGATAAAAATACAGCCAGCACTTGGGGATGAACAGTATATGTGTGTTGGCTGGTCTACTGGGGAGTTTTAAAGAAGAGGGCAGTTATATATGAGGAGATGGTATATGTACATTATTCTGTAGCAATATTTTAAATTTTCTGTAAACAGTTTGTAAGCCAGGTTTAGTTTAGCTTTGGTTTGGTTTTTATAAAAAGATATTTTAAGTTAGTTTTTGTGGTAAGTGCCACTTTTTACATTTTCTTAACAAGCTCTGGATTAGTTAAAATCACTTTTTAAGTCAAACCACTGAGTTGGCAAAATTCTCATTACCTTTTCAATACAAGTAACATGGATATATCAATACCATATTTTAAAATTAAGGATGTGAATATTTGCTTCTGACATTACCATAACTGCTTTATAATTTTGAAGATTGCAGGAAATGAGGATGAATTTGAAAAAAAAAAAAACCAACCAAAAAACCCCACAAACAAAACAACACAATTCTTGTTAGAAAAGAAGAGAGGTAGAGAACTGAGACACTGCCCTCCTGACAGGCAAGGATGACTTGGAAAATCTGAGGTTTAGCTGAAATATCTGGATCCCAAAAGATGTTGTAACATAGTATTTATTTGGTCTGAGACATCTCAAACTTCTGAATGAGCTGTGACGGTAGATGTGTTCATTCAGGGGCACACAATATAGTTCTCCACTATTTAAAATCCATGCTATCCAGATACAGTGAGATGCATTTGTAGCAAACCAGTGGTAGATGCCAACGACTTTTGCAGTTTCCAAAAAACCCCACATCTTTGCCACTGACCAGAAGTATGTATCTGGGACCTTTCTATCACTCGTACTAAAGGAGAATTTGAGTCAGGACTGCAGAGAAAACTAGTTGCTGATTAACCCACTTGACCTGTCATTTAAGAGACTTGTGATATAAAGTATTACTTGAGCCTTTTAAACAAATAACTACAATCTCCATATAATTGATTTTTGACCTTGCACTGCAATTATTCAATGTTTATTTATCTCAGGATAGAAGAACAACAACTGCACATAAACTGTAAAGAAAGATGCTGTAAAAAGATATGTGCACAGGAGAAAGACTGCATTTATTATGTCAGGTTACATTTGTACAGCAGCCAGCTGAATACAGTTTCCTTTTCCCACAGTGTAATTATCAAGAGCAACTAAATTCACAAGGAATACTTTGAGAAACACATGGAAGTTGGTGCTATGCAAAGCATAAAACCCCTTTTTTTGAAAGCAGTTCTATTCCTCTGGTTTTAGAACTGTTTTTTATTATTTATTACAAGACCTAGGAGTGTGCTTAGGATTTTACAGAGCAAAGAGTGATAGCAGGTCCCTGCCCTAAGAAGCATACAACCCAGGAGAATGAAGAAAACAAGGATGACAAGAGGCCAAATTTTGTTCTTTGCCCAAAACAACAGTTTAAGAACGAGGTACCTCAAATTCTATCCTGGGTATCCAATCCATTACTCTGGAGTTGAGAAAAACTTCCTATTAACCATTCATCATCATCATCATCATCAAGGTTGTCTTACTGATCTGAATATGTCTCTATTATGTTGATCATGGGATAAATTAATCACAACTATTAGCACTGCTATTGCTATTGCTATTGTTATAGCATAACAAGCTATATTTCAGCGCTGCAAAGGGGCTCAAACAGGACAGATTCTTTTTACCCTTGAACCCAAACTATTGTAAAATGTAGAGAAGTATGACTTTCTTAATTAGGCTATAAACGGACTTTGGCTTTTGCAGAATAAACAGTAGAAGAAAAAGGAGAAACTGGACAGTGACAGCCTTGGGTTTCTGCTTCTCCAAGTGCAGAAGAGCAGTCAGTGTTACTAAAGAAAAACATTACTTACCTGTTCGAGAAATTGTAAATCAGTCATCCAGAGTTTTAGCCATCCTGACTTTATTGTTACATGTTAGGTCACACTTCAGGAATCTCCTTCTTTCGAACATTTATACAGTGGAAGAACTTGAAAAACAAACAGGAAGCTTCATTGCAAAAGGAAATAAAAAATACTGAAATCCAACTACATAAATCATGGCCCTGATTTGAACAAAATCTTTTAAACTAACACAAAGGATTCAGTGATACCATTAAAATCAGCTGTCTTTGCAGTGGGATAGAATTCAGAGAATAGGAATTACAGGAGTAGTTAAGAATTGGTCTTGATGCTCAGGCACTGCCTATATCTCATTTTTAGGTTTACTACCATGATAACAACTATCCTTGTGTGTATACTGATGAGGAGAAGGGCTCTATGCAAGGGTATTAGCTGTACAGAAGGTACCCACATCTTATACTGCTTCTGCAAGTGGTGGCAGAATATAGCAAGAGTCCTTGCAATTTACACCCCATATGTAATGAAGAGTCCAGGGTCAGTTTTATTGACACTGGCCAGTAATACACTGTTTAACTGCAGCTTCTCTGCCTCTATACTAGATGCAATTTCCTGACATTTTGTACATAACATTCACATTCTAAGTATCTTGGTTTGAAAGTTCGGGTTTGAAAGTTCCTGGCACCATATCAAGCATGAATTATCCCTGTGATGACAGAAAAGAACACAGGAACATTCAAGTGTAAGTAGAAACGTGAGCTTGTGAGAAATATTAATGCCACCTGCATTGGTTACAGCCTGCCTGAAAGAAGCTTTCCATGAGTGGTCCAGAAAAACAACAGTGGCCAAGCACTCGACATTTACAGTTCCTGCTATGTCCATACCCAAGAAGATAATGATGTGAGGTTCATGTTTATGACAAGAGAACTGCTGCAAGGAAATTAAAATACGAGCATGAAGCAAATGCAGAGAACATGCAATGAGATGTAGTAAGAGAAACTCCAGCAAATGCAGCGATAAATTAAGTACAGATTATCAGAGCTCAGGTCCTGAAAGAAGGGGAATCAGAGAACAAAGCTGAGTTGTAGTGTCTCATAAATTCTGTAACTTCCTGGAGAGTCAGCTCATCTCTCCAAGTATTTAAAAAAATGCATCCCGCTAATAATGATGTATAGAGCAAAAATAAAAGGTGTCTGCAGAATGGGTTTTTTTTAGGACAGAGAAATATATAAGGTGTTAAATATTTCAGGGTAAGTCAGGAAGATCAATGAATGGGTTTATAACAAACATCCATCTAGGAAATTATTCATCAGTGATACATGAAGATGTAATTGCAACTAAGTAGGACAGCTAGCTCAAAAACAGGGCATGCAATGGACAAAATTAAGTCACAGAGTACCAGTTGTGGATGTAGAAGAGAAATGAAGGTTGCCAGGAGATGGCAAATGGATGTGATCACAGCATTTACTGAGACAAGACAGATGAGCTAAGTACAGGGCAGAGAAAAATGGCAGTAGCTCTCTTACTCCATCTGTCACCTTGTATCAACAGCCGCTACTACTAAGATGATGCTATCTATGCTATCCATAATCAAAGTTTAATATTTTCAGTTGATTTGCAATACTAGATAGAGCTCCTGTGTAAAAGAGAAATGTGCACTCATTAGCCGTGCTGAGAATATGCTGTGGCAGGGCTTTGCAAAGAGAATTGCTGCCAGGCTCCTAGTATAGCTGCTACTGCTGGAGCAGAGCAGTGAACTAATGAATTAATTCCTGGTTTGAAATATTCTGCATGGGATCACTCATAAAACACAGACCTTGTTTGCACGAGGAACAAAAATAGGTTAACAGTCACCTGCTGCCCTGAATCTCTACATACTTCACAAAACTACAATGTACATGATTTTTTTTTTATTTTTTATTTTTTTTCTGGTATAAGCCCATGAATGATTGCTGATAAATTTACAGAGAAAATTACAGGGAGTAGTAGCAACTTGAAGGAATGTCAAATGGGCTTCAGTGTCTCAGAAAGTGACAGTTTTTTCCCAACTATATCAGCTGATCAAATGAAGTGTTTTATCTCCCTGGACAAAGCTTGGCTGTCTTGAGGAATATGCAGAACAAGAGTTCTGATTTGGACACTATTAATTATGTACATGTACATATGCATGCGCATATGCAAATATAATAATCTTATATCCCATCCTCATATATGCAATCAGTCTGGTTCCAGTCATGCTGGCTAAGGAACTAATGCAGATCTAGATATAGTCATTAAAAGACAAATCCTGTGGTCTCATCAACCAAGTTACAAGCTCAGGAGGCATCCACAAAACACATTTGTGTCCTTCAAAGAGATAAAAAATAGAGCAATCTGTAGTTAATGAATACCTGAGAAAAATAACCATAAAAGAGAGTTTGGTGAAGTAATTCTATGAATCAAAGTTCTCCCAAGCCAATGGTGCTGCTTAGGGGTTAGCGGTAATGGATGAGTACAAGTGAACAGGTCAAGAAATATGACTGGAGGCAAGTCTGGAAGCAAATATGCCTGGCTGTCCACCTGAACATGATGTGAGATGACTGAGTGACTGATTCAATATGGCTGAGCATAGTAAAAGAGCATATTGAATCAATATGACTGCAAGGATAAAAGATCATGGGTACGAATTATTATTTTACTGGCTATACAAGTAGAATATGAGGTGAAACAACAGCAGTAAATGAAGCAAAACAGGAACGTCTGAGATGCAGAAAACTCAGTGACAACAAGTAGTCCCAGATGGTTTGTTTCTGACAATCAATGGAAAAACAGTATTAAAAATTTTCTTACATGTAGGATGGAAGCATAGCACGGAGTGCATGTATTTACTGACCCCTGCACCTGACATATCCCCAAAATCCAACAAGTTATATTGTGACATGAAGAGCAATTGTGAAGAGTTCTTGCTATTGACTTATTTTTTTAGAGGATGGTGACTATCCTGACTTCTCTAAAGTGACTTCTCTAAAGGACATAAGCAAAGGACCAGCTTTTCCAGGAATCTTTGTTAGTATAACAGGAACACTTTTTGAAGGCAAGTGGAGATAAGACACTTCTTTCTGTTAGGGAATTACTGGATTTACAATCTTATTGATTCGTTAATATATATTTAGTTTTAAGCTATCTAGCTAATGTAAGTGACCTTCTCTTTTGCTCTTTCTTGAACAGCCTCTTGTGCATGTGGGTGGAGGACATTAAATATTGTTATAAAATACCAGTTCATTCGTTTTCATCAACCATTTTGTGCTCTGTTGTCATGAGGAGAATTATAACACAAGGCATAGCAGTGGCAACTAAAATCTTCCAACACAGCTGTCTACTTGAGAGAAGTGCAAAGCAAAGTTCACAAGATGACTTCTCTACCCAACAGATTTAACAAGACCAGAATAGTTGAATTACCACAGTTATCAGCATGCAGCTCCTCCGAATAAAAGTAGATTCATGCTCTGTATATACATGTAATCGTGTAATTACACTCAGACTGATCTACCTTCCTCCATAGGTTTTACAACACTACAACTACAATAAAATAAATGTACAAATATGTGTCTGCCCATCTTTCTACCTCAACCTAAAACCAGAGTTAGTAAGCAAATAACTAAGATACTCCTGCTCTTTTCATTTTGTCTCTTAAAGAGACTGCATCCTCTGCAATTTCTGTAGCTGCAAGTTGATGTGAATTAGTTACTAGTTTTACCTGGCAACAGCAACTTTCAATATTTTGTAAAATATTAAGTGTTTTGGGGTATTAAAATACGCAATACCCCTTTCTCAGGTCTGAAAGACTAAAAATAAACTTTTCTTATGTGATTCCATTTAGATGCATTAGGATGTTCAGAAACTACAGAAATATAGATATTCACATGTATTTGGGAAACCATCTACTTCTTTTTCATTGCCAACTGACAGCGTGGATGTAGTAGGCTACATACATAATTTGCTTGGTACTTCACATGGTTGCTTTGTTAACGACCTGAACGGAAAGAAGAAAATCCTGCCTGACACAAGGTAATGGCATGCTCTGAAAATGAAAAATAGCAAGAGCAGTGGAGGTTATGCACAAGAAACCTTCTGTTACTGTCACAAACTGACAATAATGTCATTTTGGGTGGGAACATTATCCTTATCTCTGGGGCATAAACAGTGTGTTTCTACTGATGATGTGATTATGAAAATTGAAAATGTAAGCCATCATAATTTTAAAATTATAATACTCTGTGTGATATTAGACAAGAAGCAGCTACTCTACAAGTAGCTTTGTGGACCTGTTACAAATGTTAGCAATAGCAACAATAACAATGACCAGGAATAAACCTTAAAATCACTTTATATCAATTATTTTCCTTGGACACAACATACCAGAGTAAAATGATCATACAAAAGACCTAATTCACTCACCTTGAGACTGTAAGAAAACTGGAAATGCATATTTCTAGTGGTTTTGCCACGTCACTGGTGTTCCTCTGGAGGAAAACAGTCTGCTGTGGTCACTTCCTTCTTTTTCAGAGGAGGCATCCCATAGAAAGGGATGCCTTGCCTCCTTAGCAGGCCAAAGACTGAAATCCGTGCACTCTACTACAGGCTTGTATGCTCCTGCAGGCTGCAGATGGTTTTCACAAAACAGTAGTCAGATTGCACAAACTTTCCCTTATATTAGGGTCTGGAAAAAGGTTTAGGTTTTGGTGGTTATATGACAGCGTAATACACACGTTTCTCTGTCCTCCTTCCTTTTCAGGTCAAGAATGTTTTCGTGTATTGTGTAATAATTTTCCCTTTTCTCAAAATTGCAGGACTGGAGTTTTCTCCCCTCCATGCCAGGCAGGGTGGTTTCACACCCTTCTGAGGTACATGTATGGTGGCATGTTTGTTGCTGACCATGCTTCTGAGAAACTTCGGGCATGGTCCTGGACTGCTGCATAATGAAATCTATGAGAAGAAGCAGTATGAAAGCAGTTAGACTGCAAGGCTCCAAGTTAAATTTGCACCATTTCTATCCCAAAGGTGAAGGTTCAACAGCCAGAAGCACCAGCTACAACTTAAACAACCCACTGGAGAGCCCTCCCTAGTCATTACAAGCAGAGTTTTGAAGTCCCAATAAGGACCATGAAGTTACCATACTTCATACCACCTATGATTCCAGGGGGAGCAACCATTCACCACCCCATCTGGAGATGTTTATCTGAGTGTCTACATTGCATCCTCATTGCATCCTGGGGTGTGGATCTCACATTTTCCGGAGCCTAGACACTTAAGTCTCTAGTGGTTGCTTGTTAAAGCTTTATCAAACTTTTGTTTGTCCCATGGCAACTCCTGTCCCTTCTGACAGACCCATCTCCACTCTGTTGCAACCCCAAAAATAAAGTCAGTAATCTAATATTGTCTAATAGCTAACCGTTGCTTGCTTAAAAAAGGCTGCAGATGTCCCTAAGAGCTACTCATATAAAGAAACTAGGAAGCCATTTAGACAAAGGAAAATGTATCAATTGACTTATCTCTGTTACTAATACTAAGTCTCTTAATAATTCATCCTATAGTAGGATGCACCTGGAAGTATTCTTCCTCCTGTCTGGTACTGCTCCCATCCGTTCAGTGACTACTTCACATTTACAGAAATTGCAGACTAATCCTGTGCTGGGAGCTCAGGAGATGGATTATATCTCCATCAGAAAGCACAGGGATGTCACAGGGATAGATTGGGGGAGGGATAAAAATGCTATAATTCATAATTATGTCATTGAGCCCAGTCTGAAAACTTACATCAACTCCATTATTGATGAGGACTGCTTTAGGAATAGAAATTATTCTGCTGTCACATTCGTGGGTCAGTGAAGGAGACAGAAATACAGGAGCAATAAAATGTAAGAGGCCTTGTGACTTCATGATTAGGTTTTGTATAATGATTGTGGCAAGTTGCTATTTAACGGCCAGATTTTCCTTCAACTTAAGTCAATGGGTCTTTCCTGCTGATTTCAGTGTTATAGATTCTCAACTTGCTCTTATCTTATTTGATGATTTTAGATTTTACATAGCTTCTTGTCAATTGGTGTTTCAGCAAGTCCTTGGTGATCCATCAAAAAGGCCAATAAGCTTTTACCATCTTGTCAGCTATTTTATCAGATTCCTTTATTTTAGAATATTGAAATTCATGAATAATAATTTTTCCTTCTGTTGACAGTGGGAAGTCTTAGAACAATTTTTAAATAATACCATGACTGTGCAACTCTATTAAATCTCTGTTTGCAAAGAATGCAATTATGTCACCTTATCTGGGAGTTCTCCCTCTGTCTCTTGCTTTCCTTGAAGATCTTACAGGGAAAATAACTTGTAAGGCATTAAGAGTCAAAAGGAGCCCTCAGAGATGCAAACGAGGATGGGGACTAGCAATTAGACACTACATTATGTGAGTGTAACTAATCACAGAGGTAGCTTTCCTTCACTGGCAGCAACACATGACCAGAATTTTAAAGACTCTGGGTCCAGCATCTGAAATCCTGCCAAGACCAATTCTGACCATCAGTACTAGCCTTAAGGATAGCTGCTGGCCTGCTCGATAGTTGTCTGTTTAAGAGGAAGCAGACCTTTATCCCATCCCTATGTATGTGATGTCTCTTCTTTGGATGACAGCAACATCAGCAAGGAGGCCATGAAATCAGCTTTTGGACATCCTTGTCAGCAAAAGAAAATTCAGAAAACATTCCAGAATTTCAGGTTAAGTTTTGTAAAAGTAGCTCTGTGAGAATGATGTTGAAATACCATTCAGTTTCCTCTCTGCTGTGACTTAACATTGCTTTGTCAAAAATGAGATTTTTTTAAGGCCTCTAAATATTTGTGAAAGTCCTGTGACAGAAATAACACTTTGTGGTGGTTTTCTGGGAAAAAATAGCAAGGTATAATGCTTTGCTTGTTTGTTAATAGGCATTTCTGGACTGTGAAGTTAGAAGACCATACTGAGTACCATGTCCAGGCTGAAATCACCCTAAGTCTAATGACGAGGAAGTTTAGGAGACAAAGTGCAACCTGAAGAACTCAGTCTGATGTATTTTTCCACCAACTTAATGAATGATGTCAAATAACTCACCAAAACTTTTTGTTCTTTTCCATACTGGAATAAGACAATTTTTAACTGGGCTAGTTAATGTATATGAATAATACAGTATTAAAAAAAGACCGCTTTATCTAAAGCCAATGCTTCAGCAAAACATAGTAGACATTGCACTATTAGTATATATGAAATCACACATTAGGAAGACTAGACTTTTAGCTTAAAGCAGCTGTAGCAAAAGAGTATACTCCCCCAGTGACTGTATACCTTCTGGGGCCTTGGCTGGAAGCTGCCATGAGGCAGACCATTCACAGACTTCCCCAGGTAAAACAATCCGGGTTTTCTTTACTCCTTTCCACTCTTTATAAACAGAGGGAGTCACATCTGAGGGGCCTGGCAAGCAGGTGAGTGAGGGGTTTTTCAAATTCTTTGAAGTTTAAAAGAATAATTTTAGCTGAAATGTGTAATCTGAGTATTAATAAATACTTTTTAGTGCCGTTTTTGAAGCAGGTTATTGAATCACAGAATCCCAGAATCCCAAGGGTTGGAAGGGACCTAAAAAGATCATCTAGTCCAACCCCCCTGCAAGAGCAGGGTAACCTACAGTACATCACACAGGAACTTGTCCAGGCGGGCCTTGAATATCTCCAGTGTAGGAGACTCCACAACCCCCCTGGGCAACCTGTTCCAGTGCTCTGTCACTCTTACAGTAAAGAAGTTCTTCCTGATGTTAACGTGGAACTTCCTATGCCCCAAGTTTACACCCATTGCCCCTTGTCCTATCACTGGATATCACTGAAAAATGCCTAGCTCCATCATCCTGACACCCACCCTTTACATATTTGTAAACATTGATGAGGTCACCCCTCAGTCTCCTCTTCTCCAAGCTAAAGAGACCCAGCTCCCTCAGCCTCTCCTCATAAGGGAGATGTTCCACTCCCTTAATCATCTTTGTGGCTCTGCGCTGGACTCCTTCAAGCAATTCCCTGTCCTTCTTGAACAGAGGGGCCCAGAACTGGACGCAATATTCCAGATGCGGCCTCACCAAGGCTGAGTAGAGGGGGAGGAGAACCTCTCTTGACCTACTAACCACTCCCTTTCTAATGCACCCTAAGATGCCATTTGCCTTCTTGGCCACAAGAGCACATTGCTGGCTCATGGTCATCCTCCTATCCACCAGGACCCCCAGGTCCCTTTCCCCTTCGCTACTTTCCAGCAGGTCAACCCCCAACCTGTACTGGTACATGGGGTTGTTCTTCCCCAGATGCAAGACTCTACACTTGCCCTTGTTAAATTTCATCAAGTTTCTCCCCGCCCAACTCTCCAGCCTGTCCAGGTCTCGCTGAATGGCAGCACAGTCCTCTGGTGTGTCAGCCACTCCTCCCAGTTTTGTGTCATCAGCAAACTTGCTGAGGGTGCACTCAGTTCCCTCATCCAGGTCATTGATGAAAATATTAAACAGCACCGGTCCCAGCACCGACCCCTGAGGAACTCCACTAGTCACAGACCTCCAGCTAGATTCTGCGCCTTCAAAAGTATTCAAACTTTTCTCCAGGCCTTCTGGGTCTTGTGGTACCTGTAGCTGTACTTCACTTGGGGAGTAATTAGTAGCATTCAGCTTCAAAAGACTGAACTTGCCACTTTCACCCCTTAACGAGAGCCAGGGGCTGGACAGGGAGTCTAGAGAAATTGCCTCCCAGGGAAAACACTGCTTGTGAGCTGAAAACTTCATCACAAACTGCTTGGGAGGGTAGGCAGAGCCTTACATAACAGGCACTGTGGGGACAGGCGAGGTGAGTCCCTCTGTGCCGTGTTGGTGCTGTGAGGAAGCCTCATGCCAGCTGAGGCTGTTCCACCAAGGTTAAAGCAATTCGTCGGTCTCTGTTAGGATGCTGCTCAAATGTCTTTCAACAGAACAAAACCACCTGACATGTCATCTACTGCCAGTGTACTACATATCCGAGGTTTCATATCCGAGGCACCTTTTGGGTAGATACATGTATCCTCTATGGGCTTATCTCAATTGTAAAATTTTACCTTGAATAAGAGAGTCACAAAAATGATTTCTAAACATAACAATACCCTGAAACTGGGATGCATTTTGGGAAGGAGATGCTGTTTATCTCAGCTCTGTGAAATGCCTCAGACGGTGTAGTCAGAGGCAGTGATGAGCCACTCATGGATGGGATCCTGCTCTGATGCTTCTCTGCTCTGGTCAGTGTCATTTCCTCTCTGTTCTTTGGCTCTAAGGCTGGAAGCAGCTTCCCAATCTGTGTTGAGCAAATCTAACTGTAAAGCTAGAAGTAAATCATACGTAGCATCTGTCCCTGGGGATGTGTGCTACATAAACATAACAATACTTCCAGCTGAGAAAGCCATTCCCAGCGTGCCTCTTTAATGGAAGGAAACTAGCACTTACTACAAATACTTTAGGAGCATGCACCCCCATTCTGCTTACTCTTAGCAAAGCTTTTTTCTCCTGTTTTAAATTCAGAGCTTCAGTTCCTTTGATCTAAGAGGTTAAATACTTGAAATCACATCAGTGCCCTAAGATTGTGAAAGGCCAGCTCAATGATGATGACTGCAAGTCGAAACATTAAGAATGCACATCATCACACAAGTGACAACTGTTAAGCTGTATTAAAAAGTATGTTGCTTCTGCTTAGCAGACACACCGATAGAAATGATGCTACTGTGAAATTTGGGGGGAGTAATAGGGTTCAAAGTACAGGGAAAGCATTTGTTCTCTTGTCTGTTCACTTGCTGTTTTGAAAACAAGCAACAGTATCACCTCAAAAAATCTGCAGCTGAGATCTGTCACCAGGCAATGTCCTTAATAATAAATACAGGATGTTGATGAATAAAGAAAAATATTAAAAGAATCTTTTCTATAATACCCAATTCACCTTATTATACCAGTTTAATACTTTCTGTGAGTTATAAGTGGCACAAAACAGCATTTAAAGGGAAAAACCTCTGGCTGCTGCCTGCTTGCTAATGTCATATAAATTCCAAAAGTTGATAGATCTTGTCCAAATAGTTCCGTGTATCACACTGATTTCATCTTTTCCTTCCACCAGGATACAATCCTAAACTATACAGAAATTCACTTGCTTTAAATTTGCAAAAGAGATTTATTTACAAAGAAAGCATGTAAGGAACAGTACTTCACACATCTTGTTTTTAAATGGATGCACATTCTGCTTTTAAGCCTTCTGTCACAAATAAGGAAACCTGACAATGAAAACGTACCAGCCAAAATATGCCCACTTCTTCCTCCTGCCTCTGCAATTTATTGCTGCTGGAGGTCAGAGAATTCAATACTATCTCTTGATTTAAAAAAACCGATTTTATGACACCGCTCAGATCCCACTCTGGCATTATGCACTTGGCAGGGTGAATTATAGTTCAGTTGCCACATGGCATTTCAACTTTGACTCCAATAAAAGCAGGATCAAACCTCATCATCTTCTAAATAATGAGGATAATATTGTGTCCTCACCAGAGTGTCCATCCTGCACTTGATGCATGACTGAGCCAATCTGCTATGGTAAATCCCACATTCCTTCTGCATCAGTATGGTTTTTTGTAAAACTGCAAAAGCTGATTAAGACATTAGTGCCAACCAGTAAGACTGCATCATGTTACTGAAACCAGTAATGCTACTCTCACCATACAACTTTTGACACTTCTGTGGCCTGTGAGTACTTTATTTACTAGTGTAAATAAAGTATCGTAACTGTAGGTAGCCTGCAAATCGAAATTCAACCAAATATAAAGGTAGTAACAGTTACAGAGTTTATAGAAAAAATGTTTACAAATGCACAGATCTTGAAGCCAGGAAATGAGACACAGCACCACTGAGCCAATGAGAAACGTTATGCTAATGCACAGGCTTCTAACTGATTTTTTTCCAGACATCACAAAAGAGTACTTTGCACTTTGGCATGGCATTAGTCATACACAACTACTGCTTATACTGCAATACTATATGGCAATTTACATTCATTCCTGGTGTAAAACCTGCATTCTTAATAAGATGATTCTTTGATGAATTATTTTCTAGTACACAAGTCAACTTGACATATTTGAACATTTTTTGCCCTGGCTATCATCATTGCTGCTTATGAACGGTCTTTCAGACAAAAATGGCTCAGAGGTCTGGTGCATTCCATTACTTTTTGAGACACTTCCTTTGGAACTGGTCCATATGGACTGTCACTATCCAACAAATATCTACTTGCTTGGCCCTTAGTACTTGGTAGACACATTTTCCTTGGAATTTTTGAACATCAGGTTCTGTGAGATAAAGCACAGTGCAGGTTTTTTGAAGAAGCATCTGGAATTCATCTGCGTGAAGAGTGAGCATAGACTTGTAGAAGATAGTGTTTGTAAAATGATTACCTGCCTTCTTGATTTAATAAAGTTTTATAGAACTCCAGATATGAGTTAATGCAGCTCTGAAACAACCAGTTGTATTTATAATGTAAAGTAACAACTAATCACAATCTCTTTCATTTGCTTCTTTTCATTTGCTGCACCTCAAAGTACTTTGCAAAGGAGGTAAATAGCATTATCCCTAATATATGAATGGCACAACTGGCAGATAGAGAAATAAGACTAATCACCTTCAAAATTTTTCAAGAAGCTTTTATAGACTTTCAAAAATAGAGATCACAAATGCCAGCTAAGCAACCACATCAAACACTGCTCAATGAGAGGATGAAGATTAACTAAAACATGGAACCATCAAAAATTCTGAAGTGGTTAATATGTGACATGGGTTTGCTGGACTGCGTTACCCACAGGGGAAGTCACCAAAAAGAGAGAGACCTCTGCTATTGTCAAAATTACTCTTGTCCAGATCAGGACACTGAGACAGGCAAGCTATCCTGCCATGAAAAATACATCTGAACCCAACTATGCCTGCTGAATGCTGTAAGGGTGAAGAACAGCTCTCACAGAACAGGCTGAAGTGACCCTTTTGGAATTGTAAGTAGTTTGTTCAGGAAATAACCAATATATAATTGGAAATTCCTCTAAGGAGCAATAATCTTCCTTCTTTGTGAACTGAAGCTCTACCCTACAGCTCAAGTGTTTGTAAGAATGCACTGTTGCACAATTCCTGACATTCAGGTAATGTGACTTTCACAGTATTGAACATAGCCATAATCTGGAGGAAGTCTGATAGGATTAAGGGAATGTCTTTGCTATCCCTAGTTCATGACTTAGCATGAAAAAAAGCGTGATAACTGCATTCCCTGAAACAAAATAATAGATACTGGAATGACATCACCACTATTTCCTACTGAAAAAAAATAATAAATATGATGGGTTTGTCTTACATTTAGAAATCCTAATGTTAAATATTGCTTTTCAATTTCAGTTGGGTAATACAGACGTCTTTAACATTGCTGTGCAACAGTTTCTATTTATGAGCATGAGCAACTATTTTTATCACATCCTCCAGGTATACAGTGTGTGATAAGCTGTTTAAACTGCCCAAAACAGTTTTGTCAATGCACCTTCACCCTGATTGGGAATTTCCTTATTATTCCAGTTTTAGGCTTTTCCTGATGAGAAAGAACAAGTTGTGCCAAATTTGCAAAGCAGTCTCTGCATCAGTGAGAGCACTGTAAGAATTAAAAGCTCTGTCATTTTCCAGTTGCAAAAAATAATATAGTTAAAAAAAAATAATCAGGGCTACGTTTCATTCTCAAAATCATTTGCAGCATGGTCACAACACAGCACCACTCTCTGGTGCAAGACAGCTGCCAGGTTGAGTCGACATTTGAACCTAAACTCTTTCAACGTGGTCATGAATAGAAGTGCAGCCCTAGACTGGAAAAGAGGGCCCTGAAAAACACACATATGAAAGAGTAATTGTTGTTTTTACTGTGAAGAACATAGTCTCGGAAAAGGCATCTTGCGTCATTGTGTCCAGTCCCCTGCTGTCTTAGGCAACCACAACATATAATCCTTTTCATAAATTTATCAAGTTCCATCTTAAACCCAGTTAGGTTTCTTGCCCCCAATGGGAAGGCTGTTCCCAAGTCTCACTGTGCTGAGGGTTAGAAATATTCTTCTAATTTCCAGCTTACATTTATTCATGGCCAATTCAGACCCATTTGTTCTTGTGCCAACATTGTTCTGTAGCTTAAATAGCTTCTCTCCCCATCTTGTGTTTACCACCCCCAATGAACTTATAGAGAGCAGGCTGTCCCTTTGGCCTCTCACTGTCATGCCATCCTGTTTGTGTATGAGCTGTGATCCCCCCAGAAATGGATAGGCTATTGTTTTAAGAAGGTTAGCTGCAAACAAAAGCAGTGCTCTGACTTGCTCTCCAGTACGGGCCAAATACATCACTGGGTGTTAGGCGATCAGCAGAGCCCTCTGGACCTCAAACTCTCAGCTAAGAGCATCCCAGGGAAAACAGAAGTGTAAAGTTGCAACAGCCCAGTCATAATAGACTTGATATAATAGGGCCAGTTTAGCACATTTCCCCAATTATCCCTTACTACTTCTGAGCCTGAAAGAGCAACAACTGTTAATTATGAAACAGATGTACTGGTCCACAGTGGCTAGGCAGGGAAAAATCAGCAGCAGCAACTGGGCTAAACAAATATTTTCAGCAATGTCAGTGTGCATGTGGGAGGAGGAAAACACATCCATGCTTTTAAGTGTAACAGGAATAACTGGCTCAAGAGCCTGTGGTGTCTCTGAGCCAAACATTTCTCTCATGAAGGCTGCTCTGCACTTTCCTAACTTAGCCTGGTCGTAGCTTTTAACTTCCAAGAGACAGGTTCTGTGATTTTTTTGACAGTCCCCAATTTCAGTATTAAAAGGATAACTGCATTCTTTAACATATGCCAGAGGAATTTATAAAGGTTCTGTCCCCCTTGTGTTTCTACAGTTTGAGCATTTTTTCCCATGCTTCCATGACTAGGCTGGGAAATCTTGGCCTATCATAATGTAAATGGCATTTTCTCAATGAGAAAGATTCAGATGGTGGTGCGCCTTATAAAGGGTGCAGTTTTATCCAAATTCCTCTCTCCATATGTTTTTATGTATCTATATATCATATCATAACATATCATATCATCATATCATATTATCAATTCTATTATGCAGTGGTTTTGGTAGGAGAGGAGGGCCTTATAGCTGATGATGATCTCATAATTTATTTTTTGCTAGTATGACTACAATTGCTGTTATATTTAAAAGTGTCTAACTTTCAGTTTCACTCAAATATCAGTCTTTTAGTCAAACCACTTTGTTCAGAGGATTTTTTGCTTTCCAATATACTCATAAAGGTCAGAGAGCAAAAAAATAAAAAATAAAGAAAAGCCTTAGACTCACAAAATTTCTAAAGACTCGTAGCCAAACCCAAGGAATTAAAAAAGGCTCAAATACAGTCTCACAAAAAGTGCCATGAATTTATTAAAATTGAGTTACAGCTGCAGGGCAGTTTCAGATCTAGCACTTAAAAAAAGCATTTTGTCCTCTTACAAAAAGCTTGTTCTTTCCATTTCCTGGAAATCCCTAATTTCTAAGTCACACATAACAATGCTAAGGCCAAAATGGAGAAGTAGACTCCTTGGAATAACATCTGTCCCTAACGCCTTTCCGTATGTAGCGCTGCTGCACACATTTGAAGACCCAATGGGGCACACTGTTCTGCAGCACCCATTTCAGCAATGTCACCGAAAGCCAACTCCAGTGCCAGACACCCTCACCAACTTCTAGGGCATCCAGCACTGGCCCAGTCCCTGCAGACAGAACTGGAAGAACAGAGGTGATGTTTTCTCAAGTTGTAGCCATCACTTGCTCACGTTTTGGAGGCAAATAGGTCTGTACAGCTCCTCTTTCCCAAGATAACATTTGGCAGAGGCAACATGTCTGCCACAGAGGCTAACACTGAAATGAAGGGACCTGATTTTGGTGTGAGTGCATCAGGAGAGGGGAGATGGACTTAACTCCACTCCTAGCCAACTCCTGATATTTCACAGTTTCAGTTGAAACAGATTTGCTATCGTCCTTGACACATAATCAGACTCAACTTCAGCTCATGTACATCTCAGCAAGACAGATTTGGCAGTGGGAGCTGGTGTTGGGCTTTTGAATAAAATTAAGCAGTCTGGGTGCAATGGATGAGACTATTCCCTTGAATCATCTCACTGTGTTTCTGACTTCCTTTCACAGTGAGTTGGAAGGAGGCCAGTGGTTTGTCAGGGTGCCTTGGGCCAGGAAGAACATTAGGAGAGACAGTGGGGATTTATCCACTCTGTTAGAAATTAATCCCTCAGTGATCAATGCTGATTTGCTTCTTCTCTGGACAGTCTTTCCTGGCTTCATGGATTAGATGCTGGTAGTGTGGGGAATAACAATAAAACCACTCGCTAGCTGCATCTGGTGCAGGGAAGGCTTTCCAGAGATTATTAGTTTAAGCATTCTAGAGACATAATAAAAGGGGAATCATTATTACAGTGTGTGTGTTTTAGGAGATCCATTACTGCAGTGTCTTGGCATTATTACATAATTTAAAATAATAAAAACAATTATCCTTCAGGATAAAGGAGACTTTGAAGACACTGAGTTATATGTCACTGCCTATGTATTTGTTAGACCAGAAGCACCCTGACTTGGCCATTAGAAGCTGAATCAAACGCAAACTCCAGAGGTAAATCTTAGGCACCAGCATGAAAGCTGCAGAGTTCAGTTCAGCTTTATGCACAGCAGAAGTGACTTCCACATGTCACAGCTCATCACCACTGTCACCATACTGCTGCATAGCCCATATTCAGCCTGCTCTTCCTCAGCTTTGCATTTCTCTGTAGTGCAGGGAAGTACAGAAGAGCAGGGGGTGGTTTCTGTCCACAATGTATGTCATTTTCCTGCATAGCCATCCCATCAACACTGTATCTGCAGATGCATTGGGACACAAAGATCAAATGAAGATTCCCAAAGTTGTTACTACACCCCAAAAACTCGAGCTGGAAAATTTCTTACACAAATGACCCTTGTAGCAGGTCTGAGGTGGCAGCAATGAAGTCCAAAAGGAAACCAGCAGGATTTGTGAGGTAACCTGCTCTTGAGTTATAATTATTGTAGCACATGGTAATTGCTTGATTGATATGCATATGAGCAACTTGAATCTGAGCAAGAGGGCTTTTTCCCTCACACCTCTTCTTTGTTATTATTATCATTGTCACTATTATTATTGTCATTATCACTGACTTGCTGTATGACTTGCATAATACTGTAGATATTTGAAACTGCAGGGACTCAGAATTTTTTAAAACAGAAATGCTCTTTCTGAGCCTTCAGCACTGATTTAGTTGTCTAACTTCAACCCTCCGACTTTGTAAACGTCAGCTTTCACTTACTCGTCTCAAAAGAGACTTGGGAAACCCAGTCAATTCAGATCAGTAATAAGCCTACCAGACACTGCATAAAATGTGCTACTTACATGCAAATTATTAGTGATTATGTATTATTTTGTCTATATTAAAATATACCAACAGCAAACATATTGTCATAGCTACTGGAGGACGTGAGAGGGCTATACAAGCGAGTCATCTTTATAAAATACCATGTGTTTGGCATAAAAGTTAACTGAGGCAAACATTCTGTTTCAGTAGATGTCATACAACCACCAGTGTGTGAAGATGACCCTCTCCCACACTAACAGAGCCTTTAAGGACTGGCACTATGGAATGCATCCCAGTTTCAAAGCGCTGGACCACTTTCATCTCCCTTGCACACTGCAAACTCCCCTTGAAGTCAGTGGGTGGTTGGTCCTAGAAGAAAGGCTGTGTCAAGAGCTGTGTTTTTCTTAGATAAAAGTTACATAGAGAACTTGCTCTCTCTGTCGCTTCCTCTGCTTTCCCCAAGTATCAACATCAGCAACTATTTGTATTGGCCACACCATTATTTTAAACAGAAGGGGCTGACTTGCACGCAGCCCACACACAATCAAAATCACCAAGTAGAATAAAGCTGATGTCACCTTTTGCTGCTACTCATATAATGGATTTTGTTCTCAGTCTGTTCACCAGTGCAAATGTTGCTAGGCAAAATCATTCCAAAGCAAAGAAATTACTGAATCAAAAGAGTCTGAAGGATTACCAAAATTCTAAATTAAATTAAAAATACAAACGGGTCACATGAATTAAATTCTTCTTAAAAATATCTATCGGCTTGATATACACAATCCGGTTTTCTTTTCAACTTCCCTCCAAGAGTCAAATATTAAAAAATTACAGGCTTCTTTTCTTTCCCCAAAAACAATCACTTTGTCACCAAGACATGAGAAATTTATGCCTGTCTCTGCTTGGCATCACTGCCACCTCATGGATTAATGAATTCTGTGTCCTCTAATTCCCCGACACTATGCACCTCTGTTTTGTATGTGTAGCCAAATGCATCAAGATTCATTTTAATGAATATGAGTCATTCCCCTTATTCAGAAGACAGGCCTGGTATGTTGTAAGTAAGCACACCATTAGCTGTGCTAAAAATAAACAGGCATTACCTGCAGAAAAAACTACATAGTAAAAGTACACACTGCTAAGTACAAAAAAAAAAAAAAAAAAGAAAAAAGAGAAAAGACATGGCCTGGAATGGTGTACATGCTGTAGGCAAAGTAAACAGGGTGGATTGCATAGGGTATCTACTCTACATTTCCTCCAAAATATCTGAAAGCAGAGTAGCACCTAAAGGTTACTTTACCACAGAATTTAAATTCAAATCATCCAATGTCAGCATACATTTTCTCAATGTTCTATGTTTAAGTTAATTTAATTGTTAGTTCTGAAAGAAACATAAATGGATGGTTCTTTTTAACACCAGGTTTCTTCCGTGTCTTGCTGGTGTAGAACAACTATTTCCTGTGTGGTTTGCTGGAGATTTCAGAGTTTAGAGATTCAAATATTTCAAGGTCCGCCTGACGTTGCTTAAAGAGAAAGCATGCATGGCTTAGCCATGTGTTATTTCTGTTCCATTATTTTCATGACTCTTAGTGTGGTGCAATGGGAAAGGCTCTGGTTGAGTCTCAGAAACCAAGCTCATAAATCAGTAAGTCAATCAACAAGTCTGGGGAACAATATGTTCTTCTATTTTAATTTCTTTGTGGGAAATGTGTAAATAGATACTGGCAATAAAGCTGGAATATAATGGGTACTTATAAATTAAGGCGTCCAATGATTTATCTTCTCTACGTGTGATGTAAAAAGAGGTTATGCTTTCTGATCTGCTAAAAGACTATTTTTAAAATAATAAAACATCTTTAGTTTTAAAGGATGAGAATTACTGTCTCCTGACCACTTTCCAAAAATGTGGGAAGCTAACACACTGAGAAAATTTAAAGACTCTCAGCAGAATATTTCTACATGACTGTTATCAGAGACCTACCAGCGGCATGTCATGCACCACACAACAGCACAGCAGCCTGACCTGGACAGGTATGGCACTAGTACTGCAGGCTCAGCCTATTCTTGTTGTTACCTCAGTGTAGGACCTCTGTGTGTCTTTGTCCAGGTGTTTCCCACTTTAAAAATGGGTGACAAACACCAGGCTTCCCTGTTGTCAGCAGTCTCTGGACACTAATTAGTTGATGTTTGTACAGAACTGATAAAGGTAGTCATAAACCATAAAATGTAGAACATTTAGCAAAAGAAAGGAAAAAGGTTTAAAATCACCTTGCCCCTGTGCCTTTGCTAATGAGGTTTTACTAGTATTTGCAGGACTAAAGTGCCGTCTGTACAACTGATTTCAAACAGCTAATTTAAGCCCTACTTACTGAAGTCCTTTTAAACAAAACAAACAAAATGTATTGTATGTTGAAAATTCATTATGGAAAGAAACAGAAGTCATTTATAAAGTTACATCATCTATTCCAGGAAAATAATGCAGAACTTATGATTTAGGAAGCCAAGCACCAACCCTACATCAAAGAGTCAACGAAATATTTACTACAAACAGCTGACAAATGGCAATTCATAACCCAAAAATGTGCACAAAGCTGCTCGCCAACCTATTTTAAATAATTTTTTTTTTTCTGCTGTTAAAAAGTGCCATATTTCTGGATAACTTACAAATGGGAGGGAAATATCAGCATTTGAGAAACCAATTTCTTGCAAATAGTAGTCTGTCCTGCCCTAAGGACCTTACTTTTAAGGTGTATTTAGCCTGGCAGACCACAAGTGGACTTTTCAAAAGCTTCTAAATATCTAAAGGAGGTACCTAATGAATTTTTAAAATCTCATTTCTGCCTGTCCAAATCCTGGCATGCTTAAATGCCTTTAAAAGCTGACCCCATGTTTTTGCAATGTGAAAGGCATTATCTGAAGGCTCATCTCCACCGCAAGAGGCAGCTACTATTACCTTACCACAGTCATGTTCCTCAGATGAGGCCAATGACAATAAGTCAACATGACAAAGCAGCCTAGCAACACACAGTGTGTTGTACTATTTCAGGCTGCTGCTACCTGTATCACCAGAAAACCATTACCTTGAGTGTTATCTCCCATCTTCAACCTGTTCCCTCAAACTGCAAGCTAGCATAAGCTTAAACATGGCCTAAATCATGCCGGAAAAAGGATCTGGAGAAGAATGACAAGGTAGTATCTCAGACTGGAGTGAGGAAGCTTCAAGTGACAAGTATTAATCAGATATATCTTTGGGCATGATTTAGTACTTGGATTTCAATCTAAAACATGGAGTCCATCCTTCTACTTCCATAAAGATACATGGTATCCCTAGAAATACAATTCCTGATGAAGCTAACTGAAGAGTATGCCCTGTGTTCAGTCACAGATCTAGAGACCTAATCTTGAATTTTTGAACCAAAGACACATATTTCCCCTTTCAAAATTATGGAGGTGAGGTGTGTCAGTGGTCACTTGAAACCTAGTTAGAAGTACACAATTCAATCCTACTCTAAACTGCAGCACGTAAATTTTTACCTGAAAGCAAAGTTCTGAAACAACAAATATACGAGCAGGTTAGAAGCTGCCCAGTTGTACCTGTGAAAGAAACAGCAGCAAAACTAATTTGCAGTGGAGTTTGGCTGCAATCACTGGTTGTGAAAGAGTTGTTCCCTAGAAAATAGTTTCCCATGGGAATGTAGTGATTAATTGAAACTCAAAAGGAAGGGACATAAAGGAAAAAATCTAAAAAAATATATACAAAAAACCCGTAAACACCACACTGCAGAAAAATCCATCTGGCTATGAACTCTGCTGATGATAACACATAAAATGAAACCATTAATTTAAAACAAGCATCATTCATGAGTTTTGTTATTTCTCTTAATTTGTGAGTTTTCCAGGTATTTTTCTCAAATGTACCTAGTATATAAAATGCTATTAGATTTGGTATAAATTTTATATATAAATACATATATTTGTACATGAAGAGTGTTTATTTATAGATATGAGCTTTATAAAAATACACAGCACCTACAACATTGTGCTGCTAATATTATCTAAATAGGTGTTTTTCCTGGCCAAAATGGTCCATTCTGTCTTTACTGCAATGGCTTAAAATCTTGGAATGAAAATCACAGCAAAAAAAAAAAAAAAAAAAAAGAATTATTGGTGTACCTGAATTTAAAAAAGAACGTTCCACCTATATTTTCAGTATGCTGGCAAATAGTCCTTCCACTGAATTCATTTGCTGGAATATTCCTGTAATGCAAATACAGAATCAGACACAAAATCTGATTATGTTAAAATATAGTATCTGTAGATTAGGTTAAAAACATAGCTGAATTATTAGCATTGCAGCGTTTGGTCAGCTACTCTGTCACATTTTTCACAACAAAAGCTGGCCTTAGACCTGCAAAAACAGGCAGGTGCACATGGTGTCTCCTTGCACTGAAATTACTTTCCAGCTGCTTTGTCAACAAAGTGGCTCCCCCTAGGCAAGTCTTGATTGCCCTTGAGAGAGTTGCAAGACTGGTTCTGCACCATAAATATGATCAACGGATAGTGGGACAGATTTATTGCTTCTCAATCCTGTTCTAATCTCTGCCTACAATATCATCAATACCCTCTGCTGTAAAACTTTAGCACAACAGTGTGAGGCTGATAATGTTTGCCTTTACCCTCCAACAACCAAGCTCTTAGGTATCCTCAGGGAGGTGAAATGGAGAATATGTAGAGCAGGTGTGAGGGGGTCACAACATGAACTAATCAGGAATGATGCTCTGAGCATCCCCAGCTGCCACCATGACTTTGTAAAGGCCTTTGGACAGCACAGAGACATTGTAGGTGTCTCAGCTTTATGAAAAGGAAAACCATGCAGCATACAAATCAAAGTAGAGTTGTGCAATTGTGTGCCACTGGTGGATGACTTGGAAGATAAAAAAACCCCACAGAATTCTGGTTGCCTTTCTTTGTCCTGCACTTTGCCTGGATTATCTTTACTACTTTTGCTTCCATCTCCAAAACTCTTTTTTTGCCAGTGGGCTCGTCACTTCTCAGGTGCAGTAGGAACTGTTGCACCGTCTGGAATCAATTAGCATAAAAGCACTGTTTTTATTAGTGTAGTTTCCTTGTTGCAGTTTCTGCTGTGATTGAAAGCTTTCAAAGGTCAACCTGAGGATATCAATGGGAGGGTATATCAGGTGCTGCAGAAATGTACTGAGAAGCCCTTTGACAACTGCTATTTAAGTTGGGAAGACAGTGGAAGAAATCCAGCAGGAAAAAGCTTGTAATAGAATCCGAGCAGGACACTGAAGACTGAATTATCCAACAAAACTCCAGCTGCTTGAGCAGAAATCAAGCCTCAAAGATTTCCACGTCGTGAATGACATTTGAAGTCATTGTGTTGGATTAGATTGCAACTTCTATAGATGAACTCTTTTCTACTTTTTATTTATTTATTTATTATTGGACTATGCTAGGAGTCTTTCGATTGTAAATTAAGCAAATCTAAATGGCTAATTACTAACAAAAGCAAACAAGTTTTGGTGGCATTTCCATAGATTTGTTTCCTCATATCCATGTACATATATTCTTTACTAAAGAGGACAGCTGACCAGCTGACCAGAAATCAAACCACGACCTCTGGTGCTGAAAGAAATCCCTTTTGGGTAGTCACTTTGATGTACGCTCTACTGCAAACAAACTTAACAATGTTCAAAAGTTGTGTGAAGTGATTCTTCACATAAAAAGTCCATCTATATCTGTTATGTGTAATAGGAAAAGTCCATCCAAATATCTTTGCTGAAGTCAGACAAGAGTCCTTAAAGGAAAACAAAGGCGTCTGTTCTGAGCACAGGTTATGAAATAGTTATAGACTTAAAATGAAACTATTCATCTGAACTTCATTAACTGTTGGACTCAATGATCTTAAAGGTCTTTTCCAACCTAAATGATTCTATGATCTTTGAGAAGTAAAGCGAAACAGATAGGTAGATATTTTCCTAGATAAATGTACATGTAATGAAGTCTGGGAGGATGAGTGGTAACCATAGTTCTGTGTTTCACAGCCCTGTATTTGAGTTTACCCAGTCAGTAACTGGTGCAAGAGTAGTTCCGAAAAGGGATGGCCAGAAACACAGACATGTAAAACCTTGACAGACCTAAGCTAATAAACTAGAACAGAAGCTAAAGAAAGTATACCACTTCCTTCAGCAAGCTATGTCATATCTATTCTGAAGTAAAATGCAAATGTATATATGCTTCTTTTGCTATCTTACATTTGTAAAGCCATTTATTATATGGGTCAATTGTAAAAGATTGTATACGGAAGAAAGTTTTCCAGAAGAAATTACGAAGGACAGTCTTTAGCTGTCAGCTGTTGTGCCTATTTTTGAAATCTTAGACCTCAGTGGAAATGAAGCCTTTTTAACCTGTCTCAGGCTATGTCCCCAAAACATTGATAATGGTGACCTTATACTGTTTTCTCCCCAAATACAGCCTGACTTTGACTGATACATATGTAAGAAAAATAGAATAGCTGGGTTTAATTTAGCAATGGAGCACAAGTTTTCCCATATGTTTGTGTTTATTTCATCTAAAACAGTGTATGTGTTTAACCATCTATTTAGGACGTTAGCTCTGAACCTTAAATTTTGGTAATTACTAGCAATAAATTGACCAACCTGATGATAAATGATTTCTTCACTGTATCGTATGTCTTAGTAGTAATAGTAATAATGATAACAAAAATCATATTAACACAATTGTCAGATAAATTGTTAATTCATGAATTAACGTCTTTGTAAAACTTGTTCTTCTGATTGTCCATCAGTCAAAAAGTAACGGCCTTCAAGTTATGACTATGCATTTGTTCTTGATTATTAACCTCTGATCTCACTAGTCATAATGATTTTATTGACAGTATCTGAATCACAAAATCAATTTGCTTCTCTTAGGTAAAGAGTTCATTTAATTAAAGTCAGCATTCAACAAAGGGGAAACATTAACACATTATGTTGCAGCTATCTTTTTCATAATTACGTTAAACAGCATGCCTTCATCTGTACACTTCCCTGTGATTAAAAAAAAAAAAAAACAACAAACCAAAGCAACCAACCAGCATTGCATTAAAAGGGTTATATTTGTGATTGCTTCACTTCATCATTTGAATAGTTGTATATATTAACACAAAATAGCATTTGCATGTAGAATCAGTGTAGATAAAAATCACCAACAGAAGGCATCTCTGAATACAACAGAATGACTAGGGCCCAGCAAATCATGGCTGTCTAAGTGCTTCATTTACATAGATGTCAATGTTCACAACAAAACATCAATTGCTGTACTGGAAAAGTCTCTGTGACTACAGCTGGAGTTAAATGAAGGTGAACTGAACTATATTCTGGAAGCAGTTATCAAATGTAAACATGACAAGAAGTTGCTTTTAAATTGACTTAAGGAAAAGTAGACCACATAAACTAAGGATAACAGAGGACATAGCCTGAATAAACCACACTCTGTGAGACCTTCATTTAAACCAAAATACCAGTGGAGATTATCAAACCAGACTTAGTAAAGGAGCAGTTACTGTACCCCATAAAGCAGCCAGAGATGCCTGAGTCTGGAATCAGCCTCTGGTGTCCTACCCCCCCTACAGATTTCCCCTAACAGTGCTCCCTAGGCACACTGTGCTCCCCACCTGCCATCTCACCAGTCTCTCACCACAGAAGCTTCATCTGAAGCCTGGCATGTCATGAAGATGACTACGGGAAGGAAGGTACTGATTATCCCTCTGTGAAAACCCATATGGACAAAAGAAGATAATTTACATTCACATTTTTTGCTCTCAAAGTAAAACATAGATTCTGGTTAATAATAAAACTTGTCTGACTCATATCTGGCACATCCCTAAATCAATTCCAATGGCACTGCAATTCCATTAGCATCCACAAAATTCAGTAATTACCAGAGATTTCAATATAAGAAAGTAGTATTTCAAAACATGCAGTGCATTTCCACTTCCCATTTCCCATTTCCATGGGATCTAGATACTCTGGCCAATATCCTTGATAAGTGATGAGAAATGTGACTGGAAAAAATGATAGACTAGAAATCTGATTTCCTGTAATATCATTGACTAGACCATCCTGGGCTGCTCCTGATTGTGCACCAGAAAGCACTGCCTAAATTTGTTCTGGATCTGGCTATCTTCCTATTGATCTGTGCAGACAATTTGTGGACCCTTTTATTCAGACTCAAGTAGGGGGTACAGATGCCACCATGCTTTAAAATCTTCAGTCTTCAAAACAGAAAGTCTGTTTCTGCCTTCAGATGTACAAATGCAGATTCTTCATTCCTGCAAACGCAGCTCATGGTAGTTTTCATCTGGCAGGCAGTACTCCTCCTACCTCATTTTTAATACAGCTGCGAATGTTAAATACTCTATGTGCAAAAGACTGTGCCAAGGCCAATGCTCGTCTCCAATCCTCTGCTTTATCATACCCACCTTTGCCTCCAGTTGCTGGAGCAAGCCCTGTCAGCAGCAAGCTTCCCAAACCTCCTTCTCAGGGCCTGCTTGTGTTTGGCCTCCAGGTTTCCCGGACAGTGTGGTGATCTTCATGCAAGTGCCCTCCCCATGTACCGTGAGGTCAGCAGCCATAGCCTGGGGTCCACAGGCAGTATTGCCAAGCACCTGATACTTGCCTCTGTGGGGAAAAACAAGTCTCAGAAGTAGCTCAGGTAAGGTTAGAGCATGTAGGCAGTGATGAAAGCAACGCCTACATTATTTTCATACCTTTTGGGATCTTGGAACCCCAAGCGAGACCTGTGGACTTCCTTACCTGCTGGTAGACCAGACTGCAACAGGAGAGTGAAATCAAACTCTGTTAAGCATGTGATGTTTTTAAATGTTGATTTTCCTGTTCTAGGAATGCCATCAGGAAAAAAAGCGCAATACACTAAGTAAATAAAGAAATAAAGAAAGCATGAGGCAAAGGATTAATATATGACTATATATGTAATGCAGAGGTAAATATTGCATAATGACAGAATAAGGTTACATAGTGGCTACCTCTGAGTAAGAACAACACAGGTATATACAGGAAATACCTTTTTCCATCAGGAATTCTGGCAGTATAGTTTGTTACTTGCATGTTCTTCCATGACTAGAATGCACACATAATTATTTTTAGTAGGACTTGGCGTAATAATGGTGGCACGCAGAGATTTGGTGCATAACATTTTACGATAAGTTGTCATATAATTTAAAAGTAATGTGATGCCTTCTGCTTCTTGTGCCTTGCTTTGAGAACAGTTGGGAAAATTGTTTCAGCACACAATATTTTACTGTCTGTTTCTTACAGCTTATAAAGTCAACATGCAGTTTTTCAGGTTTGCATGCAACATCATCTTAGTTGCAGGACTGACCAAGGTAAAAGGTACTTTATTTAAGCGATAGTCTTTTAGGCATCCCAGGTCTCAGTGGACAACAACAGAATCTTAGAGAGCTTTAGGCACTGTCCCCAAAACTGCAATTAACTCCGAAAGTTTTCAAAGAAAGGGAGAAAATGAAGGTATGCCAAGGAAATAAGATGAGGATTTGGAATCCTACATCTAAATGACAAAGCCAGTCTAGATTCCATCATGTCATAACAAGAGTATATCTAGATCATTTTTGTTCCCCTGAAATCTTCTGTGAGATTCCCTCTAAATATTACATGATCCTTGCCAACTGAGAACAATTGCACATAGTTCCCTCCAACTACAATTATCTTGCGTGCAAGTGATTAAGGGAGATATAAGGTACTTTATTGCCTCAAAGACTAGGACAGTTCCATTTAAAAGAAATAGGCTCCCTGTGCCTTTGGCTACATTCATCCTGATCCCAGGGGAGCTCATTTTCCCCCTGCTGCTGCTTCTAGTGACTCTTGCTCGTCACTGCTACTAGTCTTGTACAGGGGACAATAAGTGAACCTTTCCCACCCCTTTGTCAGCCACAAAAGGGAAAGCAACTGCAGAACCTGTAAAATACACTTTCTGGAGAACACAGGGAAAATGTGACCATTTAAATTGCATTTGTTGTCCTGTGTGACAGCCATGTTGGCGGGCTGGCAGGCGCCGTGGAGGGCACTGGGTGCGCAGGGCCGAGAGCTGGCGGCCGAGCGGGCCAGCACAGGACATGCGGCCCACGCTGCGCCAGTTGCTGCTGCTCTGGCTGGGCTTCAGCCTTCTCGGCCTGCGCCTGGTCTGGCGTGCCTACGGCGGGGTGGTGGCCACGCTCTGCTAGCAGATGGGCTCCCCGCCCCAAACCCCCAAAGCACCGCCTCCGACCCTGACCCCGGGCCAGCTCGGCATCGCACGCACTCTTTCTCCCCCGCCGCCCAGGCCAGACGCAACGGTGCTGCTGAGCGCCACTGCCCGCCCGGGCACGGCCTGGCAACGGAGCCAGGGAGGACACACTGGGAATGAGGACTGCCAAGACGGGCGGGCGCTGCCTGCACCATTAAGGCGCTGTGCCTCAATTTTTAGTTTTTTTCTTAAAGATAGCAGGAAGGCATGGCTTCACTAAGTGGAAATCCTGCCTGCTCAGTTTGGTGGCCTGCTATGGTGGGGCTACGGAACTGATGGACAGGGGTAGAGCAGTTGATGTCATCTACCTGGACTTGTGCAAAGCATTCAACACTGTCCCACACGACATCCTTTTCTCTAAATTGGAGAGACATCAATTTGATGGATGGACCAGTCAGTGGATAAAGAACTGGCTGGATGGCCGCATGCAAACAGTTGTGGTCAATGGCTCAGTGTCCGGCTGGAGACCAGTAATGACTGGTGTCCCTCAGGGATTGGTGTTGGGACCAGTCTTCTTCAACATCTTTGTCGGTGACACGGACAGTGGGATTGAGTGCATCCTCAGCGAGTTTGCTGATGACACCAAGCTGTGTGGTCCGGTTGATATGCTGGAGGGAAGGGATGCCATCCAGAGGGACCTTGACACACTTGTGAGGTGGGCTGATGCCAACCTTACGAAGTTTAACCATGCCAAGTGTGGCGGATCAAAGATGGACTCCAGTTCTGGTGAAATCTGAAGTCCTTTTTTTCCCATCTCACATGCCTTTTATAATCTACTAAGTGCTAAGCAGTAACTTTGCACTCTTTTACTCCCTTATCAAGGTGATTTAGCAAAACTAGTAAGTGTTACAAATATTCACACTGTTTGGTCTGTCTTCGAGATGCACATCCTGCTTCATCTTGCAAACTGCCTGCTTTGTTTTTCTAACTGATCTTTACCCTTCATTGTTCTCTTTACAGCTCCCAGGGCATTAACACCTGGTGTTTTCTTCACCATTCCCAAGGCTTAAGCCTGACCAGGGCAACAGCACCTGGTATTTTCTTTACCGTTCTCAGGGCTTAAGCTGGACCAAGGCTATAGCACCTAGATCCATTTCATTAACTTTTTCTGTCCTGTCACCCACAGCCAAGTGCAAGGTCCTACACCTGGGTTGGAGCAATCCCAGGCACAGCTACAGGTTGGGCGGGAAGAGATCAGAGCAGCCCTGCAGAGAAGGACTTGGGGGTGCTGGTCGATGAGAAAATGAACATGAGCCAGCAGTGTGCGCTCGCAGCCCAGAAAGCCAACCGTATCCTGGGCTGCATCAAAAGGAGCGTGACCAGCAGGTCGAAGGAGGTGATCCTGCCCCTCTACTCTGCTCTTGTGAGACCTCACCTGGAGTATTGTGTGCAGTTCTGGTGTCCTCAGCATAAAAAGGACATGGAACTGCTGGAACAAGTCCAGAGGAGGGCCACGAGGATGATCAGGGGACTGGAGCACCTCCCATATGAAGATAGGCTGAGGAAGTTGGGGCTGTTCAGCCTGGAGAAGAGAAGGCTGCGTGGAGACCTCATAGCAGCCTTCCAGTATCTGAAGGGGGCCTATAGGGATGCTGGGGAGGGACTCTTCATCAGGGACTGTAGTGACAGGACAAGGGGTAATGGGTTAAAACTTAAACAGGGGAAGTTTAGATTGGATATAAGGAGGAAATTCTTTCCTGTTAGGGTGGTGAGACACTGGAATCGGTTGCCCAGGGAGATTGTGAGTGCTCCATCCCTGGCGGCGCTCAAGGCCAGGTTGGATGAAGCCTTGGGTGGGATGGTTTAGTGTGAGGTGTCCCTGCCCATGTCAGGGGTGTTGGAACTAGATCTTAAGGTTCTTTCCCAAGCTTATTCTATTCTATTCCATTCTATTCTAGTCTATTCTATTCTAGTTTATTCTATTCTAGCTTTGTCTTATGCTTTTTTTCGATTGCTTATGTTTTCGATTTCATAATCACATCATCAGTAGAAACACACTGTTTATGCCCCAGAGATAAGGATAATGTTCCCACCCAAAATGACATTATTGTCAGTTTGTGACAGTAACAGAAGGTTTCTTGTGCATAACCTCCACTGCTCTTGCTATTTTTCATTTTCAGAGCATGCCATTACCTTGTGTCAGGCAGGATTTTCTTCTTTCCGTTCAGGTCATTAACAAAGCAACCATGTGAAGTACCAAGCAAATTATGTATGTAGCCTACATGTATGAAGCTGCGAATGCTCCATCCCTGGCAGTGTTCAAGCCCAGGTTGGACAGAGCCTTGGGTGAGATGGTTTAGTGTGAGGTGTCCCTGCCCATGGCAGGGCGGTTGGAACTAGATGATCTTAGAGTCCTTTCCAACCGTAACTATTCTATGATTCTATGATTATGTCACATGTGTACACTACAAACAGCAAAGGAAGGGATGCCGTAGTGACGAAATCTCCCCACAACTCATTGTCAGCAAAATAGGACGCAGTTTGAATTCGGTGCCTATTATTTGAACTCAACACTGTAAGGTTGGTAGGTTTGATCTGCTGCACTCAGATGTGCTACACTCCCTAAATACTATTTGCCACATAGCATATGTATAAACTGTTTGATGCATGTACCAGCACAGACTGCCTAGATCTGGATCCTTCCCTTGACAAACTTCTTCCCATTTCATGTTGCTCACTTTCTCTCCCCCAATATACAAGGAACTCAGGAAGAGAGAAATGTATGTATCCAAATCTGACCCCCCAAAATGAGGGTGGCATCAGGATACAAACTTGATCTGTGATCTCGGAAGTACTTCCAGGTGCTGCATACTAAGCATACCCAAAGAGTGCTCTGGCAGAAAGCCTAGATCTCATGGTATGGAAAAACTGTAATAAGCTGTTGACGATGCATATATGGAGATTGCATATACAAATTTTTCTAAAACTTATTTAACTCAGCTCCTTCAGAGCATCGGACACCCCATATGTTTTTTCTTAATTGTTCCCTCAAAACAAATAATTGTCAAATCTATACATATTTTGCATGCATCCTCATAGGGGAGGAGCAGAACAAGCCCATACACAGCATTTTCAGGTTGAAAGCATCTAGCAAGCATCAAGTAATTATGGTGTTTAGAATAAAAAGAAGAGGGACTCATCTGCATAGCTATAGACAAGCTAGTTACCCTTATCTCCCTTTCAGTCAAATGGCATCTAGGCAATATAGACAGGAGAGTCTAGGGCACTGTTCTCATGCTAAAGCAGCCACTTGAAGTAGATCAGATATGTGTAACCTAAAACCACTTTTTCTCTCTACTGATTGTAAGATGAGTCTATTCTGACTGCCTTAAGCACAGGACAATTTAGATATCCAAACATGACCAGGAATAACTTTGTGTCCTTTATCAATTATATTCAGCTGAATTATATTAAGCTAAGAAGGAAATTGTTTCAAGAGTTTTAATTGCCTGAAGAAGGAATCAAAATTTCAGATGTACAATAGAATATATCCTGCTCAGTGTCCATGAGCTATATGCTTCTCAGGTTAAATTCAGCAAATGGGTTATTCTTACTGTGATTCTTGGTTTCTAAAAGACCTGCTTGCACAAATCAGGGATTTTATTTCTTGTTGCAAATTGTAACTGTAGTTTCTTCAGAACAAAATATTGATAACACTAGTTATTTTAACTGTTCATAAAAGGTGACCTCTGACAGCAATCTGGTGGTCAAAACTGATTCTCGCTATATACTTTTGAATGATATTATCTACATTACCGTATTTCGTGCCATTCAAATATCCTGCATATCTGCTTCTTCTACAAGGAATAATGTTCGTTTGTTAGGAAAAAGGACCCTACTTACAAAGAGGAGTCATGAAGAAGCAGCTGACATGTAAGTTAGTCATACTTCCTTGTGGCTTGTCTCCTAAAGACATACATGGCCAATATGCTCATAAAATTCACAGGCACACTGTTAATAGTGAGAGACACAAAGCCTACTGTTAAACTTTTGGCTAATCTTCTCACAGTTTCCAGGTAACAAATACAATAGGCTAAATAGTAATGGTTCAGCAATAAAAAAGAAGAAACAACCAAGAAGAGAAAGCCAGTGTCACATAACAATTTGGTAGCAGATGAGTCAATGAAGCCTGTTTGAGCTAAGGCTGTAGCTAATGCCACAACCAGCAGCAATATTAACCATATGGGAGTCTGAGATTTGGAAGGATGGCTGCAAGTACAAACCCACCCCCTCATCTCCTGGTTCCTGAGGGAAAAGGGCATCAAAGCATCTTAATTTCAAATCTCACCCAGTTTTAAAGAATATAGATTTTTTTTTTTCTTTAGTCTTTGTGTATGAGAGTACAGCATTCACACAGTGAGCCTTCTACTCCACAGGAGCATGGAAGAAAGAATGACTCATAACTCTGGATGCTGATGCTGCCTTGGCAATAGTAGAGGCTCCCACAGCAAAGCTCAGAGGTGCTCCATAATCCTTCAGTACAAGTTAGGGCAACTGCCAGATGTCTTAAATTACACAAAAAAAAAGGAGTCATATGAAGTAGCAATGAACAAGAGAGATGAACTCTCTATACCAGAAACATGGAGAGTCATAAGTCTCCTAGTTTTAGGCTCTCATGAAATCCCCCCATGATGAGATAATTAGCTGGGCTTAGCTCACTGTTTTGTTATTGTTTACATCTAGTCAGAGATAGACAGATAGATAAACAGTGTAGCAAACGTTTTCTATCACACAATATATTTGTCCTTACATGACAGTTTACTTCCATGCCTTTCTCTAATAGGATTATGAATGAGAAAAAAAAAAAGTGTGATCTTGAAGGAGAAAGAAGTTTGGCAGCAAGAAATAAAGGAGATGAGTAATACTTCTGTTTCTGTTTTTCAGAAGGTTTTATTTGAAAGCTCTGTTGTGCCCAAAGTGTTGACTCACCATGACACTTTTCAGCATCTATATTACCCTGAAGCAGAGCAAACTTCTATATGGGAAAGTAAAAAAGAGGTTGCAATGGGGGGAAGTGAGAGGTTTGTATTGAGTAGTGTAGATTGAAGAGCTTTATAACTAATCTGCTCATTGGGCAGGGGGGAAGACGACGGGGGGAAGAGAGAGAAAATTTGTTTTCAACTCTCAGCCTGGTAAATTAAAGTTAAAATGAAAAAGTCAAACTGAGTTTATAACTTCCTGCACATTATTGCTAGTACCAAGGAGCTCAAGAGACAAATTATTTGCTCAGCTGTCCTTGCACAGCCCTACTGCCTTCAGAGTGCACCGACAGTGACCCTTGGGCACCCCAATTGCCATCTGTGGGTAGGCATGGCTGTGACCAGCTCTACTTTAGGGTGACATACAGGGAGTTACCCAGCTGGTGGTGCACTAGGAGGAATGGGATATGGCTTGGCCTCTTGCGCTATATTGCTCATCAGGGTTAGTAAGTTTAAAGATTAGTAAAACTGTTTTTGTCACTAAGGTTAGCAGATGTAACTATGAATGCACACAGGCTGCAAAACTGAGAAAGATCTTGTCATTTTACATAGCAACTTTTCAAAGCAGAGCTACACTTTTTGGAGTTCCTTGTTTCTTACACACATGAATAGGCTTCTGCCTTCTCCCATTTTTGTTCTTCATAATAAATCTAGATCTTCTCTGTGTACTGCCAGCTTCCACTGACCCAAAGTGATTAGAAGAGTTCAGGAAATGGACAGCTGTTCTGAAAATTTACTTTCAATCATTTTAGTATGCTATGCATTTTTCTCTCACCGTTACTTGTGCTTAATAATAGTATGTTGTTTGCTGAAATTAATATTATTTGTATCTAAATCACTGATGTTAGTTAAATTTTGTGATGTATTTGTGTGTTTCAAGTAAAACAGAATGTCATGGTTTAAACCCAACCACAAAAGCTCGTCCACTCACTCCCCCCTCTTCTTGCCCTCCCCCTGCTCCTGGAGGGACGGAGAGCAGAATCGAAAAGAATGCAACTCCCACGGGTTGAGATAAGAACAGTTTAGTAACTAAAGTATAACACAAACCACTGCTTCTACCACCAATAATAATAATGCTAAAGGAAATAACAAGGGAAGAGAATACAACACCTCAACACCAGCCGATCAATAACTAGCCCCACTCCCCCCAGCTGAGCACCGACCGATAGTTCGTCCAACCCTGAAGTCCTAGCCCTTCCGGGTCACTCTCCGTTACATCCTGGGCATGACGTGCTGTGGTATGGAATACCTCTTTAGCTAGTTTAGGTCAGGTGTCCTGTCTCTGCTTCCTCCCAGCTTCCCCTCCTCGCTGGCAGAGCATGAGGCTCAGAAAGTCCTTGGTCAGACCAAACATTTGAGCAGCAACTAAAAAAATCGGCGTTATCAACACTGTTCCCAGGCCAAAAAATGAAAACATAGCACTGCACTAGCTACTAAGAAGGAGAAAAATGACTGCTACTGCTGAACCCAGGACACAGAAATTAATAATTCTGTGATTAGGAGGCATTCTCAACAAGACAAATTCAGTGGCCAGTCTTGTGGCTAAAAAAAACGTATGAGCAATTTAGCAGAATCATAGAATCATAGAATAGTTACGGTTGGAAAGGACTCTGAGATCATCTAGTTCCAACCGCCCTGCCATGGGCAGGGACACCTCACACTAAATCATCTCACCCAAGGCTCTGTCCAACCTGGCCTTGAGCATAGCCAATGATGGAGCATTCACAGCTTTCTTGGGCGACCAAGTGAGGTGGAAATATTTGGAAATACTTTGAAATAGCTGAGTATTTTGGGTAAAAAAAAAAAAAAAAAATTTATTTAACATAGAATACCACATTGGAAATGTATATAAATAATATAAAGATCAGAAATGTGATTATTTGTATATCTATTTTACTTGTCCTATCCAGATTAAAGAACCATATGACTTCAGTGGTCATTCGCACAACGCAAATAACAAATAATCAGAACAACCATATTATGACTAACAAGTGCTCATTGACTACTTGGCAAAAAATTAGTGTATCTGCAGAAAATGAAAATAACTCTGATAACAGTTTGCCAACCAAAAATGAATTGAAATTGCAAATTGTGATGAGAAATGAGTACCTATATGAGATCAAATGTCAAGACAGCATATGTAAAAAGCAAAGAATGGAAGAATAAGAGACAGATTCAGGCTTTCAGGGTGGTGTCTATGGTAGCTAACTGTATCATGACAGCTGTATTTGACAACAGTTCAGATGATCTAGACTGAGCTAATAATCCCAAACTTGAATTTGTTATCCATATCTGAAAAACAATATCTAACCTAAGCAGCAGCATAGCCACATTTTATCATCCATTCTGACAGCAGAACTATAATTAATTCACTAAATGCAGGTTTAAAGGTGATGAAATACATATATATAGATCTATAGATATATGAAAGGCACTTAGAGAAGAAAATATGTCCATGTGGTACAACTAACCACTAGTGCTAAATGTCTCTCAGGAGACATTTGTAAATCTCCTCCTTACTGGAAGTCTAAAATAAGAGGAAAGAGAGGGGGAGTGAGGTGATACCTCTTTTTTTCATGCCCTTTCCCAGAGTCCTGGCAATGCCCAAAGAGACTCAGAGATGTGGAGAGGTCTGGGCCAGAAGATGAGACATCCATACAAGGTTCAGCTTCAACTCTGAATGGCATTGCATGGCATTGTACAAAATACCTGCTTCAATTCCCAGGATAGCAGTGCATAGGAAAGTCCTTAACATCAAAATTATTCAAGTTATTTCTAGAGAAGTGGCCAACTGACTGGTGGCGTTGATCCTTGAGTGTATTGATCATAATGTCTCTGAACCTACATGTTACCATATTGCTAATCTGCATGAGATCGTGCTTTTCAGGATAGCTTTCACTGTACTGCAAGCTGGTTTGGATTTAGAAGTGAAAGTAGTGCTAAGGAAATACATATTTTCTTCCAGTTTCATTTCCCATGACTACATTGGTCCTCCAATAAAGATGTTGGTGAATAGCATGCAGGCATTGCCTTGTTCTAGTAGGCTGATACCGCAACAAGCCCTATTCTAGACACTAATGCTCAACAAGATAGTCTAGCCAGACAGTGGAAGACAGAGTTAATAATATAGTTATTTCTATTTACATCAACCTCTCCCCCCCAAAAAAAATTAGATGACATGCCTCAGTTTTGACAGAAAGAATGAATATCACTCATGAACAATAAAAAATACCGTGTATTACAGTACCCTCTAGTGACTCCTGCCACAGCTTGATTTCAGCTGGCATTCAGCACATGCAAGGATAGATACCACTATGGCAAAATGACAACCTCCAAAATTCTCCAGGGTGGCCCTCAAACATCAGGAAATCAGTCTCCAGCTTTCTTTCTTAAGTAGAGTTAGCACTGAGTGTTGAGCTTTCATTCATTTCTTGTTTGCTCCAGGGTTTGACTTTTTTTAATTTCAAATACCCAGCTTTTAAAATCTATGTGAGTTAGCAGCTAGGCACTCACTATTCTTTGATCTCATGGTATGAGCTTCCTACACAGCAGGAAGCAGATATTTTTTTCATGTCAAAATCCAGTCCTATCTCGGAAGGAAACAAAAATAAGCTTTTTCTTCTCTGCCCCAGTTTTTATCACAAAACCTTTGGCCCCTGTTGCTTTCATAAGATCTTTCCTCCCTGTCTGACACATGAACTGTGGGGAATCTTTCCCAAGTGCAATAAAGGCCTTCCCATCAACCCATTCCAAAAGCCTCTTTAGATTCAGTGTCCCACAATTCAAATGATGCCTTCCCCTCCCGTGGGGTTTAACTCAGGGGCTGGCAAGAAATATTAATATCACCTGAATGGCCTGGCCTTGAAAGGTCATCTTCAAAGGTATTGTCACTCCCTTCTTGACCAATGATCTATACAGCAGACTGGAAACAAAAGGAAACTTCAGCTAGCTTTTTACCTGATTTCCTTACTTTTAACCACATTTTCTTTGTTGTTCCAGTTTCTTGAAAATAGTCAAAGAAATTTTCTGACTTAGATCACAGTTAACGCAAAGAAATTTGTATTAGTAAAGTGAAAGGGTATAATATCTGTAGGGTTCCATATGTGCTATATATATTCAATAGTTGCAAACTTTACCTGTTACAAGATCTAACTGCTTCACTCTTCAAAGTTACAGACCTAATGCTTTGAAACAGTTGCCTTTTAGTTAAAGAACCGTAAAGCCAGTTGCAGTTTAGGCAAGGATATTTTGATGGGTGAGGGTAAAGAGGAGCTTTTGGGAGAGAGTTCAGTCTTTCTTCGGAATCTTTGCAGCTCATGGCAGAATAGTTTTTTGTGAGGTCATAGCTGGAAAAATGAGCCAAACAGGCTGTAGGAGAAGAATAAATGCTTCTCAAATGGATTTATGGATGGGTAGCTGAGGGGTCAGCACTATATGATGTGATATTGAGTTATTTTAATCCTTTACTCTGTCCATTTATGCCTTTGGTCCCATTCCCAGAATGGCTGAGTCACCTTTATGAACTTATGGTGGAGAAAGACAGCAACTGGGAATGTTTCAGGATGCCAATGTTTGAACCCTGAGCTACGTCTGCAAATACCAAGCCTTCACCATTCCTGGAACTGTGTCTGATCTCTTCTATTTAACACTGCAAACTGCCCTGCAAATTGGTCCACACATCACCCTCCAGAGCATAAATCCAGCATCTCCAAATTCTCCAAAGCTGCAGATATCAGCTGCAGAAACTGTTCTCAATTTAGGCTTAAGGATGAGAAAACAGCAGCATGACAGGCAGCTATCATGACTCAACCTTGATACTAGACAAATTGAGTAGTCAAGTAATTCACTGTAATTCAGCCTAGCAATTCAAAATACTGCACAATCCTGATTCTCTGGCAAGCTACTTCAAGTAGGGTATGATATATTTTTTCAGCAGTTTGAAACTGCCAAAAATGTGGTATTATTTCTCAAACAGGAAACAAATTAATGAAGGGTATGAGAGGTAAATGAAAACATGTCACAGAATGAAAACATAGTTCAAAAGCTCTTAATAAATTAAAAGTTACAAAAAGCAATTTACAGAGTGTTTTATGTATGTCACTACGATGAGGTTTTATTGGTGTGATATCATAATTTGGCTCTCTCTGATCCCTTTCTCTTGGCAGCTCTAGCTCCAAAGACATTATGTGCTGATCATGCCAGCTCAGAAAGCTGAATGCCAGAGGTCTGCTTTATTTGGGCTGTAATCAACGGGACTTGTAGGTTTACCTAAGAACTTCCACGTCAATTCTGCAAAGCACTAGATCTTGGGGGCTTTCTTGTTTGACTTCAGTAATTGATTTTGTGCAGAGAAACTCAGTAAAGTTGTCAGGATTTGCTGCCCAAATTGAATGGGTTTAGTTCTTTTCCAAATTTTCTGTGGAATTATCTATGTTTACAAATGTATCCAGATTTTACTTTGAACTTTCTCCCCTCCTCCTGCCTTTAAAGATAAATGAATTCCTAAACATATTTGTACTTGCAAATTCATAGATTTATACACTTCATGCCACTTTAATCCCTATTAAGCTAATCTGAAGTCATGTCAGGCCAACCATCCACAGTAAAATGGATTAGACAAGCCAGTTGATCAGATACAGAAATGACTCTGGGTGCTTTTTCTGTCTAGCCTTCACGAACTTAACACATTATTTTCATACAATAGTTTTGTTCTGGTTAATTCCTTTGTGATTAAGCTAATTCACAAATAACATTGGTTCTTAGAGAATCATTAGTGTAAAGCAGAGCAGACAATGCTTTTAATTAGGGCTTTTCATATCTCCTCTGTCCATTTGGTAATAAAAGTACTCCTGTATTAATTGATTAGTTATTTTAATTTACACAGCAATAATTGCTGATATACAGTGGCCATAAAACATCTTTGTTAAGTAATTTTCAAATACAACTGATATTTATTTCCTGGAGAGGTGGAAGATGTTTTGTTTAAAAGCTTTGTGATGCATATGCTGTAGCTCCTGACAATCCTTCTCACTAGAATGTAGTAAACCTCCAAGAGACTTTTAGGGAATCTGACATGTATTTCAACTTTATTTCTATTTGTAGTACGGATTTTTCTATTGCAAAATACATAGTTTCCTTGTCTGAACATTTTGTATAAGACCTTGTTGTACAAAGAGAGTCTCAGATTGTAAAAGAATGGCCATCTACTGAAAACTAAGAGAAGTTCTGCGTTCTCAATTTTATTTACAGTTCTGTTAGGCTTTGACACAAAGAAACAAATTAAAATACTTCAGCTTAGAAAAAGTGAATAGTGATTTTAAACAGTTGATGGAAAACCAGTTTCTCATGCATTTTTTAAATATAACAAACCCACATTTGAAATAATAGATTAACATTATTAGATCACACACAAAATCTCTGTTCAGGCTATGTCAACGTGAAATCTTGCTTTCCACATTTTATTTTGAGAACAGCAGCCTGACTTCTCAGTGATGCTAAGTTCTGCATATTGAAGATTAGAAATAGAAAAGGGGTTCAGATTGATAACTATATTACCTCACTCAAATGGCTCCCCTATACATCTTGGTGGACATAACACAGTGTTGGTGAAAATATAAATCAAATCTCCTTCCTCTGCCTTTCCTCTGCAGAAAGAAAGATGATGGTCACATTGTCACATTCACTGCCTTTGCAGCAAGGCAGCTGACTGATCTAGTGCCTTCCATGCCCATCCCTAACCACTTACCCCTGTTCCTAGGATGCCTGGTCCCTCCAGCAAGAATGGTGCGCTCATACTCACCTCACTTCCACTGTAATAATCATGCCATTCTTGAAAAATCAGTGGACAATACTCGGTCATTTTCCCTATCAGTTGAAAGGTTTTTCATGTGCAGCTGGTATGCATAAGATTTTAAGATCCTCTCTTATGTGCATGAGTAAGGGCAAAAAATTAAGAAATTAGTGAGTTTTCTTCTCAAATTGCTGGTATACCTCTCATTGCTATGCCTTCAGGCCATGTTTTGGACCAAGAGGAGAAGATCTGATTGAAAGCGAAAACAAAACTAAAATCTCCCAACAGAAGTTTAGAACAAAGTGTCAGATACTCAAAAAGACCAATTTTGAGCTTAGATTTGCAGCCTTTGTTAAGCAAGTTTATGTAAAGCATAGGGCAAGGGCATAGTGGTTAACATTTGGGACAAAGAATTATATTTTCTGTTGTACAATGTCTTTTTCTCCTCCTTATCAATTGATGAAGCATCAATCATTTAGAAATTTCTGAAGCCAGATATGAGTTTCCAGTTGGATTTATTTAGTTTATTTATTTGTTTCTCAGAAAGAGGCCAAAAGACAAAAAAATATAATTTTACCAAATTAAAACTTCATTGAGGCATTTATTTTTACAAGTTACAGTACTTCGACACAGAAAAATCATTAAGTGAATTTCACCCATTCTGCTCATTGAATGAGGCAAATATCCTCTGGGAAGAAAAAGGGAAAATAACATGCAATCATGTGGTCACAGGCTGCATATTTGGGTCATTTTGCAACTCTGGAATATTTGATTTTTGAAGATTTACTAATCCCTTAAGATAGTTTTTACATGCCATGTTTATAACTCTGCTTTCTCCATCTTCTTCCATTCCCACACCTCTCAGCTATTGCTTTATATCTGCCAAAGAATGGAGATGTTCAGGGCAGGAAATATATCTACCTGAAAGTTTGGATGACCACCCGCTTATAGACAATATCAGCACAGGTGAAATAATGACAACCTGAGTTACCATTTTAAGCCATAAAAGGATATTATTTTTGGAAAGAGGAGACACAGGAAGGTACACTCTTAAGAAAATATTATTATGGTGTTCAAAGTCTTAGCATTCATGCAAACAAAAAACATTTCCAAAAAGCTGATCTTATGGCTTAGTACCTGCTAGTTATTCTACAGATTTTCATATTTGGCAAGAGAAATTTAACAACGTAATTCCTTCCATTCCACTTGATATTGCTGGTGTAACTTTTCCTAAAGTCGGCAAGGTAGATGGAAAGAAAAAATGAGGAGTCAGATTAAAATTTTCTGGAGTATAAAAGCAGTAATACTATGCGGCATCTCTAATCCATTGCATTTGGGAAGACTATATTAGGCATATACCAAGTATAGAACATGCCATGAATATATCTAGTTACTGACAAGGTGAGCTTTGTGCTGAGCCTTCATGAAAGTTTTAACCCAAACAATGATAATCAACAGAGATAGTGACAAATGGAAAGGAAGTGGGGAAGAATAGTGACATTTGGTGCTGAACCATATGTGCGTGGTTTGAAAGACATGACTGAATTGTTTTTGGTGCACTATTATTCTGACATTTAGAATGAGGCAAGTTTCCATTTCCATTAATGTACTGCCAACTCAAAGGGGAACTGTCGCAAATTTGAGACTAAAGAAAGCTGTTCCTCAAACTTCTCTTAGGCATAATCAATGCCCTCGCTAAGCAACAGTGTAATGTCACAATGTAGACTCTAAATGATTAATTTGCTTTCTATTTGTTGCATATAAGAACATGTTTTATACTTTATGATGATATAAGCTGCTTTGACAAAAGACCATGAATTTATATACAAATGCAGAGCAGCAAATGCCAAGGAACTGTTGGTCAAGTTTTTCTGACTGGTAACCTGGCAAATGTAACCACTAAGAAAATTATCTAGCCTTAGCTGGAGGATGTTCACGTGAAAGAACCTGAAAACCTGAAATCTTTTCAAATTGTAGCTAAAACCAAAAAATGTTTGGAGAAAAATTACAATTACCTTCAGTTTCTTTTACTGCTTTTTAAAGTCACTGCCTATCTTTACCAAAACATTAAAAATAAACAGTGAGAGGGAGAAGAGAGAAGGGAGAGCCTGAAGGTAGCACAAGGTGATTGAGGATATGGTGAAGAGGCTCTGGACTCACAGATTTGTCCCTCTTTGAAACAGTTCCCAGATGCTGCATTTTCCAGCTGGAAGCACCTGTTTAGCTGCTTTATAAACAACTTGAATTCAAAGGACTCTCCTGACCTTGTGTGATGACAGATGAGCACAATGCTATCAACATCACTTAGAGAGCAAAACTGAAGGGATGATTTTTCTTAAAATCATCCATGCAAGTTTTCTTTCTAATGAATGTTTCCCTCTGGTGAGCACTTAATCTCTGAAGTTTTGTTGGTAGTGGCTCAATCTCATTCTCTTTGGGAGGCAGCGGCTGTTCTTCAATAACAGAAAATATCATGCCATCCATTAACTCTCTGCCATACTGACTGCATTCTTGTTTGTCTGTTTGGGGCTTGGGGGAAGATTGATGAACCCCAGTTTTTACATAGCAGACACACAGCTCAGTGTTTCCCATTTCACCTAGGAATAACAGAAAAGCAAATGCACCAAGCTCTATACCCTGTTATCTCACTGAAGAGTGCTGAAATACAACCCTGGACTGATCCCACTTCCCAGCTCTTCTCACCACACATTCCTGCAAATCTCCTCAGACTCCTCAGAAATTAATTTCCTTGCATGATTCACAAATTCCCCTATGACCATATAATGTGTTGGTGCCATTACATGCAATTTTTTTTCTTTCTTTTTAGTTGGACCAGCTTCCTTACTTTTTATCCACTTGAATTTTGCAGCCCTTGTCGTGGTATGCTCTTGTAAGAAAGATAAGGAAATGCATGAAAGTGAACACATTGTGCCTATACCTTGACTTTAGCCAAATGAATTTATTGCTAGAAAAGGTTCCAGAACTGTCAGTCGTGGCATCTGAAGCCTTTCATTCACCCACAGTGCAAATGATATAAAGATTAAATGCTCTGTAATAATGAAGTTCAAGCTCCCCTAAACACCTCTCCATTTGGTCCCAATGTTGTACCTTCGGTGAAGAAGCAGATCACATCATGAATGAGAGCTAAGAATAACCAGTAGAAATGCCAACGGATAGAGGCAGTTTGAGTACAAATCACAGAATTTACCTTACAAAGAACCCAAGAACAATCCTTAGAATTGCTGGAGATTTGTGAACTGAACCTTGAATTCATCTTTCTTTAAACATTGGATCGAATGCAAATAATCAATAAAAAAAATCTTGTGCAAGATGGGGAAAACCCTAAAACCTAGAAAGCAGGGGAAAAAAAACCAAGACAGACAACATACTGGTCTGTCTTCGATGTCCACCGACAAAAATACTACTTCAGGGAATGATGCCTTCTGTAAAAATAGGCTGAAACTCCCATACCCTTTGACATAAGAAATCGAGTAACTATCCACTGGAACAGTTTCTCATAGTTCTCATTCTGCTCTGCATTTCACTTGCCATTTGGTCCACAGAAACCACCCACTGAACATTTGCCTTTGGAGTGCACCACCTTCTCCTGTGGTAGCATGAGTGACTTCTTGGGTTTCTCTCAATTCACCACTAACAGCTTCTGAATCTCCAAGTTGTGAGTTACGTTTTTTATTTTTTGTAGAACTACTGTAACATCTTATGTTCCAAACAGCAACCTTGGAGGGAAAAGACTGCTAGCTTGGGTTACCCAAACAAGACCAGATCAAAAGTGGCGATGGACAAATACTCAGAGTATGGCTAACCTGCATAAAATCAATTTCAAACTCAGATGAGATATGTTGTATGGTGCAGACACTAACTATCACAGTTTTTCTTTAAGTAATTTGTGGTGTTTTTTCCATATATTTGATTCACAATGTAAAAAACAGTGAAGAGTTATGCAGGATTACAGTTTATTGCATCTTACAGTACAACAGTACAATCTTTGACTCTCTGGAAAGTTTTCTGAGTCACTGAAAACCAGTCGTTGCTTTGTATGAAGGTCACTGTTTTATATTCAGTGTTTCTAGTATTACCCTCCCAGTCCAACAGCTTTCTTGCATCTGGCTAGCAGTTATCTTTGTATTATTCCATAAATCAGTCGTAAATCCTTTGCATTATATTTGTGATCCCTTTCTAGAAAGAAAATACATGTTGCCGAATTCAGCATTATAAAGGTCAGAAATTCCACAAGAAAAAATTACATGCATGTATTACAGCCATGCTTAGGGACTTAGCTGATAAATATTTCTTTACTGCATTCTAGTGGAGGTTGTTTTTTTATTTTTAAAGGAGTCCTTTCTGCCCGTGCCTACCGTCAAATTATCATCTGAGATAGTTTGTGGACCATGCTAACTTCAATATAGTTTGGATGAATTCGTGGCACTGAATATTCATACAGCGTATGATACAGACACTGAACCCAATTTAGTAAATGAATACTTGTAATTTCACCAAAGCCCCTCTGAGAGATTATTATGCAGATTTATGAAGGAATATTGCTGAAGCAACTCTTGGCTGTGTTTTCAGTCACTGAGGACTTAAAGTATGTAAACCTAAAATAATTTCAGACTTATTTACTGTCACTGCTTTCATCTTCTGAACTTTTCTGACATTATTTCTCTCACTGGTTTGTATCCAGCATCCCCTTCCCTATCCTTGTCCTTGAGCAAAAAGCCAGCATCACAACACCTACAAGTGTTGCCAAGTTACTCCCAACCATATCCTTGCTGCCATAATGCCAGCAATCTGTTCTAATACTGCTGCTGCAAAATTGCATTACAGGGAGAGGGAGGTATGGACATGGACGTGTAGTATCACTCACCTGCAAATACAGAGACCTACACACAACCAGACTGTGAGGAGGCTCTCACACCTCTTCTGTATGATGAAGATTACCTCACTATTTTAGGACCTCATAAAAGAAGGAATAATCAGGCCAAGGAACGATTGAGACACTTGACCGAACAATATATTACAGTTCTTTAAAATTCAGCAAGTGTGCTCTAAGCTGTTCTCTGCATTACAGATTTTACTGGCAGCACCTTTTTTAGTGTCCCAGACCTACATATTTTTGCAGCAGCCTACCATACCCACTGTATCACCTTCAACTTCATCCCTCTGGTGTCAGAAAGAAAACTCATTGCTACTTGCTAAATGTCTCTTAAAATAACATTCTATCCTCTGACGTTTCTACCAAAATTATTAATTTAAAAAATAGATCAGTATCCCTCACTCTAGTCAATGATACCTCTCTTGCCCTACTCATTAAAGGAATTAGTCACCACTGGACTATCTCAGTTTGGTAATGGGCACAGAGCCAGATCCTGAATCCTTTTTCATATTACATCATTTGTCCCTAAGCAAAAGGATTCCTACCTCACACGAGATTAAACACAACATGGGTAAAGTCTTTGGGATGTGGCCCACAGGCTTCAGAAGTCTACAGCAATAGTTAAATTTTAGCATACTGTAAATACCACAGTTCTTCTCAGTTACATTTCTTGGTATACAATATAGTAACATATGCTACATGGAAGTGAATCGTAAAGGCCAACTTCTGCTCTTGGATTCAGATCTCCTTGACTTCAGTGAGACTGCAGAGCAAGGAAGCCTGGTGACACCTGCAAGCAGCAAGTAACCATGGCAAAGTCTCCATGGGGGAGCCAAGGGAAAGATCAGCAGACAATTCCTGAAGGTTTCTTGTGGTTCATGTAAATTGTCACACTGTGGCTTGTTTTAGCCATGTTTTGTGTGGTGAACATGCACATGTACATCTTGAACTCCTTCTACAAATTAGTATGCAATAGAATAAGGCAAGTGAAGCCTACGAGCCAAAAAGCTAGAAAATCTGCATGCCAGAGAGACAGCAATAGAAGAAAAGAGCTGGAGATAGATGGTGATGGGAAAGAGCAAGAGAGCTGGTTCAAAGCACCCTTTTTAAAAAACAATAGTTTATTAATTTATTTCAAGAGGTTTTCCTGATTCATTCTTCTCTATTTTTTTCTTCAAATTTCTTATTTTTTCCTAGATTCCTTTTTTGACTTAATTCCCTGATCCTCTGTCTTTTTCTCTTCATTACTCTGCTTGATTGACTGTCAAGTTAGCTATGGGAAGAGGGAACTATCTTTGAAAATGTGAAAGAGTAACTGCGAAAAGACGCATATTTGCACACTTTACAAGAAACATGTTGAACTCTACACAGATAGAATCCAAGATACTGAGCTACATAAAAGTAATAAAAGAATTTCTCCTACTTTCTACTCTGCAGTCACTAAACTATCACTAGTACAAGAAAAGCAGGAGATGATTGAAACTTAAGGATGGGTCCAACCACTCGGTGGAAATAACGAAAGCCAGTTTGTAATTTTGGGAGAATGAGTTACATGACTCAACTAGACCAATAAATTGCACATGGCTTTAGGAAGTTTTTCTCATTGTCAGGAAATTCCCCTTCACTTGTTACATACCTTCAATAGGATCAATTACCATCACAAGGGTTGGAACATTTGAGAGGAGCTCTTCTCAGATGCTGCTGGGCATTTATCATCTTTTAAACAATCAGTCAAAACCATGTGAACTGCAAATAAGTGGCATGATGTTTAACATCTCAGTGCCAGGATGCTGTTCCACAAAATATCGCCCAAATCTTCTCTTGGGAGCCCTTTCCAACACAGATCTCACATAAAAATACAAGGCTTACAACATCTGAAGGTAGAAATGACTGTGCTTAACTCACAACCAGCTTGGCTTGAGGATAATTATTTGTGGGTGCTAATAAGAAGGAGTTTGAGGTGGTTCACTCAGTCCACCAGGAATCCACCTGCCAGCTTCAGAGGCCAGACACCATTCTGCAGCATTTGGAAAGCTGTGCATGTTGAGCATAAATTAGGAAACTAGAAGTTATTTAAAAGCATTTAAAGAATTTTGGTAGAGAGCTGATATATTTTCTCTATATTTATAATGCAGTACTTTCATAAAAGATGATGAAACTTTTTAGATATAGTAGTCTCAAGTAACAATTATGAGGTTATATGTTATCCTTTTATTTACAGTAAAGCTCATGCTTTAGGGGTGCCAGCCTTCTAACAACTGGTACAACCTGCTTTCCTGTTACTCTTCCATTGGACCATGGATATTTTTGTATTAAGCTTGTACACTGGCTGAAATTCTGGGGAGATATTAACTTACACAGGACATTATTCTTGGCTCACACCGTCAAGTTATGTTGGGGTTGGGACAGTCCACATAGTTGTAAGCTGGTGCCCAGCTCCATCCAATACCTTTCATCAAGTCAAACGACTTCACTGTGTGTGGTCTCTGACCTGGGCCAGCGTGGAACTAGATGAGACACTTCAGAGCTGCTGTGCATAGCTAGCTGGCTACACCAGCCGTGCTTCCCAGCTAATCTGCTCAGAATACAAGGCATAGACAAAGTTTTACTGACTTCTAGGAAGACTGGTATACTCCAGTTCCGGAGATGCTTCTTGCTTCAGAAAAAAAAAAAAAAAAAAAAAAAAAAAAAGGGAATAAAGGAAAAATGTTAGTAACATTCTGAGAGTGAAAGCTGAATTTTTTGCTTGAACATGTACACAGTAAGAGGCAGCAAAGGAGGAGATTCCAGGTACAGTACATTCACAGTAAGTACAAAATTCTTACCACAGAATGCCCCCAGTAATTTATCTATCCCTTTATAGTAAACCTTTTCAAGAAAAAGAAAACATGAGAACATCCAAAACCTACTTTCCTTCTGACATTCATTTCTATACAGTGATGATTTTATGATCTCCTTCATTTCAGAGTTCATTTATCCACCAAAACAGAACAAATCATAGTGTATACCCAAAGCATGTATTATTTCAGTTAGTTGTAGTACAGACAAACTGCAGAACATCATCTGTACTTTTAATTTGAAGATTGTGCTTCTGTAAGGAAGACAGGAGCTTGAATATAACAGAGCAGGTTTGTGTCTAAGAAGTAGCTTCTTTAAAAAGAAGTAAAAATGCTTTGAGAGAGAAAAACCAAGTCTGAGGCATCATATACAGGGAAAATCTGTTACTATGGATTTATTTGCAGTGCTTGTAAAATAATTGTAATTTTCCTTTTGTTCAAATGACCCAAAATAATTGTATGCGAGTATAATTCTAGGTACAAAAGGTGCAGACAACGCCTCTCCTGGGTCATTTAATACCCACTGAGATCTTTAAGTTCTAGCTGAGGTTTTTAGAAACATTTTGCTTCTGTTTGTCCAAATTGTTTCTCACACAAATAGCATGCTTCCTAATGGAAACTCACAAGGATCTAGAGCATGCAAGCCTAACACTTGCTTGTCTCCATGAAAACTTTAGAGTGTAGAAAAAAATCAGTTAAGAATTTATGAAAAGTGGAAAAAGTGAGTACAGCTGCAGGAAATTCATTTTATAATCTGAATAGCTGCTCAAGATTTTTTAATAATAACCACCTAGTTTTAAATGGGGACATTTTCATATTGCTCATTCTATATTCCTGAATAACCATCTGATACTTTGTTTGTTAGAAGTACTTGCAATATCATTTAAATGAAGCAAAACCATTCATTTTCCTTCTTTTCCACCTCAACAAGATTTGCCTTTTTTGACTCTGAAAAGCTGATACACTTCTGCTTGTCAATCCTCTCCAAACACTGTGTGAAGATGTTCAGTAAATCCCAAATACACCTTACCACCCTACTCATGCCATCCATCATCATTTTCTCGCCAATATTAATCTTCTTCAGTCTCTGTTTGCACATGGTACCAGAAGGAGCTTCGAGAAGGTGACCTGCATGACTCCTATCTTAAGTTATCTGCTGTGGTCCCAGAAGTGATTCATGATCATATCAAATCTATCTCCCTGGTGCTGTTTTGTCCTTAAGGCTTCGGCAATTGCAGAGACTGACTAGAGACTCCAATCAACCATCTGGTGTCTGCCAACTGTAGTGTCTAGTCAGGTTACACTGAATGCAAAGAGAAATGTGTTTTGTATTTGTATCCTCAATACGCTCATCTCTTCCCATGGGCCAAGTGGAATATTAAGTGGTTGCAACTCTAAAGGGATGGGTTGGCAGCAGAAGAAAACCTTATATATAAAAGGAATATTTAAAGTCAGCTGTAAAGCTTGACTGAATGGAAGTGCTAGTATAACATACACAGCAGCTCTGTCCTGGCAAATGATGGTTTTCATGAGTGACAAGACTTTTTCCACTAGTTCTTTCTACATTTTTTTCATTGTAATTTACCTATTTATATGTGATCAGAATGTTGTTAAGGGAGTTCTTTTTTTCTTTAAACTCTGCTGTCCTCCAAATAATAGAAAGAAAATACTAGAAATCTGAAAATCTCATTATATGTCTTTTGCCAAATATTTTTCAGAGCAGGCTACATCAATCTGTGCCTTGCATAGTCTGTTTTACCCCATGTATGTTGAGATGAGTCTTTGACCCTGGATCTCTCCCTTTTCTTTTCTCCCCTCCCGAGGATACCACAGAACTGGAAATACAAATTCTTTTGCCAGATCCGGTCTTGCCACATTACTGCCTTGTGAAAAGTCCTATTAGTTATAAGCCCTTAATAATAAGCTTCTTACGCAGCTGGTTTCCTTCTACCATGACAAGTTTTATCACGGACTTGCACAGTCACAGCAGCCAAGTGCCTGAAGTGGCCATTTGGAGATTTATTTTTTAGAGGTGGTAACATTATCTGCCTCAGTACAATGTGCTTCTAGGCAGAGGGCACTAGGGGCATGCCCTCCATGGCATTTTAGTGCCTCGATATCACATCTTTGAACACCAGAAGCAGTCATTGTGTCCTTGAACAGCAATTTTCATAATACCACTCACTGCTGAGTTATGTGCCTCAGCTGTTTACAAGCTGATTTGATGGGTAATATCACCCATGGGCTTGAAACTGGCCAGGAAAGTGCTGTGGGATTTTCCTCATTTTCACTGATTGCAATCTGAACTGTAAACTGGCATTACATTCACTATTTTATTTCTACAAACTAAAAGAGCAGACACAGGACAGCTGCCCTGCAGGACATGGCACGTTAGTCATAGACCACTTTGACTTAAGCTGGAGGAAAAGCCAGGCTGGCCACAGGAGTGCTGATCATTCTGTATTGGGATGATGACAGCATCTGTAGGGGTGCATCTTCACCCATGCTCCCAGCCATCCCCTTCCGAAGGGGGACTATGGAATGGCAGGAGAGCTGCTGGTTCAGGAGGGATTTTTGTGCATGCCCATCCGCTTTCCAGCTCCCCAGCTCTGGGGCTGGGTCCTGTCTTTCAACCCAGCCTGACCTTGATGACCAGAATTCAGCTGTTAAGAGGGCAGGATCTGATAAGCAGCCAAGGTTTAAATACCTGCTCAAACTGATACAGAGCAAGGCTTTGAGCCTGCAGTTCCTAAGCCCTGAGGGAGTACCTCATTTACTTGGCTTCTTTCCATTCTTCCTCCCTCTCTGCCCCCAGCTGAGATCTGAAATTTCCTCCAACATCTGACAAGCCTTCCCAATCAGAGCGCTGTTGAAAGTTGAGGCATCTGGCCTGAGATTTGGTCTGAAAAATGTGCTTTCCCACAAAAGCTTGATTTTGATACAATTACCTGGCCAGTCCTACTCTGGTTTAAGATGACAATTGAAGCTCAGGCTCCTGCTTATATCTGTTCTTCAAAATTTATTAATCAATTTTGCCTTTTACATCTGGGTAAATAAGGAATAATCTATGCCTGTCAGAGGAAATTTAACCCAGTGGAGGCACAAATAAAACAAGATTAAACAATTTCTCATAAAAATATGGAGGGAAACACAGAGAAGTTTGCTGTCCCATTTGATACCTTATAAATTCTCCTTTAGGACATACAGATATGGACAGACGCTGAAGTTTTGGACAGATTCTTCTTTTGCTTGCTCAGTTTACCTGTCTCTTTTGAGGAAAAATGCCTGCAGTGAAGTCTAGCTAGAAAGCAAAAGTGAACTATGATTTTTAACCAAGCACAGAAAATCATAAGAAATCAAGCTCTTAGCTTCTGAGAGCAAGCACCTTAACACCAGCATGTTGAGATCAGCTTATCAGACCTCTTCATTTTCTAGATTTGAACAAGGGCTGTCCATGTGTCATACACTCTGAGAGCACAGCTTTGTCCAAAAGTAAAACCCCAAAACAACTACAACGGCAACAATAATAAATCCTAGGGAGGCAGTTCAGACTATATTTACTATATACCATCTGCACCAAGCCCTGAGAGACGTTATGTTCCACATTCCCTGTCTGTGCTACTGAGAGCTTTTCTGATGTGTAAACCATCATTTATCTTGTCTTTGATTCCCTTCATGTGACCTTTTTCAGAGTATGGCAGTATAACATCCTCGCTATGGCAGGCTCTGAGACCATTTGAGGACAGGCCTCATAAAGCCTGCCTTTAACATTAATCGATCACTTTATTATGGAAGTAAATCAAAGCAGTTAAACTCAGGTCTTCTGGGAGTTGAAGGTCAAACACAGAAAAACAACCTTTATTCTAGGAAGAACACAGAAAAATTCTTTCAGCCCCATCCCTTTGTTCTTTGCCTTAGAGGCATGACAAAAGCATGTACTGCACTCACCATTTGGGGAAGTACAAAAGCAAACATACCCTAATATACACAAAGTGTTTGTCTGTGTCTCATTGCTTCTTCATCTCTTTATTCCAAGAAGTTATATAAAGTCCTTCTTTCACATCCTGGAAAGCAGAAACTGGAGAAAGGAGGTGATTGAGAAGAGAATACAGACCCACTCGCCTTCCTGAGAGCTCAGCTTGAGAGGCAGAGGAAAGAAGGAATGAGTGGTGCAGAGGAGGGTTCTAGTAGATGTGGTCCTTATGCATTGTTTCCCCACACTCTACCTTCATTGATACATTTTAGAGAAGTTCAGAAGGAACTCCACATCTGTGTCTCTATACGGAGTCTGCAGGAGCACAGGTACTGCTGTGGGTGCAGGTGAAGGTATAAATGTATTCAGAGAGGACATTCAGCTTAAAGAAGGCATGCAAATGGATAAACTAACAGCCAACACTGCTTTTTCCAGTCTTCTACCTACCGCAGAAAAATATCTCTCTCTGCCACAGCTGAGCCTCTCTATGGTGTGCAGGGCACAAATGGCCTTAGCACTTTTTCCTTTCCTTTCCTTTCCTTTCCTTTCCCTTTCCTTTCCTTTCCTTTCCTTTCCTTTCCTTTCCTTTCCTTTCCTTTCCTTTCCTTTCCTTTCCTTTCCTTTCCTTTCCTTTCCTTTCCTTTCCTTTCCTTTCCTTTCCTTTCCCTTCCTTTCTTTTCCCTTTTCCTTTCCCCTTTCCTTTCCCCTTTCTTTTCCCTTTTCCTTTCCTCTTTCCTTTCCCCTTTTCTTTCCCTTTTTCTTTCCCCTTTCCTTTCCCCTTTCTTTCCCCCTTTCCTTTCCCCTTTCCTCTTTCCTTTCCCCTTTCCTTTCCCCTTTCCTTTGCTTTCCCCTTTCTTTTCCCCTTTCCCCTTTCTTTTCCCCTTTCCTCTTTCCTTTCCCCTTTCTTTTCCCCTTTCCCCTTTCTTTTCCCCTTTCCCCTTTCTTTTCCCCTTTCCTCTTTCCTTTCCCCTTTCCTCTTTCCTTTCTCCTTTCCTTTTCCCTGTCCTCTTTCCCCTTTCCTTTCCCCCTTTCTTCCCCCTTCTTTCCTTTCCCCTTTCCTTTTCCCTTCTCTCCTTTCCCCTTCCCATCCCTTCCCTTCCCTCCCCTCCCCTTCCCTCCCTTTCCTTTCCCTTCCCTTCCCTTTCCAAAGCTGGCAAGGGGATGGAAAAGCAAGAGCAGTTGCACAAGTGAGGATGCCCCCTGGGTGTCAGTGAGCTGTCTGCCATCAAGGGTACAGAGCAGAGACTTTAACATTGCCTCTTTAATTTCTGTGCCTTACTGAAATAGGGAATACAAAATACTATTTTTCTCCTGGTTTTCCTGTATCATTTGTAGTGTTTGCGTTAAAAAGTCGTCAGCACTGACTGCTTTTAGCCTTGAATTCTTCAAGCCCTGTGATGAGAGGCTGAAGTGTTTCCTTGAACTGTTTTGCTTTGTGACTTACCTTGGGTTTTTCAGTGCGTTACAAACACACAGGCACACCCAAATGACACAGGAGGGTGTTGGTCAGTAATGAGCTTTCTAGTCAAGGGAACCTGCCAGTTTAATTTGTTTCTTTGTAAAACACAGCAATTTTTCAAACGCAGAAATTTGCTGACATAGTAAGCAATATGAGTGTAAGCACAGATCAACTGTTACTTACTGTATTTAGTGTGCTGAAAAGTGTGCCTGTCACTTTAAAGAAAACATTTGAAGACGTCGTCCATGTCCTGGAGTGCCAAGAATTTAAATGTAGACACATGGTGACACAAAAGGTTAAAGCATGGCCGGGAGCAGGCAGGGTTAGGAGAGTCAAAGGTTACAAAATAAGATGATGACACTGATCAGTCATGGAATGTTTTTTGCATTGGCATCTCCATTAGGAACGAAATAAATAGGCTTATTTTAGTGGGATTAGAGCAACGGTTGACTCATAGACGAGGTAACCACTTCGGAAAAACGTCCGTGTGAAGGAAGTGATTCCCAGGTCAAGGAAAGAAGGCACAAGTGTTCATAGGCAAAATGATAAATACACTATTGTAAGCAAAGCTCTGAATGGAGTGGGAAACATGGGTAAATTTATGATAGATCACAGAGACAGGAAAGCGGGCAGAGTTATATAGAATATATGTATCTATTGTAGCTATTAGTGGAAAGCTGAAGAAGAAAAAAGCGCTGTCAGATTGAAATATAATCCATTTCATAGAGTTATGTTTTCCTATTTTTAAGTGATTTCATCTCTTTTTCTTTTATGCAGTGAATCATCTGAAAAGAACAGGGAAAGCTGACTGCACTATTAATTAGAAGAAAACTGAAATATAAAGTGCTATCAAGTACACAGCACTAAACCCCTACAATAAGTATATGTATTTCCACATCTCTGTCAATTACAGTAGTATTGAAAGCATTGCTAATAGATAAGAAAAATCAGAAAAAAGTATATTTGCAGTATCATAGTGACCCTTTTAGGTCTGAAGTGCTGGGAAAGGGAGTGGACTCAAAGATGGTATAATGTTGCCAGTCAGTGTGAGAAACGTCATTTTTCTGAAGAAATTTCTGAAATTTAGCCAGGTTGATTGAATAGCACAGTGTGGGTCACCAAGTTCAAGAGCAAGACCATGTGAGCAATCACAGAGTGGTAACTATTACTCTAGCCACAGACGCAAAGGAAAACTGAGACTGCCCTGTAAATTAGGAGTTCTTAGTTATGGTCATTTGTGATAGGAGGCATCCATAGCATCAGAGATGGGCTCCTACCCTAAACTGAGCGTGGGAAATGCAGTGTCCATTTGAGATAAAGCAAGGATCCAGCTCCAAACATCACAGCTGACCCCTCTTTTGAAACAAATACAATAGGACACTGGCTCAAAATCCCCACACACACACACTTCTAGCTGGAACATCAGTCTGAATTTGAATATAGTGGTTAGGGCCCATGTTGCTTAAGAAGGATTTCTGGTTTGATTCGGACAGGCATCCAAATCCCAAATGATCTGAACCTCTGGGATACACCCAATTAAGTTGGAAATATTTATAGCAGGATTTCCTGAAAAATCTTGGTGTTTCCTAATTCTTAGTAGGTCAAGGAAACAGAGGACTGAATATTCTAATATTCCCATCCCACTGACAGCCACAAATTCAAGACAAAATATATGGAAAATTTTACTGAGTGGTCTCAAACCTCAGCAAAAGGTTCTGCTGGGTTTTGCTTTGAGTATTTGAGTGAAAACTTGAGTTATTATTTCATCCCAACAGACTCGTACACCATGTTAACAGTCAGCCAGTGTTGGACCGCTTCTCTCTATATTCACATGTGAATGTAAATAATTCCAATAATCTCCCCAGACACAAATTCCAGGTAATGGTTTGTTTCTAACTGTAATCTTTGTCTCTGCGCACACTCCCTCCCCAACATGCCATTTCAGCAATATGAGGTTATTTCTTTTTTTGTTTATCTTCTCACAAACTGACAATGAAGATAGATTCCCAGGTTAAAAAACAAAATGCCCAAATTTTTCCACCAGGATTCCCTGTACTTTTTAACTGAAAGGTATAAATATTCATCTAGTTGGCTGACCTAAAACCTACTCCGCATTCAATGTGTGCTTTGTTCCTGATGTGTCTGTTTCGCAAAGGAAGACAGAATTATTTTGTCTAACCACTCACAATCCTTAGATTTCAGCATCCCCCAGACTGCTAGAGGCCAAAACCTGAACTTACTGGTAAATCTTTTAAAGCATGATTACCCCTGTATTTGCATGTAAGTGTTAGACTGGACTGGTAGCTACTACTCCCAAGAGTATTTACAATCTTTATACAGCAGATGTGTAACAAAACATGCTCTTTTTGTGGTGCTCTTTCACATTTGTTAAAATATTTGATTTGCTGGATGAAGCTTAATGGGCAGATTTCATCCACTTTGGGGCTTAACTTTTTATAAAAGCAGGCAGATTTGTTAAAATGCTAGTGCTCTAGGTAGGAAAACTAAGCTTAAATGTTGACTTTGAGATTGGCAGTCCAAAATGACACTTGCAAATGGACACACTTGTACACCTATGTGCTGTACCTCCACTGGAATAAAATACGGCCAGGAGAGCTATTTTTATGATGTACTGCATTCATTATCAATTTTTATATAATCTGTTCCTCTACTTAAAAACTAGAACCTTTCAGAAAATGTAAAACACCATTGTTTAATGAAAAATATATAATAACTCAGTTGGCAAATGTTGTATGTGAAATTCCAACAGAAACCATAAATTATATTAAATGCCCAATAAAAATGTTCGATCAAAAGCTCATTTTAAGATACATTGTTAATGAAGTCTATGAAATGATGCTTAATCAAAACCTGACACCTTGCAGGGGAGAGAGATTCCATGGGACCTCAAGAGCACTATTGTTCTGAACAAAAGATTACAATAAAACAGAATAATTAATAGTCTGTGTTCCTGTGGCATTTTCCAGGGAATTCCAATTTCTAAATGAGCTCCATTGTTTTTCAAGAAAGCAGAAATTATGCTACGTGATACCATTAATGCCTTGAATTTCATCAAACATTAAGACATCGTTTGTCAGGTAGGTTCTGTTTGCTCTGGATTTTTGATCATTCCACATTTAAGATTATTGTGTGAAAAAAAAGAAGAAACTTTTCCTTTAAAACCTCACTTTGCAAAAGCAGTGCAGTGTCCTCATCTTTTGTAATTATAATCTGTAATTTTGTAATTCTGAGATTACATAAAACAAGTTAAAGAAAACATCTAGGGAGAGCTCTTCACCATAGAAGTATTAGCGTAGATGTTCAGTGTGGGTATATCAATATGCACAACAGATTTTCTTATTTGGTTCTTTTTCAATTGGCACTATAATGAGCATGTCATATTCATCATATATAAATTTCTAAATTTTCCTAGCCAAAGATAGAAAACATTACTCTTTCTAGCAGAGCAGAAGAGGGGGGTAAAGTACTACAAGGACAGCACACTGAAATACTGAAGTCATCCTAATTACTGTCAGCATTTACAGTTCTAAATAGTTTCGAATTCAGTTCTGTGTATATTTTTTCCCTCTTAAATCTTCCTTCCTTGGAGCAACTTGGAAACATTCATTTTCTAGCAATGCAATTTTTCAAAACAGTCATAAGCTGCTATTATTATTAATCACGATATTCATGAAAATGAATTTACTGAAAAGCAGAAGACGTAACCACCTCCCCTTCTCTTTATTACTGCCTCCCACTCTACTTTTGCTCGCTCAGCCTGCAATGCTTAGAACTAGAAAAAACACAAACATACCAATCACCAACTATGGCAGAGAAGTATTAATGCCTTGGGAGTTATGTTTCCTAACAGGAAAAATGTCAAATTTTTACACTGGATTTGTGCTCCACTGGGACCATTGACAGCTGACCAAGTTCTAAGGAGAAGCTGGGGTGCAAATTTGTAGCACATCAGGAGTGCTGTAGCTGCTTCTCACACATGCATTCACACCCAGGGGGCATTTTTCCCTTGGGTCCCAGCACATCCTCAGTCACTGACAAGAGACTGACCAATGCATCACAACTTCATGCTCCTGCTTCTTTATCCTTGGCAACATACCTGCATGCTTAATCACTTTCAAGTTCTCCCACTGTCATGTAATTGGAGCAACTCCATTTGATGGGCTGGGAAGTAAGAAAGCCCCTCTGGAATGTATCTTCTTCTGAGGACTTCCAAGTCTGCCAGTGTCATGAAAACTCATGCAAAAGAAAAAAAAAAAAAAAGGGATTTACATTAAAGCCAGTTTGATGTGAAATGTTCTTACTATGAAAAGTCCTTTTTAATGCATTTTTTGCTGGACTGAGGACAGCTATACTGAAATGAGCAAAACAGGCTGAGCAGGGAGGCTATGAAGAGTATTGTACGGCTATACAAGACAGCTTTCTGCATGCCTGAGTATATATGTCTCAGTGTAGAGAAATAATTCGGATCACTAAGGTTAGAAAAGCGCATTGGGATGTAGATTTTGCTGGCAGAGGCATTACTATGTCAATGGTATATAACATGCAGCACATTAGTAAGAGTGGTCTTATTTTTGCTATTTCCAGTGATGGGAACAGCACTTTGGGCCCCCTTTCTAAAGAGCCTGGGTGACGCAGACAGAAGAGCTGCTTCTCCCATCCGGTGTAGACACAGCCTGGGTCGCTGCCTGAAAAATCAGTCCCTGCAGGGAAAGGGGCTGGCTGGCTCCTCAGCCGCCGTAATGAGCGTGTCAGCAGCTCTGTGCTGCCAAAAAGTTGTTCCTACTGGTCTTCAGGGTCTTTATCCCACAGTCAAGTGCAGGCAAATGAAGTAAAACTATGTGGAAATTCAGGAAATACAGATTAGCCAAGGAATCACTGCATTCATCAATCATTATACGTTTTCTGAAAGAATTTATTTTTTCTTCTGCTCTTTATAAATGAACGTATGTACACTGAGAACTGTGAAGAGCTCGGATAGGCAGCCAAATAACATGCAAAAAAAAAAAAACAAAACCCTGATAACAGGGAGCACCAGAACTCTCATATCTCAAAGCTGCCCTTTAGCCACAAGACCACCTTTCTGCATTTCCCATTGTTATCCTTATTCCTTAAACATCTAATATAATTGCTTTTTATATTTTCTAGGCAATGTTCTTCCCAACTTGTCATTTAAATGGATTCTCAAAAGTTTATGCTTTCCAATAATGACCCCCACTTTTTCTGATTTTTAATTTCAGATATGATGCACTTTCCTCTTCCATTCTTTAACCTTTACTTATGATTTCTTTTTCATACCTTGCAGCATCTTATAAAATATAAAATAAAAAAAATGTAATGAAACATTCAGAGGTTTCTTTTCCTTGTGGGTTTTAGGAGATGCAACATTGTGCTGAAGTTCCAGCCTGCATTTTATTACCTCCAAGAAAGTGCAAAGAATAACAATAAACACTTGCCTGCACTTGTAAACTGACAAATAGAATCTGCTCAAAGGTCCTCTCACCTCAATTCTGAGTCACAACTGGATGCCTCCAAGGAAGGGATGTGGACATTATGATATGTTGTCATTCTTCTTTGCATACGGAAGTTCCTCAATCGTTAATTTAAATATATACAGCTCTTGTACAGTCTTGAATGATGATTGAAGTGAATCAAAAGCTCTTGCAGTCTCACTGGAACAATTTGCTGCTGCCACCACAGCCCAAACTAGCTGTGCTCAATTTTGCTTTTTGAGTTGTTTTTTTTTTTTTTTTTGCCTTTTTTTTTTTGGGGGTTGGGGGTTTTTTTTTTTTTTTTTTGAGGGAAACATTCTGTGTTTTAGTGCCTGTGGTTGTCTGGGCCTCTGCCGCTATTTCATAGCATGCTTTCCCACCTGTCTTGTTCCTGTCTTGTTCCACTCCCTTTTTCCTGCCCATCAAGATCATCATTACCACATTCTTTCTCATAGGCATATGTATTTCTTCTAGGTTACATGAGCCACTAATGCCAGCCAGGAAACTAAATGAGATACTATCAGAAAACTGCGGTTCTAAGCAGTTCTCTCCCTCTTCCTCAATTGCTTAGGATAGTTGAGGAGGATTAGCTGCTGCTTACAAGTATGCCTTTGCAGACCAAGCAAAACCTGACAGTGAGCACAAGTGTACATGATGCTGGAAGTACCACCAAGGCAGCACTCTGCACAGAAGAGATGGGTCTCTGAGAGAAGGACTCTGGGAATTAATTCTGGGAATACAGCACTTCGTCAGGAAAAGGAGAGTTTCTGGATGTTTGAAGAGTTGATGATCTGGAATCAAAAGTGAAATGGGGAAATGGTACTGGCTAGTATTTGTCAAAGTATAGAAAGATATTTAGATATGTATAGTAGCTGAATAGAAAAAAATAGGTGGTGACATAGTATTAACAGACTTTTAAATGAGGGCATGCTATCAAAAGACAGAGGGGTTGGACCATGGCAGAGGGCTACAGACCGCGGCAGAGGGGTTGAAACAAGATGCTCTTTAAGGTCCCTTTCAACCCAAACCATTCTATGACTCTATGATTGTATATTCCTCTAATCCAAAAGGTAATCCTAGTGCTTTCAAAAGCAAGAGTATAACATTTGAATGCACCTACAAAATACTTCAGGTGATAATGTTTCTAGGTAAGGTTTGTACTTTTACTGATACATGTGAAATGTTGGTCACAGGGAACAAGGCCCTTGAAAGTTCATAAGTCAGTCATGTGTATGCATTTGGCTTCAAATAAATTAAGGTTGAAATGCAATGGATTTCATAGAATCATAGAACGGTTTGGGTTGCAAAGGATCTTAAGTTCATCTAGTTCCAATCCCCCTGCCGTGAGCAGGGACGCCTCACACAAGACGATGATGCCCAAAGCTCTGTCCAGCCTGGCCTTGAACATTGCCAAGGGTGGAACATTTACCACTTCTTTGGGCAGCCTGTTCCAGTGCCTCACCACCCTCACAGTAAAGAACTTCTTCCTTATATCTAACCTAAATTTCCCCTCTTTGAGTCTAAACCCATTCACCCCTGTCCTATCACTACATATTTAAATATGTCACTGTTAAAACACATGGGATGGAACACAATTCCACTGAAAATCCAAGTCTAAACAGAAGACAATGCTTCACTGAGTGTTTATACAGATAAAAAGAAAGAAAAAATAAACTATCAGACAATTAACCTGTAAACAAAGAGCAGCAGCAGTGGGATGTATGTGAAACCACAAAACACAGATGAATGTCTAGAAAAAACTGAAAATTGGAAATGTGCATATCTCAGAGTCAATGCAGTGGACTCAGGGTTGTCACAGTACAGAAGGAACGATGCAGTGGACACACAACGCTGCAAGAACAGAAATAATAGAAGGTTCAGCTATAATAGAACAGCATATTCACAAAGGTTGTCAGCAGAGAGAGATGACACCAGGATAAACATTAGTTGATATTTAGTGCACATATTTTAATATCCATAAAGATATTTGAACGGGTAAAACTATTCAAGCTTATCACAGTCACTGTCTGAAAACTGGCCTCATTTTGCAGATTAGTCATGAATGTGCATGATGTGTATGCATTAAAGCAGATAGATAAAATATTTACAATTCTAAATTGCAGATACAACGTGCCACTACTGCTTGCTTTCAAACCATGCCTGAATCTTAAATTGATCGGGTAGATATTAAGCCTGGGGACCATCTGACTTCCAGTGCTACCAGCATTAAGCCAGAAGATGTAATGGAAGGATACAGAGATTCATTTCATAAAGCCCAGCAGTTTCCTGGGGAATACAAGATTAAAGTGAATCTTCCACTATGAGCACCATGAAATATCTCTCTTGCACTAAGACAGATCAGCTAGACAAAGAGTCTTTGAGACTAAAAGACATACAAAAGCTCTATGTCAAAAATAGAAAAAAGGCATGTATGAGTGAGCTGTAACTGCATGTCAGTGCATTGAGAATATGACTGAATGATTGTATCTGATTGTATATGCATTTTTATAGGTACTTCAAGATATAATAAATATTTCAGATGAAGGATGTAAATACAGCTCTAGTTTATTGTTCTGTGTGTTACATGTTCTTAAATCTTATTGCTTGTCTCTATTGAGTCTATAAATTTCCTTTGACTGCAGTGCTCTTTCCAGAGGACACCATGTCTCAAAGAAGTTCAGGAGTGGCAAAAATACCCCTTTCCACTCCAATGCAATAGCTCTTGGTAGCATACTTTCCCTCATCAGATGAAATCACCTTCAGAACCTCATTTTTCCCCAAGAGCATACATATATACATTCATCATCTTCCTTTATGATAATTTAAACAGGCTAAAATCTTTAAATCTCTTGGATTATTTATATATAAATAATATATATTTATAAATATATATTTATATATGCATTATATACAATCTTATATTACCATATAGCAGTTGTCACCATCACTGAATGAAACTCCTGCAGCAGGATCCTACCCTTATGTGAATGAAACCAGAAATAAATGTAAGCTAATTATATGATAAAAGCATGGGTAAATAGTGAACTTACTTACATAAGGGCCTGTGACTAAATTGGTCCAGGAGGGCAGTCAGTAGTTAATACAAACAAACCTCTAATTCTCAAGAAAACATGCAATAAAATAAGTATACCCAGGACATTCAGTTGTTCTTCCATCAGCAAAGTTATGCCTGAGTTTCAACTAAAACCTCATTATATTTGTCAAGGCAATGTCCAGCCTCCAGAGAATAATATTATGACTATGGAAATACAGCAATGGAGATACAGCAATGGCAAGAAACTCAGATTCAGAGATGAATATGCCAGCTTCTGGAAACTGAAATTTCCAGCTGTGGCTGAACATAATAATGTAGAAAAGTCACTTGAGGCAGGTGATGAAGGCAATATAACTAAGGGTTTCATCTATGCCACATCATCAGTTATGTCTGTTTCTAGATATTTCGTTTGGGTGTTAATCAAAATAAATTCTGTGAACATTGTATTTCCAAACAGGCATGTTTCCTCAAATCTGTACTAGTTCCCAATGAAGAGGTGATGGATAACAAATTGATCGATGTACATGAAAGACTGTTTAGTCCATGATCACTGAATGATCATGCAATCATTCATAGTGTATTTAAAACATGAGAGTAGTCCCAAAATGTGCTCTTCTTACTTGTATACACATGCATGAATAGCTTTGTCAGTCTGTTTCTATTACTTGAAAATACCAACACTAAACTGCCTACTGAGAATTTGCTTTGGACTGGGAATAGAAGAATACTTTACAAACTTAAATTACAAGCTTATTTTAATCCATGTACTGAAGATTACCTTTCATGAATCTTTATCTTCAGATTAGATAAGATTTTCCTCACTGAATTTTTCTACTTCAGTCCGTAGAGAAATGAAAATATAGAGGAAATCTCTGTTACTATTTTGTGCTGCTTGTACTCTGAAAGAACCTAAAGGCTTGAATATATGAATATTTGCTCTGAAGTTGGCATTAAATGTTCCTGTTGAAAGGTAAAATGTAGTGCACTGAAATATTAGCAGAGCACTCTCTAAAACCCACCTTAACAGTAAATTCAAGGGGGTTTGGTCTCTGCAGCAGATCTTTCAATCCTCAAGCAATAATAATATGCACCTACCGTGGAAGTGGGGGAACAGAGGTTGTGAGTAGTAGGGGGTGCAGTATTTTGGGGAATCACTAGATGGTGTTATGGCTGACACCAGTATACCGCTGTCAATTCTGCTTAACCAAATGCAGAGTGAAAATCTTCATTTCCTGCTGTGGGACTTCTCCTTTCAGAAGCAGTGTATATTATTAATAGAACCTTCCTATCAAATCTTTTCTGACTAGAAATTATTTATTAGCTATAGTTATTGCCTCAGGATAGATCTACAGTCTAGACTCCCAGACCTTTCTTCTGGAGCTCCAGCAGATGGGGAGGTGCTGTTGCCTCCCCTTCCAGGCTTTGCATCCTCGGAGATCCCAAATTCCCCCAAGACTCTAATCTGAAAGCTGTCCTCATTCCCAACCATTTGTGAGTACAGACAGACAGGGCTTCAGAAAGCAGCAGTGTATATAAATGATGTTACAACACATGGGCACATCCTTGACTGTGCACCACCAGCCCCCGGCAAAGGAGCTGTGTGTGTGAGCTGCATGGTCTGCTCCAGACAAGACAACACTCAGAGGCTTTCAGTTTAAACCTTGAGCAATGATAGAGGAGGAGATGATAGCTTTGGTTAGGGAAGAGATGGGGAGCTGCAGCAACAAGAAAACACCAGCAAAAGCTCTGGAGATGACATCCAGCTGCTGTCACAGCAGTATGGGCCTGAGCCCCTTATTGACGCTTCTGCAGGAGCTACTTGGTCCTGCATGACCATGAAGCCAGAGCTGTGGTGCAAATCCCTTGACCTACACAAGCTTAACTTTATGTATAGTTCCTGCTACTGCAACAACGTGCTTCAGATGTCCACCTGCACCCTCCACTTTGCTGCAGGGATTGGTTATTTTATCGTTCAGCTGCATCAAAGATTTTGTTATTTGAAGCTGCTTGTGCCTTTGTTGTTTCTGCTGGTCATTCTGGACTGGTACAGGGAATTAACAGAGAGGAATGCAGTGTATTGATTTGTAAAAACATGTTTATGATGCCTTTCAATACACTTTATTAAAAGATTATTACATCAGAAGACCACGGTTTGCCTTTCATTCCTTTCATAAGACTGAGAACTTGTGGCACTGTTTGCAATAAAGGCAGAGGTCAGTATTCTTCCTACTGCTGCAGTAGGAATAATAATTTGTTGGTTTTACCACTTGACCAGCAGGCAGGGTATGAAATATGCTATGAGGAAACAAGGTTTCTGGCAAAATAGTTATAAATATGTTGAAAACATGTTTGAATGGCTTTCCCCAATTCTTTTTCATTATTTCAAAACCTGTCTCCATTGTTACCACAAAAATGCATGTGCTTACCTTGAATATCTCATTTTGATCTTTTGTACAGAGACCTTCAGGAGTTGTCGTGGTCTAACCCTAACCAGCAACCAAGGAGACAGGAGTTTAAAATGAATAAATACATCTCTTACTCAAAATAATCTCATCTCAGTAGACCATTTTCCTGAAGCCTGTCTGGGTGTGACTGTTTTGCAGGTGGATTCTTGCTGACCTTGGACATAGCAAATATGTGTAAATGACATTCAGGCCCTCTGCTGCTGTCATTATGTGTTCTTTGTTATACTGCAGGAGTCACACTAGCATTAGACTGAGAGTACAGTGTTGCAGGTGAAAGAGAAAACTGAACCTCATGGATATTACAGTATAACAGCTTTTGCTCAGACTCCTGAGGCATTGAGCCAAGTGATAACAAAATGTATGTTAAATTAAATACAAAAAAACCCTTTTACATTAGTATTAAGGATTTGACTTACACTCCTAAAGAACAAATGGTATAAGTTAAGTCTGCTTTTGCCTGAGGTTGGAATTAAAGCAATAGTAGCAGTTTAAACTTTAAAAAATTTGACAATTGCCTTGCTTGGTTTTGAGGGCTTGGGGGAGATTTTGTTTGTTTATGTGCTTATTTGCTTTAATTTCTGCCTTGGATATTTTTTAAAAAGCAAAATGTTAGTTTAAATGAATTTATTTTATTTTTTTTTTCCAACAGGAGAAAAATAAAGTGCCCAACTTATGATTACTGTAATCAAATTCAGTGGACTTTAAGCAGACCCTGACCATACACGAATATAAGCGAATCAAAATTTTGCCAAACGCATGAAAAGAAGACCTGCTGAAAGGTGGCGTCCAAAAAAATATTTTCACCTTGCACTGATTTCCAGCATCGCATGCATCCATTGTACGTTCACATTTTTTACAGTAAGAAATACAGTATTCCAATTGATAGTCTTGCTTAACCATACAAATAATTAGAAAACTTTAAAAAACGACCTTACATATGAAAAAGACAGAGAGCACAAATTATTAAGCATATACAATTTCTCCTGAAAATAATGGAAAGACTTGTGTGAGCAAACCACACAGTATCTAAACTTGCTGCAAAACAGAACTGTTTATTCGACCTGCCATTCCTTCTAAACCATAGCTACATGCATACAGCACAAGTGGTCAAGATAGCAAGTTTTGACTTGGAATATAAACAAAGAGCTGCTAAGAAGTGTTCCTATTCCTTCCAAAGACAGAGAGAAGAAAATCCCAAAAGATACATAGTAATCGATTATCCTTGTGGCAGGGAAGTAGCAGGATGTGATCAAATTATAATTCTAAACCTCTTATTTTAACACTTTAGCTTCTTTTTAGAATAATTAGATCTTGTGAACTGTTACATGTCACAGAAATGAGTGAGACAAGATGTTTGCTTGTGAACTCTAAAGAACCATTGAAATAATGTCCCAATTCAATAAAAAATAATAAAAATGAAAACAGAATGCATGTACTGACGACAAATAATGTAAACATGCTTGAAAGGTGTAAGGCAGCATTCAAAAAGGAGGCTGAAAAACCTGCAATCAAGTGATAGCCTGAATGGTCCTGCATGTAGTAGAATGTTCAGCTATCAACCTTTCTTATGGAAATTCATGCTTATGAAACTTATGGGAAATTGTCTTAGCTTAAATTGAAATTGTTACATCCACTGGGAGACAAAGTGCTCATGGGGCTTTCTTTGTTTATTTCTTATTAATTGAATTCTAAGTAGAATTTTAAAAGTCTGGCATTTATAAAAAAAAAATCATATAGGGATTAACAAAAAGGTGAATTTCAAAACAAAACCTATTTCTTATTGACTAACATAATTCGTCACATTGTATGCATCTTCACATTACTGAAATATGAAAAGAAAAGCAAGACCTGTCTCTCAGCATTTTTACTGTTTAATTTGTTGTTGCTGACTGTCACACTGACACAAACTCTAAAAAGTGACAGAAAAATATAGTTCTTCCTAACCAAAGCTGTTTCTACAACTGATCTTTGATCTCTTTTATTTTTTTTAATTGGGACCATAGAGCAGACAATAAAATGGAAGTCAATAAAAAGGTCAGCTTCCAACCATCCTTGTGGACATTCCTGGTCTCATCTAAAAAACCTACACCTCCAGTTGTACAACAAAGGTTCTGTCAAAAACAAAATAAAAAAAAATGGTGATAAGTTATGAAAAAACATTGAAAAGTGGTGAGAGTTTGAAAAACACAGAATCACAGAATCCCAAGGGTTGGAAGGGACCTCAAAAGATCATCTAGTCCAACCCCCCCACAAGAGCAGGGTAACCTACAGTACATCACACAGGAACTTGTCCAGGCGGGCCTTGAATATCTCCAGTGTAGGAGACTCCACAACCCCCCTGGGCAACCTGTTCCAGTGCTCTGTCACTCTTACAGTAAAGAAGTTCTTCCTGATGTTAACGTGGAACTTCCTATGTTCCAGTTTACACCCATTGCCCCTTGTCCTATCACTGGATATCACTGAAAAAAGCCTAGCTCCATCATCCTGACACCCACCCTTTACATATTTGTAAACATTGATGAGGTCACCCCTCAGTCTCCTCTTCTCCAAGCTAAAGAGACCCAGCTCCCTCAGCCTCTCCTCATAAGGGAGATGTTCCACTCCCTTAATCATCTTTGTGGCTCTGCGCTGGACTCCTTCAAGCAAAAAAACACTCTCCTTGTAAAAGAAAACTTCAGACTGACCATTGTGAAATGAAAAGGCAGCAAGTCTTTTTCATGTACTATGCAAAATGAAAGGCAGAACCAAGCACCTGGACTTGGAGGCATCCTGGTGCTACCTTGGGCTTACTGCCCATAGTCATATTCTTGTGCATGGGAGAGTCCATGGGCAATCCACGGGGTTTTTATAATTTTTATAAATACCAGTTGTTTAACCTGCAAGTGCACCAGAGTGTCACCCTGGTATAAGCACCCCAGAAACATGCTGTCCAAGTACACACTGAAGGTAAAGTTGCACTGACATTTTGTGATAACTCGCAGAAGCCTCTAGCTCCAGAGAACTGATGTGCTTAGGTGAGCTCATGCTCCTAGAGCAGTGTGATTCAAGGTCCTGTGACATGTCCTAGGGCATGGTTTAGATGCTTTTCTGTGTTTGCTGTCCTTGTGCCACAGCGGCTGCCGTCCTTGTTCATGCTGATTAGCGTGTGGGACAAGTCCATCCGCTGTACGCTGAGTCACCATATTAATTAGAGGTTTTCTGCCTCTTGTCTCCTCCCGGCAAGGAGGCTGGAAACACACTTGGTATTCTTGAAACTGGGATCCGACATGTGAACAGGATGTCATGCTTCTCATACTCTTTAATACCCAGATGCATGAGTCTTTTCATAGCATCTGCTGCATACAAAGATCTCTTTTCACCCACTTGCTTACAGTGAGACGGCACTGATGTCTCACTGATGTAATTTCTCTAGAACCAGATGAGATGCAATGTTTGGCTGAATGAAGCATCTTGTTTGCCAGCTGATTGATGGGTAGCCCTGACCTACACAGTCCCAGATTGGCCTTTTCCATGCTCATGTCCTCTTCTACTCTATGAGTCCAAGGAGATGAAATAGTTTAGGCAGACTGTTAAGGAAAGCTTCTGGTCTTGAGCAGATTTTTTCCTAGGATTCCAGGTTTTTTTATACTCTTCATTTATCCAAAATAAGGAAGAGACAGACATTTCCAAAACTGAACCAAAGTCATCATTGTATTCAGAGTATACACAGACTCTCATTTTGAACAGATAGAGTAGAGTAGCTTACTCCAAAAAAGTACAGGTTTTGGTAGTTGCAGCCTGCGGAGAGCTGCTGGGTGTTTGGGTTTGAGGTCTTCCTTAGCCACTGTAGATGAGCTGCAGTGGGAAGTTCGGGGTAGAAATATGAGTCTTTGCACAGGCAAAGTGACATCAGTGTAAAGTCTCTTATTCCTCCTCTAGCCTGCTCAGGTGCTTCTCCAGCCAATGCATTCTTAAATGACGGGCCTTGAGCAGCTTTGACTACAAGCCCTGGACTGGCCCAGCGGGCATTCGGGTGAGTCATATCTCTAGATCTTCTCACCACCATCAGGAGTCACAGCAGTGTGAACAATCCTGCCAAGAGGAGATAAATGAGCTGCATGACTTTAAATTGCTGCTGATAAATTTTTCATTCTCCAAGAGGCTTCTGGGAGTTGAAAGTTGAAAAGGAGATATAACTTTCAGACATAGGCATCACTGAAGGACTGGTTTCTGATAGGGCCAGTGGGAGAGACGAGATTAGGAGGAAAGTGCTGACCTGGGGGCAAGATGAGCGCATCTTGCTTTCCTGGAAGGCTCTGAATTTGCTGGTGTTTTATGCAAACATACTGACAAAATGGGCTTTATAGACTTTGGCCAGAAATGATGCTAAACAATCAGAACACAATTTTTTTCAAAATTTTTCTGCATAATTGCTTGTTTCCTCTTAACACTTTCCCACTGGTCCCCCAAGTAAAACCACAGTCAGAAGCTCACTTTTGTGAAAGCTGTCCATCAAGACAGGCTGGCCCTACTAGCTCAGTCAACAGCCTTGAGTCCTGCATTTGTTTGCAACAGGAGAGAATAAGGTTTAGCCAAACAAGGCTGATTGCAGCAACTCTGGTAATCCTGCCCTAACTGATGTTAAAAGTAACAGCCTGCATGAAAATGCCAGCCCTTGCGGGCACAGGCCAAAGTGTCAAGACACTTCTGAACAAGCCTGGTGAACACTAGACTGAAGGAATTCAAATTAAAGATACTGGAAATTCTCCATTATCATCATAACTGAACAGGGGTGGGTGGGGAGTCCTGAATGATCACTTCCTATCTCAGCATCCCGAGGCTCAGCTTGTCTGAAGCCCTCATTAAGACAATGGATATGATGAACAGCACGATGGATCTGATGAATTAGTAAAATTAGTATCTTCCAATGAAGATTTCAGAGTGAATTGGTACATTAGCAAATTAATTTGGTACATTATTTGTGCCAGATCCTGTAGATTTCCATCAGTGCATCAGAAATTCACTTCAAGCCCTGCTACGGAGTTCAGGGCTTTCTAACATGTGGTAAGTTACTTTTATGTTGATGCATCGTTTGAATTTGATGCAGAAGAACAGAGTACAACCTGTGTAACATGGAAAGAGACAATGGAGTGAGGACGGAAAATCCAGATATCTTCACTGGAGTCCTCTAAAACAAAGCTTTAAAAATCCAGATCAAGCTGCCACACCCAGCATTAGCTTTCATCTTCTTAACAGTAAGCTACTGTCATGCCCTCCTCATACTCAAAGGAGGAGAGAGGAAGCAGAGCAACACTTACATTTGCTTAGATATCCCAGATCAGAGAGAGATGGTAGGTTTCTATACATCAGCACATTCATTTCTTTACCTTTCAAGAGACCCTGAAAATAAAAATGTCTGTATATTTGTTTATACAGGTGCTGTCTGAATCATAGCATCAAGATTTCAGGGCTAGCTAAACAGTAAGTTTAAGGCTTTGTGAATTTAAGCTAGAAAATATAGCTACTAAAGGAATATTCAAAATGCAGTTGAAGGAATGGTGCAAACTAGTTGTACAGCCTAAGGCCAGTGAAACATAAATAGCATTTCTCTTAGTGTGTTTGTGGCTAATAGCTGAATCAATATTCCAGTCATAAAAATTAATTCGACCAGGCCAAGTCAAGTGGTACATCTGACCTGTGGCTCAAGAACTAAGCAGCAATAAAACTAAGAGCAATGGTTACTGAGTACCATTGTCCAGGTCTGTTCTATCACTCACCCTGAAGAATGGAAATCACTCCTATGTAGAGGGTGTTTCTTGCCTATCAGGACAAATTTAAAATCCTGCACATCTGCAGAGCAACTGAAGGCTTGTTTGCAGCAGGAATAAGCAAAAGGCTGTGGCTTTAGCTCAGCTTCAGAACAACAGCTGAACTTCAGAACAGCCTCAGTAGGCATCATGGGTTGCCAGTGAGCTGCAATACCACAGTTCAATCTACTCTACCATAGCCTTGCCTGATTGTCAGCCATGTTTGATAAAGCATGCTAGAGCACACAGGCATATCCCTCTTTCAGTTGTGCTTTTACAGGTTAGTGTGCAGCTACATCCCATTATGTGGTAGCAGGTGCTTTATATACCTGTTGGCTGTGCAGAACTTCTCTGAGCCTCGCAGACGTGTGTGGTAGGACTGGTCAGCTGGGGAGCTCCCCACACTGTACCGTGTAGTAGCCAGCAGAGTAGGAGAAATACATATCAGCTTTGCAGAGTGACCTGATGGGACACTTCCAGCACAGACAGAGTTTGGTGTGAAGACCTGACTGATTTGCTTTGCACTAGCTCAGACAGAGTTTTATGTCTTTCTAAAGCCCCTGTGTGTTTTTAGATCTGATGAAAATGAAACTGGCAATTCAGCAAAGGTAAAATTCATCCTTGTGCAGGGGAATTTTATGAGGCTGTGTGCCTTTGCATGTCAGAATACGGCTTCAGTAAGACTCAGAGGTACACTGGGCTTTTCCAAGCACTCTGCCCAGGGAGGAATTCCTCCCTAAATGAACAACAGCTCTCCAGTAAGTAAAACCTTCCAGAAATAGCTTGCATGACTGATGTATCACACAGTACATCATGTACTATATTTCCCCCCTAGGTAACCTGCCTGAACAAAGACTCACTTTTGTCCTCAAGTTCTTTTGCCTCCTTGTGTGACTTGTATCGCTCATTCTTCAGCAATGCCCTCCATGCTGGAGAGACGCCGTGAAGCCTTGCTAAATTGTGCAATATTGTCAAAGAGATTTATGGTATAATATTTTGTTTTCGAGCAGCTGCTCCTCCCCTCTCTACTTTAGTAAAGAATTTAGGCTGACCAAGGTCATGTGAATTTCAGCAGTGGGGATACCTGACTGACAGTCTACCTTAGCATGCCCCAGAGATGTATTGCCTTTCAAAATACATGACAACAATGTATTAAACCCATACTCAGCCTACAGCTTTTTAATTCCAGGTTTGACTAGGACTGCATGTTATGCAGACAAAACTTTAATAGTTGCTCCAGAAAAAAAGAAAAAAATTCATAAGTTAGAATAAAAGCATGAATCCATATCAATCACTCCACAGTTTTATACACAGATAAGTGTGTGGGAAAACTGGAAGAACTCAATCAAAACTGATGTGAAGAAGAATAACCAGCTTTATTGACAATGAGGGATAATCGTTATCGAGATACATGCCAGGAAGACTTACAAAAGGGATCCTCGGAGCTAGTGACATAATTTGAATGAGATATGTCTCAGGAAAACTTAAATGTCATTGCTGTTCAGGTTGTCAACAGTAATTCTGTCACTTAAGTAAATGCTCTATTATTTTATTACAAGCCTTTAATTACTGTTCTTGCATCCTAAATGTGTTTTGTTCTTTGAAGCTCAATGATAAAGTGACCCATTATTTATTAAAAGTACAATGGCAGCATAATAACATGCTAGCCCAAAAAATGTCTTAGTATTATGATAAATTCATGGAGCTAATACTGGACAGCTAAGCACGGTACTTCTGCAATATGTCAGGTCTGTTGTTTGGTTTGTCTGTTTGAGTTTGTCACATCTTCAAAGAAGTCTGATATTCAGCCTTACTCCATACATCAAGGGCATGACAGTGTTATTTCTAAATATTGTGGAAAACTGACCAAAAACCAATGAGCATTTCTTCCAGTAATGTACCATGATGGGCCCATGACAGGGACCCTAGCCCTCCAGGAGATAGATTTCACGGAGAGATTGTAATCAGTATGCTTTTCAAAAGAAGGTTTCATACCTTGATAAGTACACCTTAAAGAGAGGCCACATCAGGTAGCTTTCCAACCCAGGCTTCCTTAAGGACATTAATTCAGGAGCCTATTTTGTAACTGACAGCTGAACTGTGAACTTTGGGGGTTTTGCACCATATGTGAAATTGTGCTCCCAAACCCCCAGACAATGCAGTGGAAAAGAACCCGGAAAAGGCAGTTATACCTCAGTCCTATCACATGAATTGTCTGTTCTTGACCCCAGGTTCACATTCAACTTAACTAAGAAAATGAAACAGATATATAACAAGGGAAATGGACCTGGAGGAAGGGAGTAATAATGGCCACATGCTGAAGTACAGAGAAGAACTGGAGCAAAGTATTAACATGTGAAAATCACAATCCAAGGCAGGAATAAATCAAATGGGCTGCAAAGACTGCAGTGTTTCTGAGGTACTTTGTGTGAGGCAGAGAAAAAGAGGCCATCCAGAGATTTGCCGAAGGGACAGCTATCAGCCCTGAAAAAAAGGCTACTATTGAACAAGTAACAAATATCAACCTCTGATCTAACTTTCTTACTTCACAGTCTTTTCTTGACCTGCTGTAATTTTGCAGCGTGCTCTACAGCTTTGTGGTTGGTCTGTTGCTTGAAACAAATTGACTCATCAAATGATGCACTTTTACTGCTCTGTTTACGCTACTGCAACAGCCTTATCTACAGTACAATAGTTCACTGCAAAACCTGAATATATAAAAAAAGACAGGCAAAGCTACCAAAGATCAAAGCATATTCTCATCTTAGGGGTCCATAACAGCACTTGCATAGTAAACTAAGTCCTTAATAGACTCGGCGTGCATTTTTCATACAAAGTAATAAATATTCAGTCCTTGTATATCCAAGATTGCGTGCAAGACTGCTTTGGCTGCAAGAAACCTCAGTGTGAAACATAGTATTCTGGCTGAAAAAAGGAAAGATATCAGGAAGAAAATAATCTTAGCTGGATCATAAAGCCACAGTTGCATATACTACACAGAGAGGAAGTGGTAAAGCAGTAAGAGGAACTGCATAGAAAGAGTAAACATGAGCTGATTTAAAGACTACACTTAAGCCCCTCCAAAAATTTGATTCCCAGCACTTAATTTGCCTTTTTCCTTCAACAATGGTCTTGATCCATCATAAAAGCTTGAAACTCCTTTTAACTCAACACTTTATAAAAGGAAGAGGTTAAAACCACTGTCAGGAGCCAAGGAGTAGCTGCGGGTAGGTCTGTGCAATCTTTAAATACACGGCTCCCCTACAGCACCCCTTCCTTACCTGTAATACCCCTCCTGCTAAGTTTATGGGGTTGAAACTGTAAGTCAAGTAGAAGAAAGTTAAACTACAATATGTTTTAGTGATGTGAAGAAATCTTCCTTGGAGATTGTATTTCAGTAACAACCCAAATGCTCTATAAGACTATTTGAGCATAATTCCTGAGAGCATCTCTGCTCTATATATCTCAGGCTGCTTTGTTCAGTGCTTTGTACCAAGCAGCCATTTCAAATGTGTATGAACAGGAATAGGAAAAGAATTAAGTAGCTAATGGGAAGCATTTGTTATTGCCTAATTGCATCAAATATATCTGTATTTAAGAAAGCAAATTATAAATATAACTGACAGTCATGGAATTGTACAAGGTTGAACACAGTTCTGGAATCAAAGTTTAAATAGCTTTTGCCTGCCATGATTCATCATCATGAACCTGCAGGTAAATGGCAACCAAGGAGTTTGAGGCGAAGGAGAGAATTCATAACATATGACAACTCAGTGAATTTCCAGTTATTTTAAATATCTTTTTCTCTTTAAATATAGACCATCTTTATGAGTATCTACTCATTGTTCCATAAGGGTCAATTGTTAGCCTTTTACAATTATTCTTTTAGCCTCTGGGGCTCAATAATGACTTTTTTCTTCCACTTTTTGAGCACAGTTCTCAAGCGTTCAAGTACAGAGAAACCCTCTATAGTGAACAACAGCACAACTTAATTTTGTATCCAGAACTTATGTAGCTGCTTGAAGAAAGCAGGCTAACAAATGCAGGTTTTGCACATAATGATAATGATGATGATGATACAGTATTACTTGTAATTTGAGCAGTATTTTATAGAAAATTGAAATCACTATTGATATAAACATTGCACTAGAACATATTTGTTCCTGAGACAAGTGTCTCTTAAGATCACTGTCTCCTGAAAGCAATTGTGCTTTTGCTTGCTTGAAAAACTGTTCCTACCTGAAATGTAGCTACTCTCTATGCTATGAGTAGCAACGTTACTTGTTCATTTGCATAAAAGTCTTCTCTTAAAATGGCAAGAAACAAGCAAAAAAAAAAAAAAAAGAGTAACAAAAATAATACTGGAGATGAAAAAGAAATTAGAACAACTTCTAAAATCCTTCAAAGACAAAACTCAGTAGAGGTCACACAAATGATATGATACATTACATATTAGTAAGTCATTTTCATTAACACAAATAGCACACCTGGATTGATATCATTAAAAAAACAGTGAAAAAGGGGTACATGCAAGTTATACTGGAATGAGATGGATTAGGACAAGCATTAAAAGACCAAAACAGTTCTGAATGTAGGAAAGTACTACTGCAGTCTCTAGTCTAATCTTGCTATTTTGTAGTTTAATGATATTGCTTGTTAAATCATTACATGTTACATTCACAAAAATGATCATAAATCAAGGCCAAACTGTCAAGCCAAGAGGGCTACTATTTATGGCTGTTGTGGAAGAAGGGGGTTTTAGTAGCCCCTTAAAACTCTGATTAGAGCACCCAAATTTAGCATGACAACCACAGCAAAATCCAGTTGAGGCTTCTTTCCATGTCCTTCTACAACTGAAATGTTGATGAGCCATGTGTTCTAAATGCTACTAAGGCTATTAGATCATAAACTTGGCGGGGGTGGGGGGGAAGGGGGAAGAGGATGGGGAGCATCAGAGCAAAGACAAATTGAAATCAGGGGCAAAAAAATTATGTAGGAAAGGAGAAGGAGAAATGAGATAGAGAATTTTGCCTTGTAGTTCTCTGTCACCATCTATCACAAGCTCAGCTTTCACAAACTCCGCACTGGCATCTTCTCAGATGTTCATGCTGACTTTTGGAGGGGGCGTTTTCCCCCTCCCATGGCAGCCTTAAAATATTGGTCTATATAGAGCTAATAGGCCATTATATAGTGTGTTTAAAAAATCCAGCACTGTTCTGGTAAACTTAATCATTGCACACTTTTTTATCTTTTGAGGAAATTATGCTGTAAGCTCTCATTTTGCTGGCACCCCAGGCAGTGTCTCCTCCATTTATGCACTGAGTGACTTCAAAGAAAACTGCTGTGTAAAAGCCTAACAAAAGGAGTAAAACTCATTTTGATGCTCTCTTGATGTGCAGTGGGCTCTGACATAAGTTCTCACAATCATTCCAGCATAAAGAAAAAAATCAGCCCCATGTCTGTTTTTTTATTACTTATTGAATCACCACAACCAAAAATGTAATCAGAAATTGAAGCAATGATCAATTCTGCTATATTTCTCTGGCATGAATGGAAAAACAAAGGACACAGATTCATTTAGAAAAAAGAAAAAAAAATACAGAAATGCTCTCAGTCATTCAGGTAAAATCACCTTCTGTAATATTCTAAAAAATTGATACTTAGATGCCATTGTACAGACTGGGAAAATATTCAGTGGTTGCTCACAGTGAAATCCATGCTGACATTGTTGTTTAATTACTCACATTGAATCAAAGGATCAAAGTCCTGAGGAAGTGAAAATAAGTTCTCCTGCTCTTTAAAATTATGGATTTTACTAAACCATTCTGAAATATTCTACTTCAATCCCTCTGCAAGTCAACAAACAAGACAGGGGCAAAAGCTCACTCACAGACATTTTTTCTCTAATACGATTTAGTTTTCATTTACCTTAATTTGTTCTGTTTGCTAAGAATCACTAGAGCTATTAAAGCTCAGGCTTGAATTTTAAGATCAAATTACTTTCTCATGAATTTATCAGTATATTAATCTCACACACTAGTGGCATCTTCCTTCACCAGGATCTCTGTATCTCCTGTTCATCTCCAGAGTGCCGTATATTGTCTGTAAATGTACACATTTCCCAACAGTCTGAAGAGTTCATATAACCTTGCTGGTAGCAAGGCTACCCCAAGCCTTGATCTCAGCTTTCAAGTTGGGGAAATACATGAAGAAATAAATTATTTCTATATATTTTTTAATTCAAACACTCCAGAGGAAGTTTCTTTATATCTTTGGATGCCTTGGCAGTGACAGACCATGGGAGAGCAGTCTTTAGTGTATCCCGTCATCATTAAGCTGATCTTTCCCAGCTTACTGAGGAAAGCTTTGTCCGGCATTTGTCTCCTTACCAGCCAATTCATTAAGACTTCTTCACTTACCTGTATATCAACAAACAAATGCATGCATCACATACAGTCCTGAACTGCTGCAGAATAGCCACCAAAAATAACTGAGCAATTACAGATGTGGTGCAGTTCATAGTTCTTGATTCATTGGTGGCCCAGTGCAAAATGGAACGTCACATAAGGCCTGAGGAGAGGAGAGGAGAGGAGAGGAGAGGAGAGGAGAGGAGAGGAGAGGAGAGGAGAGGAGAGGAGAGGAGAGGAGAGGAGAGGAGAGGAGAGGAGAGGAGAGGAGAGAAAGGAGAGAAGAGAAAAAAGAAGAGAAAAGGAAAGAAAGGGAAAAGGAAAGGAAAGGAAAGGAAAGGAAAGGAAAGGAAAGGAAAGGAAAGGAAAGGAAAGGAAAGGAAAGGAAAGGAAAGGAAAGGAAAGGAAAGGAAAGGAAAGGAAAGGAAAGGAAAAGGAAAGGAAAGGAAAGGAAAGGAAAGGAAAGGAAAGGAAAGGAAAGGAAAGGAAAGGAAAGGAAAGGAAAGGAAAGGAAAGGAAAGGAAAGGAAAGGAAAGGAAAGGAAAGGAAAGGAAAGGAAAGGAAAGGAAAGGAAAGGAAAGGAAAGGAAAGGAAAGGAAAGGAAAGGAAAGGAAAGGAAAGGGTCCTAAAGAAACGTAAAAAGCTGCGGGAATCTTTTCTTTAGGGTAATTAATTAATATAAAATCTGCTTCCCAGATTTATTACTGATACTATTATAAAATTTTTTCAAAAGCAATGGAATGTAATTTGTAACATTTTTAAATAATATGATCTAAACCAAGGGCTGCTATCACATATGTATCAACATCAACATCAAACGCAAGGAGATGACAGAAATGTGAAGTTAAATTCCTGAATTCCCAGAAAGAAAATCTAGAGAGCATAATAAAACATTACAGACAAGAAAGCACAAATCTGATCTCAAAATGAACATGCATAAAAGCAGCATCCCAAACAACTAGTATGTCAAATCAAAAGATTTTACTATTGTTCTATGCCACTGGAAAAAACAGATGACTTTGCAATACCTATGAGAAGAGATAAGCATTAATGACAGCATGGGAAAGATGAAAGAGATTAACTAGCTATTCTGGCAATGTGTCCTTCCTGCCTTGACCTACAGTGCAACGCAACACAACTTATTTTTTACAGAAAATGCTTGACATGTCTCATAAAATGGTTTATAGGGAGAGTCAGCCAAGGTAGAGGAAGACTACAGAGAGCTGCAATCCCCAGAAAGTCATAAGTAATTGGGATAGGAGTTTGCACAACTTCCTTGTTCACCCTTCTCTGTCCACACCTCTTGTAAAATCTGCAGATTTTTCTTCATGTTTTTTACTCTTCTATGCTTGCTTTCATATTTTTATGTTGCAAGTTAGCATGAGATGCCATGTATTTATTACATAATGTACTTATCACAGTTTATTCTTCTGGTTGCTCCTGAGTTGAGCTTACCGAAGAAAGAAAATCACACCTCCTGCACCTGGCAACCTCCTACATTTTGTGTGACCCCAGTAAATTCAATGTTTAAAGATTCTTAAAATAAAGGGAGATTCATCCACTATGCTGCTAGTGCAAGTCTTACAATGAATTTTGTGTCTTTTCTCAAATCAAAGTCCAGCAAGTAGATACACTTGGTTACTCCCAAGAAGTGTTACCTTGGTGTTTCCTCTAAACCATCCAGCACTGAACTGTTTGAATAAGTCTACATTTCAAATTCATAAAGTTGCACCCAGAGTCTGAAATGCTTATTCCTTCTTATGTGATGGCAGCAATTTCTTGTAGTATTTTGTTTCATGTTTTATTGTGAATACAAAATGAATGGAAAATCATACTGGGTATCTTTTAAGTTAGAAGAACAGTTTACTGTTACCAGAGACTGTAATATGTTATGCAAAAACAAAGAAAATCCTTCAAAACCAAACACCACAAGCCCCAGGAATACCTAGGTGTTCTACCTCTGCTGATTCCTCTTTGGGGGAGAAGGGGAGAAACTGCTGGGGAGAGTGGGAAGAAGAGCTTAGTATTTTGCTGAGAAGGTGCAGATAAATAACACAGCACAGGTTGAACTGCCTCCCCTTCTCAAATCCCTGTAGTGAAACTGTGGAGGACAGGACCCAAGGGAGGCAGACACAACCAGGAGGAGTAGAAGTCTGAAGCTAGGCTGACAGTGGAGCCATGTGGAACAAACTACAGGGAGTTTTCACTTTTGTGATAACTAAGCACAATTTTACAGTTGGGCCTAGAGGCAGCAGTTGTGTGTGAAACTAATAAAGGAGATAACAAAGTCATTGTTTTGCGTTGACACATGCAGTTGAGTGTATCCACAGTGCCAAGTCCATCCTGTTACTAGTGTCCCTGACTCCAATGTTAGTGGAGCTCTGCTTGCAGATGCCAAGACTTGGTTGCGCCCGCTTATACTTATCAAAAGTGCCAAGCTGCAACAAGTAAAATGGAAAAATAAGGAGGAAGCAATGATGGTAATTGCAGTGAGCTACCATAAAATAAATGGCTGAGCCGGGAGCAAAAGCTGCAAGTCAAGCAGGGTGTTGAGATGAACAAGAAGGTAATGGGCTTGGGCAGGGTATGCACCTCTGGTGTCGGGGATGCAAAGGTGCACATGACTCTTACATCAGTATGGGATAGCAGCAGTGAGAAGACCTGTGGGAAGCATACCCAGGTAAAGGAACCCTTTTGCTTAGTGACAGAACTCTGTGAGGAGGTGAGTACATTGAGGAGTATCAGGGAATGCAAGAGAGAGACAGACTACTGGAATCGCACCCTACCTTCCCTGAGACAGGCCCAACAGGCTGACAGGATACCTGACATGGAGAATTCCCTATCTCTACCTGTCTGAATGCAGTGACTTAAGGGGGCAATGACAACAAGTTCCTGCCCACCACAGGAGAAGCATCTCCTTTACGACCACCCCATCATCCCTAGTGTCTTTGCAGAATAGGTATGAGGCTGTGCAAGTGGAAAGAACAGCAAGGACGATGGTTCATCTAGCATAGACATGTCACTGAAGTTAAGTTGGCCTGTGCCCTGCATCAGAACCATTTCCATAAAGAAGAAAAGATGGGTCATTGTCACCCGAGACTCCTTTGTAAAGGGAACAGAAGGTGTTGGGAAGGGAATAGAAGGTGTTGGGAAGGGAACAAAAGACAGAAGTCTGCTTGCTGGGGCCCAGGTTAAAGAAGTGAGTACCCTGGTATGGCCCTCAGATTATTATCCTTTACTGGTTTTTCAGGTAAATCTACAAGGATGTTGTGAGATTATGCAGGGAGAAAATTAGAAGGGCTGAGGCCCAACTAAAATTTAATCTGGCTACTGCTGTAAAAGACAGTAAAAAATGTTTCTACAAATAAATTAGTAACAAGAGAAGGGTTAAAAATCATCTCCATCCTTTGTTGGATGCAGGGGGAAACACAGTGACAAAGGATGAGGAAAAGGCTGAAGTACTTAATGCCTTCTTTGCCTCAGTCTTCAATAGTAATACCGTGCTCAGTTTTTGGGCCTCACAAGACAGACCCTGAGGTGCTGGAGCATGTCCAAAGAAGGGCAATGAAGCCGGTAAAGGGTCTAGAGAACAAGTCTTATGAGTAGTTGTGGAAACTGAGGTTGTTCAGCCTTGAGAAAAGGAGGATTGTGGGGCACCTTATCGCTCTTTACAATTACCTGAAACAGGTTGTAGTGAGGTGGATGTCAGTTTCTTCTCACAAGCAACAAGCAGAAGAACAAGAGGAAATGGCCTCGAGTTGTGCCGGGGGATGTTTAGACTGGATATTAGGAAAAATTTCTTCATCAAAAGAATTATCAAGCATTAAAACAGGCTGCCCAGGGAAGTGATTGAGTCTCTGGAGGTATTTAAAAGACATGTAGATGTGGCAGTTAGGGATGTAGTTTAGTGGCGGACTTGGCAGTGCTGCGCTAATGGTTGGGCTAAATGATCAATCTTCTCCAACCTAAACAATTCTATGATTCTATCAATAGTAACACATACTGTTCTTTTAGGTTGGCATAGAAGATACTTATACATCTTATGGAGGAGTTGGAAGTGTTCTTAATGCCACCCTCTGAAGTTAGAACATACTAGCACTGGGGGATGCTTTGTCTCTCAGTACAGGTTAGATAACTAGTAAGGAATTACATTCCCCACAGCTCATCCCTAGCACTGCTTCCAAGAACTCTGGAATTAAAAAGCAGGATTTGCAACTACCCCAACTGAGTACCTGAACTAAACCTCTAATTTTCTGTCCATGAGATCCCAAAGAAGGTCAGGCTGGCTGTTACTCAATGCTAACAATTTTTTTTGTTGTACAGTGAATCTTGCCTACAGTGGCTGTCAGTAGGCAGTCTACTCCTGGCTTTCCCTGTCTGTGAACTTTCACCAGTTCACTGCCTTTCAGTCAGGCAGCTTTTCCCCTCACTGACTGCTTCCTTCAGCAGATAGGTGAGCTTCAGGCCCATTGTGGGATGTGTTGCCAGTCCACAGAAAGGGTGCTGGAAGAGACTCTTGTAACACCTTTATGTCAATGTCAATTAGTACTTTGAAAAGTCTTGATATTATGTTAAACTACAGAAGTGTGCTACACTAAGTAGACCAAAATAAGATGATCTCTCATTCTGTATTTAGTTCTACATTATTCTGAGACAGTTCATGAACTTGTTTTTGTGATTCTATCATCTTGTCACGCATTTCTTGAAGCAAACTTGCCTATTACTAGCAAAGTTTTGATTCATTATAACAAGGAATTTGACTACGCTTACAATTGAAGGGAGATCCATTTACTTTGGTGAGGATTCTGCTTGTGGATAATTAAGTCCTTATTTTTCGTTTAAGGCTCAGTACATCAACTAAGACAATAGAAGTAACCTTTATTATCTACCCTTTCAAAGCTGCCACCATAGTTCTATACTAAGTGAATTTCATGCATTGAAAAATTATAGTGGAATTCTCACGAAAAATACTTATTACGTTCACATGAATGCGAGTGGGGTTAAAAATGGGATTAATAATTTTTGCAGTGAAGGATAAAGATCTATTTATGATTTGCAATTAAGGATGGAATGCTGTCATCTAGAGCTGACACAAATGTGATTAAAAGAGAGCAAGAGAAGAATAATCGTGTAGTTGATCTTAGGAGCTGTGATAAACATAGGAGGAAGTTGTTACATAATTAGAAATTAAATCGTTGTTCTTTTATCAATTTTCTTGCATTGTATTACACACTTTGTCGCATTATTTCAACAAGAAAATTATTAAAAAAAAACAATAAAAAAATGAAACAGTAAAGTGCGCATATATGTTTGTCCATAATTTACTTCTATGTTAGTCTTTATTTTCTTTTCTTTTCCAGGGGAGCACCATTCAGTTATTTGTGTTGATAGCAGAGAGCCTCAGAACAGAGCATGAGCAGAAAATCTTTTCCCTATCCTATATTAGGCATATCTGATGGATTCCTACCTCATACACATTAAACCTGAATGCAGCTAGGAACTTGTTTCCCACAATTTCATCTTCCACTTCAAGATAATGGGCAGTCCATTTCATAAAGTGTTCCCACCACTTCACCTGGTAGTTGTAGAGCTTGGCCACATACCTTATTTCATGGAACAAACATGCCTTAAGAAGTCCTATTTATGCTTTCTAATCCAGCTAATCATCTTTTGCAATCATTTTCGAAACTTAAAAAAATAATCAGTGTTTCTAATAACATGCCATTTGAAAACTGGGCTCTTACATTATGTGTCTAAGTGGGGACACAAAGACTGAGGTACTTAAAATCAAAAATTAGACTTAAAGTTTTCATCACAGTATTTTAAGGTTTCAAACTTTTGTGTCTGGAGTTATGCTGGCATTTTCAACAGATTTATATTTCATTGTGTTTGTGTAAATTGCAACTATAAATACTTAGAGAAGGACATAATATATTGAATAGCTTTGGTATGTAACTCATTACCCTGCAAGGGGAAACTTTGCAGTAGCTACAGAAGGAAAAGATAGAAACCTTTTAAAATTAGCAAGGAGAAGTATAGATAATTCCCTAAAGAATCTAAATGGGTTTAATTTCATCTTTCCTCTTCCTCTCAGGATGTAAATTACACTTTCTCACCATTCATCTGGGAGTAGGTCCATCATGTCTGAAGCAGAGAAAGAATAAGCCTTCAATGAAAGTCATTTACTTTTCTGAGCCATACTGGCAAGAAGGGAAGTGTTAATTCTGACAGCCCCTATTGGTCCATCTCCTAGGAGAGACGCTGTGCAGAGGAGCACAGAGAAAGAGAAATTGTGGCACACTGCCACTCTGACAGTCCTTATGAGGTGCCTGGTATAGGTCATGGGGGGAAGTGGATGGGATGGCAGGGGAACCCTTTAGGTACTTGCAACATGCTTGATCACAATAACATGCTTCAGTGTTAAGAAGTCTTCCCCTGCAAACAGAAGGGCTTTTGCACCTGAAGTAGTTTAGCTTGGACGCAGCAGTGCTGGGACCATATTGCTGTCCCAGAAGCCGCAGATGGTAGGGTTTGCAAAAAAAAGGGGTGCTCAGCCCACATATGGTTCTCCAGCTCCATCCTTCACATGCCACCACCCTGCCTAGCTCTGCTGTGTCCAGCACAGTATGTCAATACTCAGTAAGGATCTCAAGGATCATGTGCTTGTCTTTAACCTGATAACAGAATTGTAAGTTTTTACATTAGATTTGAAATGTGCTTTTTGATAAGAACAGCTGAGACCTACCATGTTGAAGGGGAGCTGTTCCAGCACTGTGGATACTTCCCACTACTAAAAGGTTCACCACCACCATGATGGACAGACAGGTCCACGCAGCCTGGTAGCCTTGCAGCTGCAATGCCTCCAGAAGTCTCATGGCTCTGGGAGAGAAACACATGTACCTGTTAAAGTCCTCATCTGTGGAAGAAAAGGAAGCTTACCATATGTCCTAAATTTCTCTGCCTCTTATTTGCAGGGAAAATGAGTTGCCACAACATCTACATCTTTTGAGCTAGTTTGGTTTAGAATTTTTAGAAATTGAGTTTCACTAGAAAAGGAATCAAAATAGCCTATAGCTTAAGCAGGAATTAACCTAAAGACAGCATGATCCTTGTGCATCTGCCCACAGCTAACCAGCAATGAGAGGGGTTTGCCTGAAATCACAGTCTTACCAGGTACCAGCCAGGTACATCTCTCTGGAACAAGATCTCTCCAAATGCCAGTCATCCTTTTGGGATGTAGGTGGCCTGTAATCTACAGCAGTGAGATATTCTAAAGTAGGATGTCAGCTCCTTTTTCAATAAGCCCCAGTGCTAGAGGCAAAGGGAGGAAAAAGATTTGTACCTCTGAAATCTTTCCATCTTAACTTGCAGGAAAACAAACACAGAAGACCAACCAGGAACCAGAGATCCTCCTCTACTTCAGTGCTGCATATTGTGCTAATCCTACCTGCTTACCTTCCTTGTATTACCTGGGGCAGGATAGCCTTCTGGGTGGGACAGGATGTATCCAAGAATTACAAGCTTTCGCTAGTTGTTTAATTAGGTGGGTCATCTCTCATCTAACAGCATTGCTTGGGGGAACCGAATCACAGATGAACTTCCACACTGGCTTGCGGAGTGCTGATTATTATACTGTAAACAGTTACTGAGCACCAAGTGTGTGATGAATACTAGAGTATTAAATTCAGTCCTCTCCTTACAGCTCAGAGTCCTTTCCAGGACTGTTTTCTGAAAAAAATAAATATAAAAATAAAAATAAAAATATAAAAAAAAACAAAACCAAAAAAACCCTACTAGAGATAAGAACACTGCACAGTTTTGAGATTTCAAGATTTCTGAGTTGTTTTATTGGAAAATAAAACCCTCCTTCAGCCACTAATGACAATGAAGTATTTATATTTAATAGAGTTTAAGTGGTAGTGGAAAAAAACTGTGTCTTAAATTGAGACTTCAGATCCTAATTGGCCTTCTCAAACTGTATGAGACCATTTATATGCTGAGGAGAGTCGCTGCAGTACCTAGCCATCTGTATAACCTTCCATCTCTAGTTTATTTGTGTGAATTATAATAGAGATTTACAGGAATCTATGGTCTGCAGAATATCTTTGTTTAAAGTATAATTGCCACCTATCAGCAGGAGCTCTCCTCTGAAGTGGCCTGAACAGCCGGTACAGATACACATTCTGCATGGCACTTTCTTTCCACCTGACAAATTATTATCCTGCTTGGGTGCATGAAACAGGACAGAGCAAGGTAGACCACGAGGTCTTTTGTAAGGCAGCAGAAATTACCTAGCCAATAGTTCTCTATCATATAGCTAATTTAAAACACAAGTGTTAAAACCTTTTATAGCTCATCCTTTTGGTGATGAGACATATGTAAACCAAGTTTTATACTGACAACAATACAATATTTTGTAAGACTACTGGGAAAATAGAAAGAAAAGATGGGGGGAAAAGTTTGATACAGGTGACTTATTGCAGTAGTCATTTTTATTTCTGACTTCATGAGGCCTCTGAAGGGTTGTTTAATCAACAGTAATATCCCATGTCATCACAGTAGTCCATACTTTTTGATTCAGGAATAATAATATACAGCTTCCCAAAAAGTGTCTGGAAAGAAAGTTTGTTGAGCAGGACAGCCTGGAGTTCTGCTGCACTTTCCTAATATAGGAAACAAATATGTTCTTATGTGGCATGCATATTTGTATATATATGTGTATGTCTGTGTGTATATATATATGTATACATATGTACAAGTAGTAAAATAACATGATTTCTCCTTTACCATCTGAATTCTGATACAGTAATCTTTGTGGTGAGCTCCATGGAAGTGAATGGTTCTAGTGCAGAGCTTTGAATAACCTTGTTTTTAACAAGCTTTCTTGTTTGAAATATCTCATTTTACTAAGAAATTGCTTCAGGGATGAAAGGTCACATTGTTTTTTCTTTCTTGCTTGCAAGTCACATGCTGCTTTGCTGTAGTAACAAGGTTAAGGCACTAGAATCAAATATAAGAGCAGAATGTTCTCTATTTTAGGAAAAATAGATTCTTTCAGATTTGCTATACTGTCAGGGCTTGCACACCAACATTTTTGCCTTGACATCTGATCCTAGAGTATAAATTTATGTATTTGTCAGTACTGCGCTGAAAAGACATATTCGGCTTGAAAACTAAAATGCACTGAGGACTGCTGAAAAGTAGATTGATTTAGAGTCCCAAGACAGCCTTCATATAATGCATAACTCCTACAAAACAAGAAGGTTGTAGGTCTTTCAAGCCTGTACTAAATCACAGGCAAAAACATGATGATGAACACACTAAGAAGGTTAGATTTTCACTTTTTAGATACCCTTGAGCACATGGTAGCAAAGTGTTCCAGTACCCTAACAAAAACCTGGTGGTCAAGCTGTGATTTATAAAGACAGCACCTTAAACATTTCATTCACTGACTTAGGGTGGAAAATCCTGAATTCATGCCCAAAGAACAGTTCAGGAATATTCAAATAAATTTACAACAAAGCTATACTTATTTTTGCTTCGAGTTGTGTGACTTTCTTTACAATTTTGCCAGGGGTTGCTAATATTCTGTCATCCTTCTAATTAAGGATGTTACATATTTCCTCTAATTGAACATTATCTCCATTACAAAAATGTTCTGGAGAGCTAAACTGCAGATCTGGGGGGAATGCAAATGCCAAAGCACATCTGTTTATTGCTATTTTAAATGCCCAGCAAGATGCTTTATCGAATGGGTCACCTACAGGTCTTTTATCACATATGTTAGTGCTCTGTAGACACTTCAGACACAGAGAGTGGAGAAAATGACATGACGTGACTATGTTAGGCACTTGAAGGTTGATTTCTAGAGGTACACGTATTTCCCAGAAAGAAATGTGGCAGAAGTAATGAAAAGACTAAAACCAAAAAAAAAACTAAAAATAAGAATTTTAGTGCATGGCAAGCTTGCTCTATGCCAACCCCACCTCTCCAATGCAAAAAATATGATGATGACCTAATCTGGATTAAAATTACCACACCTTTTCATTTCAGGTAAATTTTTCAATAGACTGATATCATGGAAGGATAAATCTGGCTAAACAAAGTGCTTGGGTACATAAGTAATCCCACTACCGAGAAACAGGGCTGCTTGTGTGTTCCAAGATAAGCATACTCTTAAATGCTACATTAAACTGAAGCCAAAGAAAATAGGTATAGAACAGAAACAAGAAAGACATGTTGGTCAAAATGTAGAGTAAGAAAGGAAACAAGTGCAAGAAGGTGAAAGCAAGAACTTTTAATCAATCAGCTTGGTTAAGGGTAGGGGAAAGAACTTGAAACAATTTTTGCAGAAGGAAAAACTGACATTATTTTTAATTCTCAGTGTTTATTGTTGTAGGTGAATGTTCAGGTGGAGAAAGTTACAAACAAACAGCAAGTAGCCCTTGAAGATGAATTTCGCACTAAGTACTTTCAGGTTTCCTTTGAGTTATTTCATCATATGGGTTATATTCATCCCATCTGCAATACCATAGAATCTGTAGAGTCCAATTAAAACAACTTATCTAAATTCAACTAAGAAACTCAGATGCCCTGCCAGGGAAAATAAAACAAAAAATAAAGACAAAGCATAAGTAAAGCTGCAAATTATAAATTTTACAGTAAATGCACTTACAAACTACAAGCTGCCATGTTCACTTCATAAAAAGAAAGTGGTATGGATTTTTCAAGTAACATTCCACAGCAAACACTTCCTTTAGTGTATAGTTACTACTACTAATGTAGTTTGTGCTGGTATTACAGTTGAAATTGCGTGCTCTTCTGGGCCTGACATAAAGGTAAACCTCACTGTCCTGGTGCCTGTTTCTACAATCAGGGAGCTGAATCATGCAAAGGCAGGGTGTATTCACAGGTATTTTAGCGTTAAAGCTGTGCTCAGAAATTCCTGACTCCTTTTCCAGCTTACTTTCCCTCTGCCCCTGCTTTTACCAACCTATCAATTATTCCTTACAAGTAAACTCCTTGTAAGGCTGCTTTCTAAACCAGTTATACTAAATGATGTCTTTAGCATTCATAAACTAACTAGAGGACAGATAGCAAAACAAGAGAAGGAATACTGTATGGAGAAGAAGATTCAGATTAAAATGCACTATATAGTTATGGTATACCATTCAACCAGCTGGGCTAAATGTCAAAGTGACTGACACTTAACTCATGCAAAACTCCCACAGATTGGAATAAAAGTGATGCATAAATAGTGACTTCAGGATCAAGTCTGTTCCCAGGAACTACTGAATACTCTTCTACTGCAGTCCTGGAATACACTTGTCAGCATCCAAGAATCTGCCCCAAATCCTAGCAGTGTTTTGCACAGCACCCAAGACTGCAAAATTCTCGTTTCATCCCATTTTTGAAAACAAAAATCATTGGTTTGTTTTTCTATAAAAATACAAGTATGTTTTAATGGTTTTAAGGATAATGTAACTGATAGGGAACAACAAATGCAAATCCCTTGTGGTTTTGTATATAGCAGAAGGAAAGTATGCCAATGATATGGTCACCAAGAAGCTGAAATACTGCTGGCCAGAGATTGATTGCACTTTTTGTAGCCATTTAATGCCCCTAAATCTGCTTCATTTCGCACTAACAAACCATGTAAATAACAGAGGAAGTCTATAAAGGTTTTAATTCCTGACTGCTCTCACCACAATTCATTCAGAATAAAATCTTCTGGACTTACAAAAAACCCTCTGTTATTGAAGTAAACTAACTTCAGTAATTAGATATATTAAGCACATTAAAAATTATTAAATATTTGGGTACTACAGTTATGCAGTGCACATGAAGGCCACAGATAATTTGTCTCAAGTAACTCAACTTAGTACAATTTAAGCTTTTGAAACCTTTCCATGCTCTTTGTAGGAGGACCTCCATGCAATGTTTTTCATTTCTGCAAAAGTAGAAGACATTTTTGCACAATTTTTGAGGTTGTCAGAGTCGCTTTTTTAATTTTAAAATAAAATTAAAAAACATTACTATCCTACTTAAAGCTAAAGCAGCTTCTTGTATTTCAGGGATAAAAGTACCAACAGATTCCAGACCTTTCAGAAGTTTATTCCATCACTTGCAATACAAATCATCATATTGTGCCATGGAAAGCCAGGAAATATGTAGGAAAGGGAAACTTTTGCTTTCCACCATTATCCCTGCTCAATGTAACAAGTACCTCTCTGCCACTTCATTTAGATGGGGCCTGTATCTACCCCAGAATAAACTGAACTACTACATAGGATTCAGAACAGAAGGCAATACTTTTAGTAAAAGCCTTTCTCCTTAGCTTCTGCGAGTGATAGAGGCAAGTTTCTCTTGTAAACTGCAGTTGCACAGTTTTAGTATCTTGCCAGAGCAACAGCATGTTCATCACTGTTAGCTTCAGTGGAGCGCACTGCTTCAATGGAGCAAAGCGCAGGGCTGTGTTTAACAAGTAGCTGTAATTCTCTGGTCCGTTGATTCAACAAATGAAGGCATGATCACTGATAGAAAAATAATCTAGTTTTGTCAGATGTACCTATAGTCTGCCTTCTGCAAAACCTGCCCCATTATCATATAACCCAGAGCTTTTCTCTTTTAATGGATACATCTTTTTCTGTAACTTTTGGATAACACTTCCCTGCATATGTAGCGTCAGCCAACTGTACATTTTTTAGAATCTCAAAGTATAAGCAAATGCTTCAGTTTTCTTATGAACCTGGGTTCTCACTTGCTTCATAAGGGGTGCAACCTACAAAGCATTTTCTGCTGGTTTTCATAATTAGTGCTTATCATAGGTGCTCTTTGTAAACACTTTGACAGCAGCTCTCACTTCACACCTAGGCAATTCAACAGCAGCAACCTGCCAGCTCACTCTTGTCTTCAGCAGAATAAAAAAGTAATCAGTTTTCATGACCTTGTACAGAACTTGACACAGAACTGCCCAAAACGAAATAATCACCTTTTGGGTTTCACCCCAACTTATGCCGCTCCAAAGTAATTTAACATCTGACACCCCTTTGCAGGTTTCAGCCATATTCGCAAACTCCAACTTGCTTCAGTCTCAGTCTCCCCATCCCCATAAAAGTGCTGGCTGGCAGTATGGCAGCCAGTGGGTGCTGATGGTACTTCATGTCCTTCACCTTTCTCATCTTGTGTCTGCCACCTTTTCACCAGGATCTACTAGCATGCCAGCACTGTCAGCAGACATCCCGTGTGCTTCCAGGCTTTTGTCTGTTGTTGCTGTCTCTCAGTGTGCTCATCCTAGTTCTGCTACCTTTGGGGTACTGTGAGGTTTTTTTCCCTCTGTGTTGCCTTTTTCTACAACAGGCATGATTTCTAGAGAAGATTGTGGTCACTAAAATCTTGGCAGGCTGTGCTGTTTGCCTGTCCATTGAGCAGTTTCAGGAGGGACCACAGCTGGCTGTGCATCTGCTCCCAAGCAGCAGAGCCAGACCTGGCCATGGACCCTGCTATGGCTGTGGCACCCTGCTATATAGGAACCTTTGTTTATTGTGAGGATGTTTTATGACAAACTCAGAATCAAAGACATTTAATTTAGACATTTTTAAATGTATACTGAAACTAAGGAAAAAATATTTCTTTCTGTATTAGCATCCATTTGCTGCAAAATCAAAGGAGTTGAACTTCATGTAAAGAAGAAAATATTTTGTCATAATTTGAACAAACATTTTTGTATATGTATCTTTAAGAAAATAATCAGGGTTGTAATCAACATATGCAGCCCTCAATTCAATCTTGAGAGATTTGCTGTACCTTTGTGAAGAAATATTTGATCTCCAGTCTCCAACAGCACAGCTGTTTAGTGCAGTGCAACACTTTCTCTGCTAGCCCCTATAGCTGTGACATTATTCGTTACATGAATCATAAAGAAGAAAGAAATGGTCTTGTGGCTGAGATACGGAAACTGAGCACCTCAGTCCTAGTCTTGGCCCCACCGCAGATTTCCTGCACAGTCTGGGGTGAGTGATGTAACCTCTTTGTGCCTCCATTTTATCCTCTCTAAGGTCTGTCTAGGTTTTTATAGACACTTTTATCACTGCAGCTGGGGAGGACCTGCTCAGTCAGGGCAAGGCAAACAAATGCTCGGCTGCTTCAAGTTTGAAGTCCCCCTTTTATTTCAGCAGAGACACTTGGAGTCATAGCACGAAATGTTCTGCAAACCTCCCAGCAAGTGGAATCAGAAGCCCAGTTTCTTCTGTTATGCAGAGGATATGCACTTCCACCCAGTCTGATGACAGAAACTGCGGTGTCAGGAAGATAAGGACAGTCAGTATTTCACAGCTGATTCTTCTCTCAGATAGAGATGAGAAGCTGAAGCCTTGAAAAGGTCACAGGGGCACAAACTGACCAATTTAATCAACGTATAAGTTAATTAAAGCATTTAATGTATTTAAAATGTTTAATTTTTCAGTGGAAAACAAACAAAAACAACCCCAGTATGTTCTTGAATAGCCCAAAACCTGAGAATATATGCAGGAGAACAGTGCAATCCACAGTCTAAAATTTTAACTCACATATCACAAGTTACCAAACCTTTAGAAATTTTCCTATCCCCTTTCCTACCCTTCCAAATTTAAATAAATGGAAACATATAGAAGAAAACAAACTAAAATGTTAAATTGAAACTTTGTTTTCAGAAAAATATCTGGCTTGATGTAAGTGTGAAGTACAGGAGTAACACAGGAGTAACCTGTTCTAATCTTTTCTGTTCTTGTCAGGCTGATTTTCAAATAGAAGGGATTCTGATATTGTACATAATCATTAAGTCAATATTCAGAGTTTTGGATCCATAGGTGAATTAAATTCTGAGTGATGGTTAGTGATGAGCATCATTACATCCCCAATAGTCGGATATCCTGAAATGACCTGGGAAAACAGCATCACAAAAATACATTGTAGATTTTATGAGGTCAGTTTCAATTATATCCAGTCTGTTACTTCTAGCACACTTCCCTTTGAGCACTGTATGTATTATTTGAAAACATTATTTTATGTTTGCTGTGATATTCTCCAGATTTTTAATAAAAATCCTTTGAAAATGCCTATTTATCAGTAGCAGGCGTAAGCCTGACTTTTGCCTTGGGAAACAGTGATCTTCCTGGAAGAATTACTTTACATTGCTAGAAAGATTAAAAACATAATTTAGTCTTACACAAACATGAAGTATGACTTTTAAAGCCTGCCCTTCTAGATATATGGTTTATTCTTTGGTTAAAATTAAAACAAAGAATGAAAATACTTAGCTAAAAGGTACACTTCTCATCCTCTACTTGCTCTTTATAGCGAAAATCCACTTATCTTGGCTTTCTATATAAGGTATTTTACATCATCTAGAATTATGGTCTGGTGTGTATAAAGGTTGTGTCAGCATTTCCATTATAAAACCATATTTTAGGGGGTTTATAACTTACCCATAAAAACTCATTCCACACTGAAACTTGGCATGCGAAATCCCAACCTGGAACACTTTTTTATCACCACCATTTCATGAGAAAGCCCCACATTTGGCTGTTTTTCTGTTTTCTGAATGATGCATAAAATGAGAAGGATTTCAGCTGGGGCTGAAGAGCAGTGGCTGCGTGGTGAAGATTCTGCTCACTGGCACTATAGGAGTGGGGAATGGCACCACTTCAGCTCAAGCCACACTGCCTTGTCACTGGTGAATACTCACTGCAGGATGGGGTCAACCTTATGTGCAAACTGCCCTTATGTGAGGCTCGCAATGCTCCCGGGTGTTTAATCTACACAAAGCAGTGAGGAAACCACCAGTCCCCCAGACCCAAAGTTGCACATGAGCGTAGGAAGCTCAGGAGGTGCCACCTTGTCTGGCAGAGACCAACCATTACAGGTAGCAACTGAACCACAGGCACCATTCTGCACAGAAGCAAAAGATGGCAGATACCCGGTGTCCATGCAGCTCTTAGGCACCCCATGTTGCTGCTTTTTAGAGATACTTCTGAGATATCTCATGACAACAGTAACCTTTCTTAATTTATGCCTCAAGTAGTGCACAGGATCATGTTGGTGTGACTGCCTACAAGTTACCTGTGCGCAGAATAATGACTGCACTGTATTCAAATTCAGTACCGTCATAGGAGGAGAGAAATAACCCAAAATCCAGTATTTGGATATGACATAAAATGAGAGAGGTAGATAAAAGTTCAGTGAAAGGAGGAACAGCAAAAGAGTGAAACACTTGCAATCAGGAGACACACTTAACAACACCAGATGGGGCATTCGGAAGTTGCACCTGATCTCAGAGTCTACTGCCAGTAAGAGGGCTCAGAAGAGAGCTCAGGAAGCAGATGAAAGGTGCCTATAGGTAAAACCAATACCCTTCTGAGATGAAAAATCATGTCCAAAAAAGGAGAACCACATAAATCCTGACAAGTTAAATGTTAGACCTCAGGAAGGCATGCCAATTTATTGAGGAACAACTTATGAAAGAAACTCATTAAAGGAATGAAAGTTAGTAATAAAACCTTTTTCAAAAGTTTCAGGAGCAGGAAGTCTGTCAGAAAGTCAATGGGGTGAATCCCAGATCTGAGAGAAGCTCTTGGCGACAATAAAACCCTTAGAAATGTTACATGAATTATTTGCAACATGTCTTTGCAGCGGCAGCCACACAGGCTCCCAAACCAAAGCTGAACTCGGGAAGAAATTAACTGAAGGACCTAAATGAAACTGGGTCCGTAGAAGAAGCTTTTTAAAAAAGTCCTGAAAACTGAAAAGTGCTCTATTAAGGAAAATGGTACTCATTCAAAAAAGCTAAAAGGACCAGTTGCAAATTGCAAAAAACAAATTGCAAACCTTGGTGTGGAAATTATCTCTTTAACCATCCTCTCTGTATGCCAGCATCCCTAGAAGACTGGAGGTTATACTGACCTTTGCTTTGAGCCAGTATGGAGGATCTTAGGATTTACATACTTATAATTTTTTTTTTTTCCTTAAAATTATATACTTATGTCTAATGCTTTGTTTCTTTGATGGAAGCTCAGCTTCTGGTGACCTAGATATTCCAGCTACAAAAGATGAGATTTGCTTACATGAGAAATAGGTTTTTCTTGCTTAAGTCTCCTTGCTGGAGTTTCTACCTAGCATCTACCAGACTGATCATTTTCAGGAAGTGGTGAAAGAAGCCAATCGTTTGAGCCAGTATCCAGGGAATATCTTACAGATTTCTGCTCCCTTTGCCTCACTGAGCCCCAAGGCCTGCAGAATGCAGCCACAATGCTAAGAGTCATGTTGCTGGGAGAGGAAAGTTTATGAATATTACATCAAAAATCCACCACTGACCAAAGAGGCCACTGAGGAGTCTGGATCCAAGACTATCTGTGTTAAAAGGGGTAATTACATTAAGTAAAATCCTTAATCCTTTTGAAACAAATTGAGAAGTGCTGCACCATGGCCTCCTGCAGCTACTGGGCTGCAGGGAGCACCACTGACTTCCCAGATTTCTCCATGGTCCCTCAGTCCCATCAACAAGGAGCACTCCTGCCCTGCTACCATGTCTTTTTCATAGTAGATTTTCGCCTCGGAAAGGTTGTCAGTCACAACAGTTCAAAGAGATCAAAGAGTTCAAAGTCCTGATGCTAAGTCACTGGTTATAAAAACTTATTTTCCTTTTTGAAAAAAACCCCAACCAAACAAAAAACCAAGCTAGTTACCTTTGACCTTGTCATTTGCTTTCTTCAGTGCTAGACTCTTAACTGTTTTCCATTCCTATAAGCAACTGTTTGAAAGGTGGTAGCATCCTCCCCCACAGCAATAAAGTGCAGTGTCACCTGCATAGACAGTATCCTCTCCATTAACTGCAGTTATTGTCACTTAGTAAGAGTTTTGAGACATCACACAGCTCTGCCATTTCTGCCATGTCCAGCAGAGGAGAGCAAATCTTGCCTATTACTTCTGTTTCAAAGCTATTTATTATGAGCTTTGAATGTTGTGGTTTCTTAGCTATACATCTGCTAAAGCTTACTTCTATAGAGGGAGCAAGTGGGAATCTCGTGTATGGAAGCTGCATTCCTGCTCAAGACTGGGCCTCACATCACTAGTGCTTTAAGTTAGGAATCTTTACTTATTTTTCCCTCTTCTGTTTCCCTACTTTTCCTTTGTGAAAGCCTTCACATAACTCAGTTGTACTTAGAACAACGCATATGACTTCATGAAAAAAAAAATTGTGTATTTTTTTCCACTACATTAAAACTGTGAACAATGTGCAAGACAACATGATGACAGGCTCTCCTTCCTGGGGGAGTCTTAGCCGTGACCGTAACAAGAGTGCGATGATGATCTTTTGTCTATGACATACCCACATTTTCCTTCCTGTGGGGATGGGTGCAGAAATGGGGATCAACAGCTCTTAGATCCATCCTGCCAGGGATATTCACTGGTAGTAATTCCAGTTCCTTATTCAGTGTCTCCTGAGAGACAGCACACTTTTTAATTAAGGTTTTGCATGTTCCAGCAAGATTGTTTTTGACATTTATGATGAAGTGTTCCTCTACAGAATGACTTTCCCAGATCTGTCCAATTGTTATGTCAGGTTTTCATGGCAATATCTGGTTTGCATTTAGGTATGAGAAAATATATATTCCACTCTGGTAGTGAGCAGGGAAAGTATTAATGTCTCTGCTACTGTCAATTCAGTTCTGAGGCAGATTGCATCACTTATTTCCAGTGTTCAGCCCAGATCAACAAGATCCAAGTGCAAAATATGCGTGTGTTAGAGAACACAAGGAGTTAAAGAAAGAGAAGTCTAAAATGCTGTAAAGCTCTGAAAGCTTTAGTGATGCATTTGATGTTCTCTCTTACAATAATGTGTATCATACTGCTGGTTTAGTGCTAGTTATGTCTTTCTTGTCTTTCACAAGTATGTTATAAGGACAACATTAGACAGTGTTTTAGCAAATATCAACACTACACAGGTATCACTGGGGTAATCTCTAACTTGTGCTTATCCCATTGTTGATGCTGCTTTCTTAGCGGCAAAAGTATATACAGTGAATTGGTGTTCAGGTGTATGAAAGATTCCTCTTAACACAGGCAAGGTAGGGTTGCCTTGCCTGTGAAAGGGTACTGCCCTAACAAAGCTTTGCCCTTTCTCTCCCTTACACCAGACAGCTCAGTGGTGATTAACAGCACTGGGTTGGTTTGGATTGGGTTTTTTCTGGTGTTCCTCTGCTTTCTACACACAAAATCACTCCTGCCTATAGCTGTACAGAAACCCTGTTACCATTACTTTCTGTAGTTGGGTTGAGGCTTCTAGGCTTCCTCTTAAAGTCACACCAAGCTGCATGATCTTATTATTGTCCTAGCACTCGAGCTTCTCACAGGCTTTGAGGAACCCTCCATACCTCTTTCCCTGCAGGCCACTGAAGGTATATGGCAACACTTCCACAGGCAGCACAGGGGACATATGAGAGGTCAAGTCCTTCTCTGAAGTGATCCTGGAAGCAGTGTGCGCCCAGATGATGAACCTTAAGGAATGACAGGGGAATTTGTGTTTGCCTTGAAAACTGAGACCAGAGTCTAGACTGTGTGTTAGACATGGGGCTGGGGTTGGACAGGTGAAGACTAGAGAGCTGTCACCAGTCTGTGGATGAGCTACAGCAGATAAAACAGGATTTATGGATGGAAAAACAATGTACTAATAAATCACCACAGTTACTTCATGCAGCCTGTGACGCTTTTCACCTGACAATGAATAAGGTGAGGAGATGATGACTACACTTTCACAAAGCAGTCAAGGACAGCCTGTGAGCAGACGGGAGAAGACTTCCCATCTTCACACAGTACAGACCCCAGGACTCCTGGCCTACAGCAAGAGCTCCTGAGCACTACCACCCTGCACCCTAGAAGGCAAGTGTCTTCAAAGGGTCATAAATTTAGGAAATGCCTTACAAAGAATTTTTATTCAAGTGAGTTTCTTTTGGGTTATACTACTTGAATTGTCCTCACTGGAGCACAGGGAATGAAAACATTCCATTTTGTCATGACGTACAATTCTGAAATATATAAAGGGAGTCCCCTTAGGTTGGGAGAAAGAAAGAATTAGCTAACATTGTAAATTCTGTTGGTTTCTGCTAATACTGGATTTGTTTTCAATGACAGAACCCTATATTACAGTACCATTTTGAGCATAACGACAGAAGAAAGTCTGCATTTGCTTTTTTTCCTCTCAGTTGCTGTTTTCTGTATTTTGGCAGGGAATGATCTGCATAGCTTCCAGATCATATAGCAGAAGTAGCACTTCAACAAAAGAAGAAAAGTTGGACTGCTTATAGTGCTAAGTACTTTTAAGTCACAGATTAAATTTGGAGGAAAAAAATAATGGAATAAGCATTACCTTGAGTAACTATCCACTTTATTTTTTTCCACAAAAACTTTTTAACTTTTCGCCTGCTTTATATGTTTCCCTAAGGCCAAGTCTAGAATAGCATAATTTAAGTTAATATTACTGTATGATACAAGGTAGACAATGCTTGCATTAGTAAAACTAATTTTTGCAGAAACAGTTTCTTACTACCCACCCTTGAAAAACATAATCACTAGCAGCTGAAGTGCAGTTTTCTATAACAAGTCCTACAGTTGTGGGTCTTTTATAGACACAGGCTCATCAGTCAGCCCTTTCTGGCATAGTCTGTTAGAGCTTTGCTGGAAAATATTGGTACTGGAGACGTAATAATGTTGTTATTTGCCACCGTTTCTTTCCTATCATTCACAACCTTACAAAACTGTGTGAAAAACCACCAAAGAGCTTTATTATAATTAGAGAAAGGAAAGAATAGTTTTAATAGTTTTAATCCTGCCTTGTAGAAATACAGCAAATACAGCAAATTAAAGGCCAAAAGCAAGAATGTTGATGTGTTTTTAAATTGCAGCTTCCAGAGAATGTGAAAAGAGAGCACAGGAAGACAGCAGTTCCCCCAAGTACTGTCAATCTTAGTTATTCTAGGTAACTCAGCTACAGAAATCCAAGTCAGATAGGAATATCCATGTGGGATAGGAACATGTGAGGCAGGTATTTGATTAACTTGTATCACAGCTTCCACTGTATTGCAAATGATTAAACAGAATGGTCTGCATGTTGAAGGAACAGCCAGAGTACTGTTTTCTTGTGATAAACACTTTCTTCCTTGTGCCATTAAAGGCATTTCCCTGTGTATTTCCTTTATGCTAGAAAAACAAGAAAGTTATTTTAATTATTGCTTTTGCTGTCTGGAGAGTATTAGCAGTGTCATTAATGATCAGAACAAGAGATGTAAAAGTCACATTTGATTTGAGTTGAACATTTACAGAAATTTGTTCAATGAGATCAATAACTGAGTATTTTATGGTGTTAGTGGGGGGGTTCTGAAAGCCATTCTTTCTGGTAAATTATGTGATGACATTAATTAAAAGTTAAAGCTGAAGTAAAAAATTAATCAAAAATTATTTATGTGCTAGAATGTTCATCCAAAGCTGAATTAGATAACAATAGCAGATGTTTGCTTTGCAAATGGAAACCACCACAGCTCAATTGACTGCAAAACTGAATGCCAATCAAATCATACACTGAATGCTCTGCTGAGTTAAAGAAATATATATATGAAATAAATATTACATACACCTCAATTTAACTCATTTTAATTACGATCTTGCTGCATTATTTAATTACATGTATGTGTACGTGTACAGTACATGCTGCATTGCATTAAATAAAAAGGGAATGGCTAAAGGAAAAGATGTTAGAAGAAAGTTAAGGGACTATGGTGGAGAATATCATGGGTTGTTAGAAAAACAACAAAGAAGCACAATGATGTTAGTGCACACCCCTGTATGGCTCCATGTGTTCTTGAGAAGTTTCCTTTCTTGATTGCACCTAGCATAGAAGTATGACTATGAGCTTCAAGGTGCTGCAAATAAGACAAGGGAGAAGCAGCAGGAGAAAGCGTAGAAAACAGGTTCTTCCTCCGTCTCCAAGATATGGAATTCTCTCCAACAGTGGAACTCATCACTGGCTGCAAGCTAAAATTGAGATTTTATTAAAAGAGACATAAGTTGCCTTGGTTTTAACTTTCTAATTTCTCTTTCAGTAAACAAATATCTTTGTTCTCAAGGAAGGTCTTCCTTTACCCTTAATCATTGCTATCAAACATTCCCAGAAAAAGTGGTCTACTGCACTGAGTTGTGATGTTTCCTCTATTTGAGATACCATGTGGAAAACTCATGGAGCTGGTCAGATGACATCAGATAAGAAATAGGTGTAGGAAGCCACTTCTCTTGTCTGGTGCCCTTAGAATGGACAAAAGGATTTAAAAATTACTGGCCTCTTATTTTATGACAGGTTATCTGGGAAAAGTCCTAGGACTTTAGATAACTAACATACTACTTCTGCATTAGTTTATAGTGCACATTAAAGTATCTGCAGCTGTTCCACACTGAATTGGAATATATACCAACTTTCTCTTACTGGGACTTACATCAAAATGTCAGATGCAAATTATTAGAGTAGCTACTAAAGATGCAGTCTTCCAGGTCAGCATTTCTATGTAAATATATCAAGCAGTAGGCATATATCACAAGGATGTGTTCTAACTTTGTCAGCCTTGGTATGTTGTGTGCAGTCCTTGTGGTGTGGGCTTCTGAGAAGGTGACGCTTCTGGTCCTGCTCTAGAGGCAAGTCCACAAACTTGATCTGCAGCCAAGAGTGGTGAGGGAATATGTGAATGTCAGGTTTTAACCAAATCCAGTCAACATCAACATATATGACAGAGGATAATTGCCTTTAACATATTACACTGGAAGCTAAAATCTGATCACTTTAGGATATGGACACAAGACAATGCTCATCATTCACACAACTGTTACTACCCATCTAACTTTAACTTTATCCCCTAAAATTTGCAGAAGTACATGTAAAGGTCAAAATAAACATCCAGGAAATATAAACCCCCATTTGTTTTTCAATTGAACTATCTCCAAAATACTAAAACATGAACATATGCTACAGTATTACTCACTACATAAAAATACATATGCTAGTAGATATACAGTAGTTAAAACACAAAATTATACAATCTACATATACTTATATAAACCTGCAACAACATAATCTATCAACACACCCAGTCAATCAAATCCTATATATAAAAATATTTTCTTATTCTCTACCAGACACTAGACAAAAAGTTACAGAACTTTCAAATGTAGGCATTCTCTTGAAAATTTCATTACATTCACAAGTGGCAGGACTTTTTTTTAACCAAAGTATTCAGTATTGCTACTTCCCACGATTTTAATGAATTCTCATTAGCTGACAGTTTCTAAAGTCTCAGCTCCTGAAACTCCAAATTCAGATCTTTGAAAACAGAAGTTTTTGTTCTCATAGTGGGGAGAAATCGCTGATGTCCGTTTAAATACCTAAAAGCTCAATTACTTGAAATAGAAAGAGCTCAACTCAATGTTTTGAAAATATTGCTCTTTAACAGCAAAGGTTATAATTAATCCACCCAAATCTGATGACCTTTTTTTTTTTTCCAGACACATTTTATTCCAAATTACTGTCTTTTAAAATAAAATCTAAATCAAAATCAGGATATTTTGTCTTCTTTTATTTTTTGAATTATTTATTGTAATTATTTATTAGAAAGGAAAATTCTAGTCTATCTTTTTCTAGCTGAAAGTTCCTTTACTTTTTAAAAAGCAAAGAAGACTTGAAGGCTCACGTTTGATAGACCCTGTTGATTTTAAACACCCAAAATGAAAAAAAAAATTAGTTACCTTAGCCACAGATAAAATGTTTTCTTTCTGTCTACAAGTCTTGAAACTTCTTCACTGATGGCTGAAGTCACAGCTTTCATTTCAAGCAAAGCACTTGCAGGAGACCACCACTTTTTCTGCTTTGCTATAAGAAGATATAATAATTAACAACAATAGAGGCTTATGCCTTTCAAATCTCATAGCAGTACTCAGCCTAAAAGTGGTTCCTTGAAAGCCCTGTAACACGCTTTATGCCTTAACTATCTTGATTGTACTTCTTGTTGATTGTACCTCTTATACAGGACACAGTGACTGACTACTATGCATTCCTGAAACCAAAGTTTCTCACCTAGCAAACCCTTGGCACTGGCAAGGCATTAGGTTGCTTTGAGAACTGTTGTGTTCAGTTGGAATATTTTCCTCCATTTCACCAGCTAGAACTTTTCCATTACTTCATCTTTTCACTAAAACTCCCGGTAAGAAGCCCAAAAGCATCACCTGTATATAAAAATCAGGTCCTTACAAAAATGGCAGATTTAGAAATTGCTGCTGGGCAATGGAGCATAACTGATATTCAGTACAGAGCTATGAATTCCATCCATTAATATTTTTCGGCAACTGATTGCGTGGTCAACCTGCCACTCATCCCCAAGACACAGGTGGTTGAAAACTTAGGAAATGATGGCACACAGAAGTTCTTTTTGTATTATTGATGATCTACCCAAGGTTTGCTTAGACTCATTGACTTACCAATACCTAAGAGGAGCAGTAATTTTAATTCCTGAAAAAAGGCAGTGTAATCAGCAGGGACTTACAATCAGCAGCAGAAGCTTTAGGGGAACCTCAAACTTTCAAAAGGATACAAGGATCCAAATGGTTTTTAATTCTCCAGATTAAATTTAAGCTTAATAAAAGCATCTAGAAAAATGTCTGCTTTCTAACAGCATTTAGCTAAATTACCATATAATAAAAAACCCCAAGCCTGTGCGTCTAACTTTTAAGTCCTATGCTCATGCTCCATGGGTAAGCAGTCTAAGCACTCTCAGATCTCTTTACCAGTACTGAGGGATGTTTGGCGCTTTTCTGAAACATGACGCTTACATTTTTGTTAGTCAGTTTCTATTACTGCAGAAACCTAAGACAGGTAGACAGTTTGTAAATGCCGCCAGTTTCTATCTTTCAGGCTCCTCATTAATTTATTATTTGGTTGCGATTGACTTGCTTGGGCGCTTTTTCGACATGACAAATTTTCAGAAGATTTAAAGAAAAATCCTCAGAAATCTTCTATAATTCTGCTTCTAGCTGTTTTTAAATAATATATGAATAAAATAAATAAGTAAAAGATAAGGAGAAGGAGAAGGGAATTTACACAAAGCATTCTTCCTGCAAACAAGGGTTCTAATAGCCATAGTGATTTTTTATTTATTTTTTTTTTAAAGCTTAGGCAGGATTATTACTTAGTTAATTCTTGATTACTTTTTTTTACACTGGCATATGATTTAATAAGCCAACACTCGCCTTTTTCTGACCCTTTAAAGCCTACAGCTTACTCTTCATAAGGATAAGAAATAGCTTGGGTATTTGTTGCTGCACAGATCTGTATCTTCTTGGACACCACAAACAATGTAAATATTTTCTATTTATATGCCTGATCATTTTTCCAATGTACTGAAGTGCCTGAATTTGCAAGGTCAGAAAATGATTAATCTTATTAAATGTTTGACACAATGAACTAAGCAAAACATCTTTTGATATTATAAAAAGAAGATAAAAGAATGTATTCTTATCTTTGTAATGCTTTAGCTGCATGACTTCGGGGCTCTTAGGCTATCATAATATAATGTTTATTAGAAGCCAAAACAAAGATTTCTCTCTTAAAGAAGTATCAGAATGTAGCACAGGCGACAATTGGATAGCTATATCCCATTCAAAAAGAAAGAAATGTGTTTGCAAAAGGCTGGGATTATTAAACAAAAAGAAAAAAATGTTAAAAACCAGCCAAAGGAAAAGCTCTTTTCTGGACAGGACACTCATGGTGTCTCCCAGTCTAACAATAAAGATTTTCAGTGGAATGTATAACAAATCTGAGGGACTTTTATTGAAAAATGGCCATGGGCAGCCATATTTTGGTTTTGGCTAAGCCTCAGTCATCATGTTTTGATTTAGAAGGAGAAAACCCAAACCACCTGTGGTTTTCATTTTTAATTCATGGCCCATAGGAATACAGATTTTACACTTTCCAATTTTTCCTACCCATGTGCAGCGTGTTAATCAGAAAAATAATATTTTAAAGCTATTCCTATCAATGTGTAGAATTTTAAAGAGACTAAAGTGAAAATATACAGAAGCCATCATCAGTATTGCTCATGAGCACACAGGAGGGATCTTACAAAATCCAAACCCTCAAACTGGGTGTCAGAGTTTGCCCTTTCTAAATAGAGCACATCTGCTGCCTTGGCAGCACTCTCCGACTTAAGGTTATATATTATTTTTTCTTCTTAATGAATAATGATGAACATAAGTGAAATAACAGCAGATCTAATGTGACCAGGAGGCAGACATAAGTGAAATAACAGCAGATCTAATGTGACCAGGAGGCAGACTTCTCTTAGGTAATTTTCTAAAAGCACATCAAGTGGTGTTGAAGGACAACAAACCCCCTTAGTTACCAGGGATCCAGATAGCAAGCAAGAAATGGGACAGTACCCTGGAAAAGTAAAGGGACAGCACAAACAAGAAAAATATGCAATCTCCAGAGGTGGCAGGGGTGAGATTTCAAGTGAAATGAGACCACGGACAGCCTGAAACCTGGTATCTCAGGTGAGGAACACTCACCAAAGTTGACTCATGTAAATTGCGTCTAATGTGGTCATGCCTACAAAGATGCACCAAAACAGAAATATCTGTCAAGTGCTCCCCTTTTTATTTTAAAAGAAAAAGTGCAATTTATGTTCTAATCTATAATAGCAGACTTTCAAAGCCTCCATCCTTTGTCATGCAATGAAATGCTGACATGCATTTCTTTTGTGTTAACCCACATCTAACTGGATCTCCAGCTGGCAGATATTACTGGCAGCTCTCTTTGAGAAAATACACCGGGTGAAATCCAGATCCCTTTGAAGACAGAGGGAGCTTTGCCATGAACTTTAGTAGGGCCATATTTCATGCACTTCCATTTGATAAGGGTAGCAAACTAATAGAAATAATTTGGTCTTAAAATCTCTGTCAAAACATAGGTACTTCCTTTCTTAGCTAAACTAGGCTTCACCTTCTTTGCTATAGCACTCTCATTGCAAGCAGTTGGGTTTATATATTTAAATGTATGTATAGATGCACAAGCACATATAAAATATGTATAAATACAATTTGTATTAAACAGCTTTCAAATAATAAATACATTTAACAGAAATACAGTTATGTAGACCATTACCTTTCCTTTTACAGTTAAACTATTTCTATAATAAATGGTCTTTTTTCTTGCAGAAATCAAGAATACAATAGTTATAAAGAATACATAAATGTAAATATAACCATTACATAAACATAAGTGAAAAACCCTGAATGTCTTTCACTCTCATATAGTTATTAATGTATACCTACAATAGTACAATACCAAAAAAAGACAGAAATAAAGCAACTTCTGTGGAAGATTTACTGAAGCAGAGAGAGACCACAACAGCAATCAATGGCTTTATGAACAATTCTGTGGTCAGGGGCTTGTCATGCAAACTAGTCATGACAAAATTATAGCTTCAGGCCCTGGAATAGGCACCATAAATTCCAGAGAGACTCAACACATTGGTAAAATGACTAATATTTGTGTTTACAGGTGCACATCCTTTGTTACAATGAATTGCAACAGCCTTCTGCAAAGTCTCTGTGATCTGACTGTCAGTCAGTGGGATTTTTCTAAAATGTTCCCAGAAGCAAATAAGAGAACCAAACCCGTAATTAATATTAAGACTAAGATTTAAGTAATTTTGTTACTCTCCCTAGATTACTTCTTCATATACATTAAACAAATGTATATCCATATGATTTTTATAGTCATTTTGCTCTAACGATGTAGCAGGATGGGGTTCCTTGCATGCACTTACATTTTTCATTTTTTAAATTGCCTTACCTATTTGTCAGCTTCAAAATAGTGAATAACATGATCCACTGACATAGTAACACAGCAACTGTTTCTCCAAAAGTGCCTGCAAAATTTTGCAAGATGGATAAATATTATCCAAGTCTCATAAAGGAGGAAGTCAAAGCACAAAATGCTTGACAAGTGAAGTACTTGTCAAGAATAACCAGCAATGCCATGACAGAACTGAAACTTCCCCGTTTTTCAGGGAGGAAATGGCTTGGCATAAAAGTTAGTCTCAGGTTTTATTGAACCTGAGACATTGTGGATATCCCAATAACTCCCTGCAAATACCACTCAGCTGCTGAGCCACTTCACATTAAAGCAAATGTTCTGGTTAAAGAGAATGTGTTTAAATGCCCTGGCACTTTCCATAGTAAACCAGGTCTACAAAAAGATGAGTTTCAACCTCCTGCATGTATGTCTTCCATTTCTTATTTGCAACTAGAGAAAAGGAGACAGAGAAGAAGTCAAAGTCCAACCAATTTTGGCTATTGAATAGCACAGCTCCTGCATTTTGGGTGCCTTTCTAGATGGATGCTGCCCAAAAGGCCTGGGGTGGGGATGGAAAACAGACAGTGAACATTTGAGGGAGAAGAGTTTTGAAGCTGCTTTGATCCAAAGCAAGAATATAATATTTAAAAGCTATTTGTACAGACAAGAAGAAAGTAACACATATATAGAGATAAACATATAAAACTGGAAAAATTTGACAAGTATGCCTATACAATATAACTTAAATTCTTCATCATTTTTATCATGCTGACTTGCTTACATTCATGTGGTTTTAGTCTCACAGATGTTCTGGAGGATAGGACATGTAATATGGCTCCATAGTTTTCTAACCACAGAATATCCAAAATATATAACCAGGAAATCACTTGCAGTCTGTGTGGGGTTTGGCAGATGGTATTTCTAAAAATGCAAATATCCAATATGGAGGTAGTGGAGAAGACGGATTTCACAAGGGAACAGTGTAACTCTTTATATGGAGTGTAAACTTTACACAGTATTCCAATATAGAACTGGTGAGTACTGTTAAAAAAGTTTCCAATGAATATTCATTTCAGTTTATAAACATATTCTCTTCAACTGTTTCAATGCCCTCTTTGTGTTTGCTTACTGTGCATGTTCTAGCTAGTGCATTTACTGGCAAGAATGTTTGTAGGAACAGCAAATTTTAAGCAAGTATTAGAGAATATATATGGGAAACAAATTTTTACTTTGGGAATAGAGGTGACAGCTCCAGAAATTGATTCCAAACAGGTATCCTTATCCATTCAAGAGAGGAGTGTATGTGGTCTGCAACATCAAAACTAGTTTAAATTCAACTTGGGTTATTGAATGCTTGCAACCACAAAACCAAGAAGTGCCTGATTCTCAATTCTGGTCAGATGAGACAGAACCAGAAAGTAGTGCTTTCTCCTGCTACAGAGCCTGTGTGTAATGAAGGAAAATCAAGAAGCACGATGGTGTGGGATACTGGCTAAGCTGTATTCTGATTTTGGTTTAGATACCAGTCAGCCAAATACAGTTATGAAAGGGGTACAAAGAAGGGATGTCTCAGTCAAGGGACAGCCTCCACTTAGGCTATAACTAAGTTTTTCAGCTACAAGAGCTGAACCAAGAATCCTTCCCTTCTCTCTGGAGCAGTTTTGGGATAGAGCAGGAAGAAAGCCCAAGTCCAGCTGCTGAGGCAATGCACTGTGCCCCTGAGTGAGCAAAAGCCACTGGGAGGCAACGTGAGGCACCCTGTGCACCACTAGCAGCACAAAGGATCTGTTTCTAGGTTTTTGCAGTTGGTTGGAAAAATCCTGAGAGGAGCAGAACAATTCTCTGTTCCTTATAGTTGAAGGAATCTCTACCACTGTCCTTGCCTGACAAGCCATGTAGCTTCTAGTTCTGAGGGCCTTCAAAGTGAAATGGTAAATATGGAATATGAGTACATAGAATCATCGAATATCTCAAGTTGGAAGGGACCCAAAAGGATCATCAAGTCCAACTCTTTGCTCCTCACAGAGCTACCTAAAACTAAACCATATGACAGGAGCATCATCCAGATGCTCCTTGAATTCCGAAAGGCTTGGTGCATGACTTCTCCCTTCTCCCCTGGGGAGCCTGTTACAGTGACTGACCACTCTCTCAGTGAACAATCTTCTTCTAATGTCCAACCTAAACCTCCCTGACATATTTAGTCCCAAATATCTCTTAGTTTTCTTTTTAACTTTTAGATTTAATTTGAAATATATGAAATATGAAAATGATTTAAGCCAAGATTGGCTCACGTAGGACCTGAATGACATGAAATCCATAGTAATGACGGTTTAGGTTTAGATAACAGTAAGCACAGAAAAGGCCAGGCAAATTTCACATAATAGAAGACTTCATTTTAAGTTGCACAGCTGCAGTTATCATCTTAATATACCATAAAGTATATATAAATCCAAGCTCCTAACTGTTGCAAGCAATTACTACTCCATCAAGCCAATTTACAGTGGAACTGAAACATATCATTCGCATGGCATTTCTACCATAAACAGACTGGATTGTCTGTTAGTATAGATTAGTAGTTTCATAACCCATAAAGATATTTACTAGAAAAAAATTAGAACACAGAGCAGACATAAAGGCATGTCTTCACATAAAATTGTAAAATTTAACAGAAATAGAAATCTTTCTATAAGCATTTTTACACACATGCAATGGCTTTAGTTAATGCACATGTATATACATCTCAAGCATACTACTCTCTAAAATGTTTCAATAACCTGACAGTGAGAATGTCAAAACTGAATATGTTCTGCAGCATTTTAAGGTTGCGGGTTAAGTTTAATGTCTGTTTTTACTTTTCCTTTTCAGCTGTAACTTTTCTATGTTTTTTTCAATTCATATTTTGTCAAAGAAGAATCATAGAACAGAGAAAAAGTTATCTATCTCTGAATCGCTGACTTTAGTAAAGGGTCAGTTTCTTTCCAAGCCATATCAAGCTCAGACAGCTTTCTGGCAACTTCATTCAGCTGTGAACAGCCAAGATCATGTGAGATGATCCAAAAGATTCCTAAAATATTAGATATGCCTGTATATATATTTCAGACTAAATATTTTCATGAATGTAATCACATGAAAGAAAAAAATCCCTGATGTATGAATACCCAGCTTTACATATTTCAGAGTCTACTTATGAACCAATAAGCTATATAAACTGGATTTTCTCTTTCTCAGTGGTTTACATGGGCTTTCTCCACAAAAGTAAGTTCCAGCTGCAGTGAGGTTACAGCCCACACTGCACCAGTAATGTTTCGCCACTTCGAAAAGACCAAATTGTTTATTATCATAAAAATGAAATAAGAAAGATGGGTCAGGTAAGAGGGCCTGATCCGTGGCCACCTAGGTTTCTTAAATTGAGGTCATTGGGCTAATTCCTTTGCAATCTGTTAATTGTCAGTTTGTATAAAAACTGTTGCTTCTTCAGAAAGTATAACAAACTATCAGTACCTATTTGTGTGTCTGTAGTTAAACATTGCCTTTATAAAACCATGTCACTAAAACTTTAGTGATTTTTTTTCTTTGTTTCACGTTCTAATAATTAGTATGTGGCTGAACAAAAGACTTATCCTGTATCTGTGCATATTAGTAGTACGATTTTGGTGCAAAATATCACATTCAATCTTCATTCACTTCATTCATTGTTATAAATCAGTTGATATTTTTATCTACACAAAGAAAGTAATTAATTCTTGAACCTACAGTTCCAAGTTACCATATTTCCAATTGTTAATGTCCAGTGATGAGCTATTCCGTTTTGCAATGGCAACAACTGAAGAAATTTCAAACTCAGTGTACCCTGTGGTCCAGGTTCCTGGATTTCACACTCACACCCTGTTTCTGGCCCCAGTTAAGTCACTGAGGCTTGTGAGCTTCCATGGCAATGGACCACTGTTGTAGCTGTGTAACAGCTCCTAACTCCTAAGCACTCTTCTCCCTCTACAGCAGACAGAATATAGACTGTTTGACTGAGAAATGAAGCTGTAACACAAAATCACAGTTCTGGAACACACTCAGATAATGTAGGAGCATTATTATTATTGGTTTTGAAAATGCATTAGCTAAAGGAAAAAAAGGTACAAACCCCAAAAATAATCTGGGGTCACAGAGTTCTTCTCTTTGAAACAGAACCAATTATAATTAGCTTTCAGTCAGAGATAAGAATATCTGTGACACTGATCACAGTTCAAAATTTTCAGCTGTGCCCCACATCACAGTATTGGAATTGGAACTAAGCTTTCAGTGGGGTTTTTTTCCAAGAAATTTTAAAGGTAGAAGGGCTGATCAATGTGAAAAGTTGAATAATCAGTACAGGTCTGACTCGTGGGTTGCTAATGCAGTAAATAAGGGTGGTAAAGAGTTGCTTATACTCCATCAAACTTGATTCTCATATGCCTTACTGCATTTTTATTCCAAAATAACACAGCTGGACTTCTGTGAAGTTTCTCTTTTTGTATTGTGACTGATAGAATAATCCAAATATGGATTTAAATGCTTTTTTCTCTAGATTCACACAATTACAATAGAAATCAATATCTTACACTAGGAGCTTTCTTTTCAGTGTATTAAAGGCAGAATATGTTTTCTTCCATGATTTTGAAAGGAAGTGCTTATGTTTTCCCATTCACAATGTGCAAAAAGACACAATAGCTTTCATTTTTAAGTGGATGAAGATAAGCCAAACATGAAACAGCACCAAAGTCCTGTTCCTCCCACAGTCAATGGCAAAGCACCTTGTAGAAGCATGATCATACTACAAACGCATCTCTGATGTTTTACCCACAAAACTATCAGCAGAGATATAGGTGCAAGCAACTGAAATGGCAGAAATATGTGAAGTGCTTAAAAATGTAAGCACTACTTACAAGTAGAATGCACTTTTTTTTTTTCAGCTATAAGAACATACCACATTCTTATTTTCCTCCTGTGGGAGGTCAGTGTTTATACTGCAGATGTGCCTGCCAGGAAGAACATTTTTGCTCTTGCTCTTCTTCCAGTTGCTAATCTGCACGTTCATTTGCCTCTGCTTGGAGAATGCTTTTTCTGAGCTTTTACAGCATTACTGGCATTAGACCCAAACGTTTTCACAGATTCATACCAATTCGCCGTCATCCACTTTTATGAAAGCACAGGGTAGGAATTTTATCTTCCCTCATATTTGCCTCTTGTAGTACCAGGATGTGACTGCCTTCAGTGCTGCCCCAACAGCTGGACTGGCTTTTGGAAGCAGTGTCTGAGATTACAGAATCCTGAACAGTGGAGTTGCGCCCTGCTCTGATCAGGACAGCTGATTTTCTGACCACTGCCTTGGTCCTTGCTTATGGTAAGGCCCCTGGGCCCCCTCGCAATCCCCAGTTTGGCTGTATGGGTACTAAATGAGATTGCCCTCATGCAGCATCATGCTGCTGTGCCTAAAAAATGCTCCTGAAGCCCTTAGTTATGCCTGGAAATCAGCTGGAAAAGAAACATAGAATGCAGTGCCTCATCATTTTATTTTGCGTTTAAGCTCACCACAGTCTTGTCTTTACCCTCTGTTTGGAAAACAGCAGATATTTCCAGGCTACCTCCTAGTGGTATTCAACATGTGTTATTCCATGTAGTTCATTTTACCCCAATGTTAACCAGGCTGCAGAAAGAAAGGAAAGTTCAAGATGGTTAGATGGTTTCTCTTGCAAATGTGCATGAGCTTGGAGGACAAAAAGAGCAAGACCAGTGTGGGACTTCTTCCCTAAGTGCCCTCAGGCTTTAGTTTGGCTTAGTGGAGATAACTAGTACTGGACGCAAAACCACCCCCCAACCATCCTGTCCAGGTCCTTTCCCTTTGTGCCTTCCCCATTAGGAAAAAGAAAAAAAAAAAGAAAAAGAAAGAAATGTGTTACCTTCTGGGCCTGGCTGTGCCCTGGTTTCTGAGCAGCTTTCCACAGCCCATCCATTATAAGAAGCAACTGGCCACACTGGGGACAGCTTGCTGCCTCTCCCGGTCTCCAGCTGTGCAGCCAGGAGCTTGATAGAACACACGGGCTTTTCTGAAGGATCCTGCAGCCTTGAGATGCTCTCAGAGCATCTAGGACCAAAACACATGGCTTTTACCCTTACCCACGGAGAGATGAGGCCGTGAATGAGAACGAAAACCTGAGCAGTGTGGAGCCCCACTGCTGCTCTCCCTAACCCTGCGGTTTATGGGGAGATCTTAAATGAGTGTTTCCTGGTTTTCTAAGGTTTGTTTGGGGCTTTATTCTCCCACATCCCAGCAGG